>NC_092084.1:29476677-29810844 GCF_043229965.1 Drosophila suzukii
GTAATAGAAATTTTCAGCTACATTAGATGTGGCGGACAGGGTTCCAGATTTTGGTGTTGGCTTAACTTTCAATTCATTATACCGCCGCCCGACGATGTGACAACTTTTGCAATGACCGAAAACAAAGGCCAAATACAATCAGCTGTAAACAAAAGCCAACCTTCAGCTCTGGAGGGGATTTCAGATGGAATTTTCCAGCCGGGGGAAGACAAATTAGTTGCAAGTTGCAAGTAGAGCTGTTTCTTTAGAGTTTGCGTCAAGTTTCCAGAATCCCCCCGCGCCGCTCTTTATCGGTTCCGTGGGCTTTGTTGAAAGTTCTGTTCAAATGCGAAATAGAATTGGACAAGCAACCGAACGCCGTTTGGCCACCGAAAAAGTTTTCCCTTGCACTTTCATTACTTTTCTCCTTAAGATAAGCAAAAGCAAAAAAAAAACAAGAATCCACTTTGGCAATGCGCGAATTAGCCAAATAATAAATAAGTGCAGGACAAAAGTGGCTAAGAAATTTCGAACAACAATGAAATTACTCGGCTGGTCGTTTCAAAGACTTTTTGCCTAATGCTTGGCAACTTTTCGACCCTTTCACCATTTTCCGACCACACACCGAGGACAAACTTTACTTTGTAGGCGAGTGTGTGTTTGCCACTTGATGATATTCGAATTTCATTTATGTTTTGCTCCTTACACTTTTTCATGGTTTTTGCTTGTCGCCTTTTATAGTTTCCGACCCCAAAGTCCTCACCTTTGGTCACCCGAAATCTAGTCATCATGGCGAGCTGACCAAATTTTCGGTGTCTCTAATTATTTTGGCTGACACTGCACTAGTTTTCTCTGTCGTTGATAAGAAAGTTGCCAGAATACGGAGTGTGGCATGTTCAGCTACAGTTCACTTTTATTGCCCAAGATAGCTGTAAGTTTCCGCTCGCCATTAACTGAAACTTTGGCCCAACTTTGAATATTGCTCATACGTCCTGTGGTGCGAAAGGTCCTTCCCGTCATCAGACCGGCATTTAAATGAAACTTTTGCAGGGGATGTACACACTAGTAACTTGGAAAAAAATCTGAAGGAAAAGCAGAATCGAAAAGCACATCTTCAAGGTTCTCAACGAATGTTTCAAGAACTTCCTGGAAGAGCGAGCTCGTCGGAAAAAATAATAATAATAATTTTAAACATTAGAATGCATTTGAATTTGGCAGAAAATAGTCAAATCAAATACATCTTTTAGATTTTGGTGTGTAAATTAAAACGTGACATATGTATAAATACAGATTATTTTAATGAAATAATTTAGTTGATGAACCATTTCTGATCACAAACCGAAGATGATCCATATAGAAGCCATTTTCTTGCCGTGCACTAGACGTCCGCCTAAGTGCTGCGCTAACTTCATTTGCGCGCGGCAACGCGTCGTATGCGTAATGCCGGATCCCAGGACTCGCAGTCCCGCGTCTAAACAAACAGCAGGAAAGTGCGCTGAAGTGGAGGATTGGGATCGGGCCGGGGGGTTATGAATGCGACTTTGACTGCGATGCGTTTAGTTGAGCGGAAGTCGAGTGCTTCGGCAATTTGTAGCAAACTCTTAATGCAGCTGCAGACCCTTTGTTTGGCAGGATCGAGCGGAGTTCAGTCTGAGTTGAAGGGATATGCGGTAAATGAATGAATTAGGAAGCCAAATCCCGGATAAGCTTAAGTGTGTGGCATGCTCCAGGCGAGGGCTCGGGCCCTGAGTTCCTTTCGCCAAGTATTTGGTTTGGATTGGCTTGGCTCAGCTTATGCATTTGAGGAAAGCTTATAGCGATTCGGAAATTATTTGAAAGAGACTCAGCACAAGGATGCAGACAGTCCTCTGCTCGCAAGGGCTTATGACTACTAGTTGACATTTTCCTTAAATTGTCTTTTATTTTCATTTTACTTTTAAGTCACTTTGTTTTACACGTTAGAAATGGTATTTATCCTTCCTCTAACTTATATCTTTATACATAAAGATAACCCTAAAAACTAGGAACCATCGCACAGCCGCATCCATTTAATTACACCATTGACTTGTATTATTCGAAACTGTAAATTGTGAAGTGATTTGCTTAGATATAGTCTGACTCCTTCCTTGGCTATTAATAAATACGTCTAAATCGACGTTTTAAATTAAAAGAAACACCCTCCAGGGTCTTCAGACGGCACAAAATGAATATTTTACGCAGATTAAGAAAACGACCTTCCGTAAAATTAATCCTTAAGCTTCAGCAGTTTATTTGGCTTCAAAATTCAAATATTTACTTTTTTTCTTTGTAATATCTTTACAAGAAATAATTTAAAGTTCGTATATCCATACACCAAGTGGTAATTGCATTATGATACAAAAAGAAGTAAACACGCAAGACTCCTCATACGACCAAAAATACATATTTGATTTTTTTGTACGAGCAATTACTCCCTATCTTCTTAGCATGAAATGCAATAAATTGATTTTAATAAGACTATATTTGCTCAGTTTGCGGACTACCCTGCTAGTATTCTATAAGGGCATAACTTGAACTTAAATTGCTGAAGAAGTTTATTTTAATATTTTATATGTCCACTTTACAAATAACCAAATCAAGAACCGATATTCACACAGTCAAATTAATCTATTCTCATCTTATTATTTAATATTTTGTGCCCTGTTAGATGCTCAAAAAAGTTGCATTCCATTTCAAATTATGAATTCACAATTTTTGGCGCACTTTACCCATTACGTGCATTTAATTTCGAGTCCCTCAATCACTGTTTGCACATTCTGTAAATATTCATTGCATTCGACGAGGCTATTCCGTCTGTTTCGCAGAAGGAAAACTACCCAATGCAGCCATGTTTCCCACTTCTGCTTTCTCCTTTCCCTTTGTGAGGTAACTTTAACGTGTTTTGCTTTTGTTTTCGGCTTCATTACATTGAAGTTTTGTTTTGCACTGCCATTGCCTTCAGTTGGTTTTTATTGTCTGCATTTCTTTTTTTAAGTATTTTCTAGTCGTTTTTTCTTGTTTGTGGAAATTAAGCTTTGAAAAATGACTGCACACACAGAGTCACACAATGCCACTGCTGCACACATAAGTATTTGTGAAATTACTTTCATTTGTGTGTGCTTGGTTTGGCTTGTTATTGTCGAAGGAGTAGCCTGGCAACTGGTTTAGGTCCTGCCGATCCTTACACCATCCTCCCACTCCGCCGCTCCGTTTTTGTGGCTTTCGGGTAAAGCATTTTTATTTATATTTAGTTCTTCTCTCGACGCTTTTCCTAGGCCATTATCAAAGTCCCTTCCTTCCAGCATTTGTGAATTACAAAAATGAAATTAAGTTCACACTTTGTCATGTGGGGACATTTACGGTTTTTAATTGTTTGTGCGCTGCGTTAAGGACTTGAGCTAGAGTACTGGCGAGATGGGAAAAGTGCAGTAAGTGGGGAAATGTTGCCTACATTTCGGAGCTAAAGTGAGTAATGAAAGCCCTCGTACTGTGTACATTTATAATTTCGTTAAATATTTTTCCATGTGTGTGTCCTCTTCTAATTAGAAATTATTCCTGGCATTAAGTGAGGCACCCTTCAGTGGGCAGGCCACTTCAACTTGAACTTCCCAGGCCGCATCCTTGACGTTTCCAGACGAGCACTAGGAAATAAGTGTGCCGGAAAGCTTCAGAGTTACAATTTTCCCGCATCGACTGCACTACTTACAGAAGATTTAAGTAAGTATAATTTTACCTCGTGTTACTTTAAATTTAAAATCTATAATTTTTTCATTAGATACAGAAAAGTACCCAGTACATTTCATAATCTGTTCGTCCGAGCCTTTACACTCCTCCACTACTATTTTATTAAAAAAGAGCTTACTTTTTTAGTAGCGTTTTACTGGGCTCAATCGTGTGTAATTTTCGGATGTCTGTATTTAATCCGTTGGAGAGTTTTCAGGTTGGTCTGTGAACTTTTTCTGTTTTCCCTATTCTCTGCTTCTTGTAAGTTCTTTTTCTCCTAGTTTTTTATGTTAGGTGGCTCATAAAGTTGTAATCGCATTTCGGAAGGAAACCAATTTTGTAACCGATTTACATTCGCTTGCTTTTTTCGGAGATGATATGGGGCGAAATACGGTGTTTTAAAGAAGTCTGGCGGGCTTATCTGATGCTTCTGACATAATATATGACACAGTTTTTAGTTTGAGTTTCCGACACGAAACAAAATTAAGGTGGAAGGATTCCTGAAAACAAAAGCCAAAATTAAAAAAAATAGATGTCGGTTCTTTGGTAAGTTTAGATGAATACCTTAAAAGAAAAGAAACATTTTACCAAAATAAATGGATAACCCTCTGTATATGCATAATAATAATATTGTAACATGGTTTACCTTATGTTAAAATAATATTTCTGAAGATGTTTTTTTCGAAATAAATTGCGAGTACGACGTATCGGAATCATATGTTACAGGGTCTTTAAATAAGACATTTTGAAAGCGATTTTAAATCAATTGAGTACCGTGAAAACAATTTCCTAGCCCTACCATAAGGTTGTGATAAGAATAACAAGCCGAGTCGATCCGGCAATGTCCGTTTGGGTCTCTGTCCGAATGTGATGTCGGTAACTATAAGAGCTAAAGAGTTTAGATTAAATTAAAGAAGATTCTCGGGCTTTCTGCGCAATAAATCATATCTTTTGAACCAATAGAGATAACTAATTAACTTTGAAATGAAACTTTGAAACAGCGGGAACGGTTAAATGAAGCCTACATAGAAATCATAAAATTCAACATTTGTCATTATACCGAATTAAATATATTCAAACAAACAAAATTTGTTCTTTTCATTTAAAAAAAATTGATTACAAACATAATCTTTTTTACATTTTAAACTATTTGTAACTAACTCGGTTTTCAAATCGTTTCGGCACTATAATAAGCAAATTTTAATTCTTTTCTTGATTTTACATGCCGCAGAGAGACAATATAAAAGATCAAAGGATGCATCCAACAAATTGAATAGATCCTCATTTTCCCTCATTGTTAATGCCTTAAATATGTTTAGCAATGTGTATACGAAGCTCTGCGATCTTTAAATTCTTAATTGGACCTCTATGTGTGTAACCTTCCAAACCTAGTACTGCTCTGTAAGGAGGCTCAGAGGACTGGCTGCCATGCTCTTATTTCTCAATATCCTTAATGTCCTTTTAAGGAAGGGTGTTTTTATCTTAGTTTTTAAGGTTACATCTTTATTAAAATTTAGGTCTATTGCTAGGAATATTTGTATCTGGATGTGCCATTTTTCAAGTAATTGGACTATTTATACCCGTTACTTGCAGAGTGAAAGGGTATACTAGATTCGTCGGAAAATATGTAACAAGTAGAAGCAAACGTTTCCGATCCCATAAAGTATATATATTCTTAATTAGAATCACTAGCCCAGTCGATTTAGCCATGTTTATATGTCTTCATGTTTATTTTCCTCTTATTATCAATACCAAACGACTGTAGCGTTTTCTCTTGTTTTAGATAATTGATTCCTTAAATCCACAATTAAAACTCAAAGGCAATATAGTACATGTCCCGTCACACTAAGGAATTTTTTTCTGAGTGCATGGAAAACATCCATTACGTTATAGCTACGCCACCGGGCCAGAGTATTACCTTACTCCTGCCTTGGTCTTGGTCGCTTCCCTTTCCCATTCCATGAGGCAACAATTACACTTGCCCTGGCACCCGGCTTGATGACTTGGCTTTGCTTTCAATTTGGTTGCACTTGCCAAGAGCACCGAAAGCCCCAAAAAACCCACGAAGAAAAATGGAAAACAAAAAAGGCTTGCCTTTCCCTGCCGACAAATGGAAAATGAAAAACCAAACCAAAGCAAACCGACAATTTTTTGATATTTATTTTTGGCCCCAAGTCTGTTTTGGCATCGGTGGATGTGGTCAAAGATTAGTTTGAGATTACAGAACACACAACCACAACCCATATAGAACGGAGCGTAATAAAATGGGATAAAATTAGTAAGGACGACGAGAAAGAAGCTTTAGACAATTTTTTTTAATGTCAAATGGAACGGAAATCGATATGGACACAATAATTTGTAGCACTGTGCCGGGTGGCTGATGCTATTCACTTCCGAAGGCCCAAAAATGTTCCAAGGATTCCCCAGAGATGGTGCTGTTAGGTGTGGCCACAAGGCAATTTAATTGCACAGTGAAATGAATTATGAATTGATGAAATTTCGCTTTCCGACTAGTAATTGGAAGGGCGAGCGAGGCACGCCCTACTCCCCGATTCGATGGCCATTAAGTGCCCCCGACATGGCCAACATCAGCTGTTGCTACACGGCTCAGCATAGCTTTTCCTCACCCGTCTCCCCCGTCTCGGCATTTCGTACGCAAATATTTGAATTTAGGGGCTGGGGAATGGTAAGTGCCCGGCCAACTTCAGAGCAATCGATTCCACTTCTCAGCCTGTTGCGTGCCGAATCCACAAATAATACCCCAAGCCCGCCTCTCTGATTCTTACCTCTTTGTGCCTGCCTAACAATGCCTGGAAATGATTAATTTATTTAAATTTACGCTTATTGCCGTTCTAACACAATTTTTATTTATGTCCTTTATCCGGAGGAGCTGTGCCGATAATTTGTCAAAAAGTCGTAAATTATAATAATATAAAACCACAAGAATTAGACACAAACGTTGAGCAGCATGGAAAAGGAGAAAAGATGGTAATTCCTTCTGTATCTTTAAGTTGTTACATTCTTTTTACTTGTTATTTAATTTCATCAAGCACAAAAATTTTTACAATGCTGGTAGAAATAAGTACAAGAAGCAGTAAACCTGAATATAAAAAATTTTTAAAGTTAAATTTAAAATAAGTACATTTTTCAGATAACACTAGTTTACTAAAATTCATTTTTTTTCGAGTTCAGTTTTAAAACCGCAATTTCTATACTAATTTGGGTTCCCTGTACGAGGGCTGCTATTCAAGTTTCAGGCCTAGGTCACTTCTAAACGTATGTATTAGGAGCAATCGGCCTTTCCCAAAAAAGTTTTGACTCTTATCGATAAAGGCTCCATGCAACTTTTTCATGTGTGACCACGTTTGATATCGATTAACGATTAATCAAAAACTTACCACCGCATTATCATTTTGCACAACTTTCGAAGTGAATTATCACGACAAGAGTGCATCGATGAACTTTAATCTTTGTATGGCGATAGAGCACCATCCTATAGCAAACTGGTTTAATGAATTGAATCGTGGCCGACGCTCGCTGGAAGACGAAGGTCGTCCAAAAACAGTCGTTGTGCCAGGAGAACATTGATGCAGTGCGTAAACTGATAATGCAAGATCGTCATGTGACACACTGTGAGATGGAGGCATCCTTGGGCGTTTCTTCCACCAGCATACATTCGATAGTGCATAAACACCTGGCAGTAAAAGAGGTTTGATTTCGTTGGATCGCGCACAATTTGACAATTGCTCAAAAGAAGGCTCGTGTGGATTAGAGCAAAGAAATTTTGAAAAATACAATCGCAGTGTTTCAAAAGATCTAAGATCGTCGCGGGTGACGAATCGTGGAACTATGCTTATAATCCCGAAGCAAAACAGCAATCGACAGTGTGGGTCTTCGAAGACGAGCCAAATCCAAAGAACAGTCGCCTGGCTGCTTTCATATCTCCATCTCTCTCGCACTCCCCTTAGCTGAGTAACGGGTATTTAATAGTCGATGGCATCGATAGCGGAAAAGTGTTAGGGCCGTTTTGGCTGCAGAAGCTACTTCCCGTTTTTCTAGGCGCTTCATTTATAAGATTGTAATAGATTTGTAATTTATAGAATAATTTAAGCTATTATTCCAGTTCCAGTTTACATCATAATTCACGTGTTTAAGTAACGGAGAGAAAAAGATGCTGACAAATGAGAGATCCCACAAGAACCATCTACATTACATCACCGGCAGGTGTCGCATTGTCCATAAAACACCAGAAAAACTCAGATTCCCAGTTAGATTTGTGTTTTCTTATTATTACTAAATTTTTAAACATTTTGTTGTTTTGTAGAAATATATTTTCTAGTTAAAACACAGTCCTATTTTTTTTATGGGTGTAGAACAAAATTTCTAGATTAAAACACTTTTTATACCCGTTACTCGTAGAGTAAAAGGGTATACTAGATTCGTCGGAAAGTATGTAACAGGCAGAAGGAAGCGTTTCCGACCCCACAAAGTATATATATTCTTGATCAGGATCACTAGCCGAGTCGATCTAGCCATGTCCGTCCGTCCGTCTGTCCGTCTGTCCGTCTGTCCGGATGAACGCTGAGATCTCGGAAACTATGGGAGCTAGGCTATTGAGATTTGGCGTGCAGATTTCTGAGCTTCTTACGCAGCGCAAGTTTGTTTCAGCACAGTGCCACGCCCACTCTAACGCCCACAAACCGCCCAAGACTGTGGCTCCTACAGTTTTGATGCTAGAATAAAAATTTTAACTGAAATGTATTGTTCTCATCAATACCTATCGATTGACCCAAAAAAAAGTTTGCCACGCCCACTTTAACGCCCACAAACCGCGAAAACCTGTGACGCCCACAATTTTCATGCTAGATAAAAAATTTTAACTGAAATGTATTGGTCTCGTCGATACCTATCGATTGGTCCAAAAAAAAATTTGCCACGCCCACTCTAACGCCCATAACGCTTAAATCTGTATACCGCCGGTAGGTGGCGCATTTTACTCTCGCTTTGCTGCTTGCATATCTCCATTTAGCTGAGTAACGGGTATCTGATAGTCGAGGTACTCGACTATAGCGTTCTTCCTTGTTTTTTTTTTCTCTCTTAAAAAGGACGCTATTGATTTAAAAAATATATTTTCTTTAGTGCAGGGAAAATAGCCATTGAAGTTAAAAACAGACGATTTTCTAAAAACAAAGGAGATTTTCGTAGTTTTTTCTTTGAGTGTAATCCTAGCATAAACCAAGAATAAAACCAATGTCATGGCCATTCAAATAACTGTTCTACATATTTGATACGTCAATGAATACCCTAGACGTACTTTGTTTGATATCTTTTTGATCGTAAAATAAATATTATAATCTTTGCAAGCAAATTCCACAAAGATTTAAGGTATGAACTAATTTTAATGAAAGAATAAAAGTCTTAAGCAATTATTATATTTATATTATATAAATAGGGCTATTTCCATGGCTTGATATTATGAATACCAACTTTTACACTCAAAATAAAAGTACCCCAAAGTCAAGGAAATCGTCCTATTTTTTTTTCTAGACAAAATTTTAGGATAAGATATTTTTTAAATTTTAGGGGAGTGTAGGGTAAGGTGACGTACTTATCAAATCTCAAATGTGACATCACGTGTATAACTCCAAATTATTGTAGCCGATTTCTCTTATCATGCCGACAATGTAATAATACCTAATAATATTATTAAGAATTCACATTATTTGCTCGTGAGATACTTTTGACTAAATAGGTGGGGCAAAAATTAAATGGAAAACCAAGTCAGATAAAAGTATACACGTATTAATTAGATCTTTATCAACAGTTCTTGGTACTTTGTGTTTTATTCATTTGCGTCTTATGATATTATCATATTTCCAACAGTACCTTGTAGGGTATAGTGACGTACATTTTGAAGAGTATGCAGATTTAATTATTTTTTTGGTATTTATTGACAATAATGTTATTTGTTTCTCTTTTACAGCTGATAACTTAAAACCCCAATTTTTTTGTGGATTTTTGTGAACCAGAAATTGATCAACCTAATTTATTCAACTTAAGCTCAGAACTGATGTAGACATTTTTATAAAATTGTATAACATTATAGTACATTTTCAAACTTTCTTAAAAAAAAATATGTTCACATTTGCATAGAGTTAGAGTGTGTTTTTATCAGTTCGTCACCTTACCGTACAACTTTTGAAACTAAAAAAAATATTGGTTTACGCCAAGAGCTGCAATGTTTAACACCGCTGAAATTTTACCACCAAACTTCTCAGGAGTATTCTCAATATATGTCAGCAACTTTCTGCTTTTAAGCTTTTGAAAAATATGGATTTTTGGAACAGTTACATTAAAAAAAAAAACGAATCGTTCCTCACTATACTTTACACTCCCCCACGTTATTTTAGGGTAATCATTTTTTTCTTTTCTAAAATATAAAAACATATACACTCGTGATATATTTTTTTACGTGCGTTTATGTTTAGATTGTACAGATATATGCAGGCATCTTAGTCTTGTGTGATGTATGATGTATTAAGTATTTGCGCGCATGTGCCTGTGATTACACAAGTAACTGTCGTTATAAATGAGGACTGATGTGGTGGGAGAGGGGGATAGGGAGTGTAGACAATTTTAATTAATGATTAATTTATCTTTCTGAAAAATAACTTACATTATTAATTGTCCGCTGGCGGGATCGAGCCCAAGTCGTCTGCGCGAGCAGTGAATACAATACGTTCTTGGCCAATGTAGCGCTTAAATTAGGTTCGGTAAACTGAGCATTGTAAAAGTGGTGGAAGCAGACAAACACATGAGAATTGCACTTGTAGAATTCTGTACCATTCGCGCTTTAAGTATCTATTAGAAGCATAGAATGCAATTTATAATAAGTGTTGCCATGTAAGTTCATAGTGAGCACCTAGATCGTAAAAACTGTGGAAATGTCTTAATTTGTTTATGTATAACTTGGTGATACGAATATTTTTCATCAAAATTTTTAATAAAAAAATAACAAATAAAAACATAGCTAGAAAAAAAAAGGTAGCACTGGTACTCGAACCTGCGTTACATCGATTTCTAACCGGATACAGATGAATATTGCAGTATGACAGATCGTGCAAAAACAAAAGAATCATTTTAAGGCTGTGTATTTATTTCTTGATAAGGTATTGCAAAACAACTTTTTTTTGCGTTAGCCTTTCTATTTATCAGAAAATAATTTATAGATTTAAGAATCAAGATTAGGATTTGGGACGATTTTAGTTTATGACCATTTAGTTTAACCATTTAACGCTTTCTGGATTTGAGGAAGTTTCCATGACCTTACAAAATTAATTGCGGTTTTCTTAAATTTAGGGCAATTTTGAGTTCGAGTGTAATTTCTCTTAAATCGACGTAATTTTGTAACCGTTTTCGATGCATACGAGGACGCACAAAGTAAGCAATTGCATTGCTCGTCTCATAACCCAGATTTTTTTCTGTTTTTGTTTTTCCAGCCTCTGCTTAATGATTTATACAAGGATTAATTTATACTCACTAATGGATTTCACTTGGCAATGTCCTGCCAGAATTAAATATTATCAATTACTCTCCTTCACAGTCGCTGAAGAGTCTGCCTGAAAAAATAAACAGGGGAAAAGAGAAAAGTTAAGCAAAATTAATTATGGCCTAGTAAGCAACATTTCCACACCATGTTCAAGATGCCTGGAATTTATTTTATGGCATTTATTTTGCATTTCGCTGCGTGGCTACTTTATTGATATTCCCCTTCAGGTGGAGTGAAATGTGGTTGAAAAGTAAAATAAAACGAATAACTCCGCTGCAAGTTCAAACGGCGCTCGCATAAAATCAACTAATTTGCGCACTTTACCATGCAAAGGTCCTCCGAAGTACGGCAAATAGAGGAGGAAAGCACGGAAAACATGAGAAAGGGCGATGCGGAAATGGCTGTCAATAAAATAAATGAGCGCCATTAACAGCGGAAAATGATAAACACTTGAGCGTGTTTGGCCGGCGAGCATAAAACAGACACTAAGACCATGCCCACTTTCGACAGCTTAAAAAAACAAGAAGGAACGCTATAGTTGACGGGTTCGACTATTACATACCCGTTATTCAGCTAAAGGTATGGCGAGGCAGATGGAGATATGCATGCAGCAAATCGGCTGTTTCTTTTAAATGAATTGTCCGATTTAAACAATTTTTGGCATGTAGTTGGGTAGTTTTTCAAAATATTAAAATAATATGGGTACTAGACAGGTCTTTGCGTAATGGGCGTTTGTGGGCGTTAGATTGGGCGTGGTTCTCTGTTGGAATATACTTGTGCTGCGCAAGAGCTTGAAGAGTCTGCATGCTAAGTCCCAACTTTTTAGCTGTTATAGTTTTCGAGATCTCAGAGTTCATACGGACGGACGGACAGACGTTCAGGCAGACATGGCTTGTTCGACTTGGTTAGTGATCCTGATCAAGAAAATATATACATTGTAGGGTCGGAAACGTTTCCTACAGTTTTGATGCTAGAATACAAATTTTAAATTGAAATGTATTGATCTCATCAATACCTATCGATTGACCTAAAAAAACGCCCTAAAGCCGCCCACAAACTTCAAAATAAATATGAACGCGGATATCTCGGAAACTATCAAAGATAGAGAATTGGGATCTCAGATTTAGATTCCGTAGCCTTGTACGCAGAGCAAGTTTGTTACGCGAATATGCCACGCCCACTCTAACGCCCACAAACCGCCTAAGCCTGTGGCGCCCACAATTTTCTAGCTAGATAAAAAATTGTAACTGAAATGTAATAGTCTCGTCACTACCTATCGATTGACCCAGAAAACAGTTTGCTACGCAAACTCTAACGCCCATAACGCTTAAATCAGTCTACCGCCCACATAACCATATAATGTGATCAGGGGTAGGTGGCGCACTTCAGTCTCGGCTTGCTGCTTGCATATCTCCTTTTCCCTTGTGTCCCTTTAACTGAGTAACGTGTCTGATAGTCGAGGTACTCGATTATTCCTATGGGAGCTATAAGATATAGTTGTCCGATCCGGCTGGTTCCGACTTATATACTCCCTGCAAAAGATATAAAACTTTTGGGAAAGTTTCAGCTCGATAGCTTTAAAACTGAGAGACTAGTTTCCGTACAAACGGACGGACAGACGGAAATGACTAAATCGACTCGTCTAGTCATGCTGATCAAGAATATATATACTTTATCGGGTCGGAAACGTCTCCTTCACTGCATTGCAAACTTCTGACTGAAATCGTAATATCCTCTGCAAAAGTATGTCCCCTAATTTTTTCCTATTCCGCTTTGTCCATTGTGACATTAAAATATCCAAGCCGCTAAGTGTGGCCGCATACTAACAAAATACCACGTTTACTATTATAAGGACATTTCTTTGTTTAACAATTTACAATACTGGTAATGTTTGCTGTTTATATAAATACATGTATTTAAACTTAAAATTTTAAAGGAACATTAAAAAAGTGGTTTATTGAACAAAGAAAATCTGCAAATAAATCTAATCCAAATGAAAAACTAATGGAAATAATAAAACTGAAAACAAGATATCCGTCCGTGTTTGACAGGAGAAAAGAGATTCGTTTATATACAAATTCTTCATAATACCCATTAATATCCTTTTGCTAAGAAGTGTAATTCTTTAACCACCACCAACTTGACATCAACATTTTGAAAGGTAAGTGAAAATATGTAAATAAGTAAACTATTAACTCAATAGAGTAAATAAGTTCGAAGTACAAATAATGTACAATTGTACATATGTGCATTGAACAATGTGCAATGAACATACAAACGAAAAGCAAAGTAACTAAATAAAATAATAATTATTTGTATTTAAATTGTACATATAGACAGCGTAGTTGCTTAAAAATAAATAAATTGTATATTTGTAATATATATACATAGGTATATAAATATATAATACTCAATTTCTTTATATCTTTCAGAATCGCAAAAAAGGGTTGAAGGACTGGACTGCGTAAATTATAAAAGTACAAAAATAAGTAGGAAGCAGCGAAACTCCGATTAACAATTAGTTGCGTTCTTATATATTGAATTTTAAAAAAGAATTAAATGAAAAACCTGTTTTATGTATTCCCTGAAAAAGCTTACAGACATTTCGTTTTTGAAAGGTACATAGGTGCATTCCTGGGTACAGTTTATAGGCGCATTCCGAATAAATGTACCTTTTTGGTGCATATACAGCTGTGTTCATTGAAATAGCAGTGCATACGACCTGCACGTATAAAATTGAAAAACACTATTATAACCACATCATTGAAACAAAACTTAAATACAAAAGTTTTAATTATTTATTTTTAAATAATTTAGCTGTTTTTTCCTGTTGGGTACTTCAATATTTTAGCAAATATGGATAATAACAAAAAAGAAAGACTGAATTATGGTGTTCATTGAAATAGCAGTCTTAAAAGAAAAATATGATAAAATTCAATATGGCTCATGAATAACTTAATCCTACTAAATATCGATTTGATTACGACCAAATATTTTGTTGTATGGCCTTTATTGGCTATTACAGGCTAACACCTATGTGGCATGGAGTCCAACAAGTCCTTGCAACGTTTGCGGGAAATCTGACCCCATCCCCCCTGCATATCTTGCCAAAGCTGCGGCTAAGAAGTCGGGGATTTCTTGACAACAAAACGCTTATGTCCCTCGATAAGTTCTCAATCGGATTTAAATCCGGGGACTGTGCTGGACACGACATTACGTCAATTTGTTTTTGGCTAAATGTTGGTGTGGCCCATTTGTTGGTGTGTTTAAGATCATTGTCCTGCTGAAATGTCCATATTAAGGACATTTCATCATCAGTATAACCCAGAATGACGTTTCTCAGTATATTTACGTAAACATGTTGGTCCATGATCTCATCGATCAAACGTATGGGGCCCACACCGCTATATGAGAAATTTGCCCATACCATGATTTTAAGGCCATCTGCTTAACGGTCTTGAGATTTTGTTTTGGGTGGTACCCGGTGTTTGGTGGTCGACGGACATACTATTTTGAACCTGTTCCACCAAAAAACATCAGCTAAGACTCAACTGTCCAAAGGATATTTCGCCTTTTGAAAGTGGCTAGTTCAAGTGGCTTTTGGCAAACTTCAACTTGTCTTTGGGGTGTCTTTTTCCAAGTAATGGCTCCTTTGGTGGACTTCTAGCATTCAAATTTTCATCGAACAGACTTCGGAGAATAGTGCCATCCCTGATTCCCAAGCTCACATCCGCTTTCATAGTCCTACAGGATAAGTTTTGCTGAAGCGCACTTTGCGAACGTCCTCTATAATTGTGGTTTTCTGTATCGCATAACGTTTTTCGGGCTTCGGTTCATAGTTTATGGCATTGTAACTCATATTGGCTGTACATTTTAAGGGACTTTGAATATATTGATACGTTTTGCCCTCATTTCTAAGCTCAAACAATTTTTCCTTTCTCCCTTGAAGCAATCGACCTCATTACAAACTAAAGTAATATTTTTTTCTATAGTTATAGTGTATTATGGTTCAATTTATAATAATGATTTCATTAAAAACCTATTTTTACCAAATTACAAACATTTTCGGGACTTTTCCTGGAAAAAAATCAAAAACTGCTATTTTAGTGAACAGCCTAAATGTTGTGTCCGTGTGCAAAAATATGAAAAAAACCCAAAAACAGACCAAATCTAATGGGGTTTTTGCTTGATTTGTAACTCTATGATCCATTCTACAAAAGAAATGTACTAGCGATTAATTAACGAAAAGGACTATGCTAATAAACCGTTATATAGTTTCGCTTCTGTCGCACTGCTATTTTAATGAACACAGCTGTAGGTGCATTCTGTTTTACAGCTAACGGACGAATTATTAAATTAATGCGTACAGAGTTTAAGAAAATAACTGTGTACGGCAGTCCACGTAGTGACGAAGCGCACCAGGAGAGTGTGCGAAGACGACTACTATACATTTATAGCCGAAGAAAAGCTGTGATGGTATAATAGTAACAAATGATGCACATATCGAAAGGTATTGCAAAAACTAAGAAGATTGCATACCAAGACTTTGGAAATCTTTATTAATTTGGGAGAAAGAGCGGTGAAAATTTAAAAAAATTGAGCTGTTGGGTCCGTTGGGGATAAATGCTCCCGGCTTTTGAACTAGTTCTATTCTTACTGAGAGTATACGTCGAATGACACTTCATACGTTAAAATCCGATGCTCCGTTTAAGAGTTATTCCAAAAACAAGATTTTGAGGGACTGTCCAAAGTGAAAATGTTTGTCCCTTTGTTTGTGGGTTTGTATGAATCCCTTTTTGGTTTAAGGGCCTTGGGGACTATATATGTGTATTAAGAAGCTAGAAATAGAAAACCTTTGTTCTACGACTTTTGGAAAACACGCTACTTTGGCAGGAAATCCAAAAAAAGAGCTAGATCTTAAAGGTTTTTAGTTTCTTAGCAACTAATGCTACAGATACGTGCTATATGTTGTTGAAAAGCTAATATAATTTGCTTAATTTGTCCTTATATAAAAGATTTAAAGTAAAAGCTAAAAGTTATTATTTTTGACCACTTTTTGGCTATTTTCACAAACCCATTTTAAAATTGATGTTTAAAACAAAAACTTCTGATATCAAACAAAAACACCTCTTAACGAGGTAAGGGGTCGTGACGATCGCACCTTAAACATACAAAAGAACTGATATACAATTTTGTGACGAAATAAATTCACTTTCTAAAATGTTTTTGTTCGGAACGGTTCATTAGAATGTACCTTTGTATGCAAGAAGCCTAAATATTTTTATGAAGCGAGCAAACAAAAAAGATTTGGGCGTTAGACAGGTTTTAGCGTGGGCGTTTGAAATAGAGTGGTCGCACCTTGTTGAAATACACTTGCGCAGGAAGCTCATGAATCACAACTTTCTAGCTTTTATACTTTCCGAGATCTCAGCGTTCATACGGACGGGCAGACGAACTAGCTAGATCGAGTCGACCTACTTTATAGGTTCGGAAACGCTTCCTTCTACCTATTACATACTTTCCGACGAATCTAGTATACCATTTTACTCTACGAGTAACGGGTGTAAACATGTAGACGCTAAGCAGAACTTAGCGTTATTAGCGTGACACATTTAGATAGCAAACGCTGAACGAGGAGCTAAGGAATGTAATTCAAGTATCCCAACTCTAGCTCTTATAGATTCCGAGACCACGTCGTTCACACGGACAGACCTACAGGACTAGATCGACTTGGCTAGTGATCCTGATTAAGAATTTCCAAGAGGAATTAAAAAAAACTATACCCAAGTCCATTATTTTTCCAATTCTTCCTATGCAAGATATAGGATATTGTTGTTCGACTCGGTCCGATTCGACTTATAAACTACCTGTTATAGAAAAAAGAAGGACAGTTACCAAAAATCCGGAAAATCAACATAGCCATATAAGAAACCAACCTAATGCTAAAATTGTTATCGAACCGCCCTTAAGTCCTTTTTCAAGGCGCTTTCCTTTTTTTACAGTACCACTTTGCAAGTACAGTAATAAGGGCTTTTGTCAGTGTGTTCCATATGATTAAATAAACGACAACACTTGAAACAGATTGCAGCAAATCAAGTCGAGTAAATTGCGTGAATGTGCGAAGCCCAAGGACAAGAGGTGGCGAAGTCCCTATCACCATGCGCGGATTCACGGAGGGAATAGATCCCCCACTCGGGTTAAAAATTATATGTAAATATTTTATTCCACATTTTTTATTTCTACTCAAGCAATTTTTTTATAGCCAAATTGTGGATCCGCCACTGCCTACCACTAATATGCTCACACCACGATTTCCCATTTTATACATACACATGTGTGAGTATACTGCATGTCGTCATCTGGTAAAAAGACATTTCTGGGCACGCAGAATATCATTTCCTCCGACTTTCCACACACAACAATTTTTTTTTAAATAGCAGTTGATTTGATCTTAGTTCAAATCAATAAAAATGTCAATGATAAATGTTAAATTTTTATTTCAAACATATCAATTTCATTTACGTGACATATGTTGGGCAAGTCTTTCTTATTTATGGAAAATTTTAAGTAGACTTCTGTTTTAGGTAAGAGAAACCACTTATTGGAATAGTATAACAGAACATAATTATTAAAACTGCATTACGGAAAGAAATTCACGAGTAGTAAGTAAGAGTCGAACGCTAAGTGGCGTATAAAAAACTTGAACATTTTTTTCTAGCCTTAGTCAAAGGCATTTTCGATTACAGAGTGCCGCTTGAGAACTTTTAGAAAGTGTACTTATTTAGTTGAATGTACCAGCATTTTTCGTCACAAAGTTTGATATTAGAAGTTTTGTAAGCGGTAGCTCCTTCGTCACGACCGCTTACCTCGTTATGAGGTATTTTTATTTATTATCAGCAGTTTTTGTTTTAAACATCAATCATATTATTGATCAATTTTCCGAAGAGTCGTAGAACTCAAGTTTCTTATATATAACTGTTCAAAACATTTTAAATGTTTCCATGACCCTAAAATAGAGTTTTAGTACTCACATTTAAAAATTTAGTGTTCAGTCAGACCTAGTTGTTCTGATCTGGCCATTGTTTTTTTTGCCGTTTGAAAATAAAAGGCTAAAAAATAGATTTAAAAAACTTTTGGCAATAATTTGACAATTTACGTTAAGAAAGCGTGGATAGCATTTTAAAATACCTTTCTAACGACATATAGTTCAGGCCTGCAGATTTACTAGTTCACAAGAAACGGGCTTACGAAATGTAGATACTTATAGCTGTTTTTCCGCTAAACTAGCTGGTTTTTCCAAAAGTGGACGCACTAAAGATTCCTAAATTTACCAGTTTAACACCATTTAAATATTTCCAAGAACTTAAAATAGAGTTTGGATACGGACAAACAAAATATAATGTTCAGACGCCGTTAGTTGATGTCTACTGGTAAAAGTGGTCATTTTTGTTTATAAATAACTTTCAAACGTTTATAACTTTTACTTTTTACAGCAATGTGTTAAAAGTCAAGGGTTAAGAAATTTCAAAGGCTGTACAGTTTAATGTTTGAACAGAAATCGTTGAAGCCGTTTTCGAGCAATAGAAAAAAAAACCTCGAACTATGATATTTTTACAGATTATGTTAAGTAGCCGTGATAGTATTTTAAAATATTTTTAAACGACACGCAGCACACAGATCTTTAGCGTTAGTGGCTCAGAGGTTACAGCCTATCGAAATGTAGCTATTTATAGCTGTTTTCCCGCTAAGCTAGCGGGTTTATCCAAAAGCGCATCAAATTGTGAACAATTGAGTCATTTGACGCGTATTGTCAGTAGGAATCCAAAACGTCTAGTGAAATGGGGCATGCACCCCCACTGACCCCACCAGCTCACATTTTCTAAATTGTTATACCCGTTACACGTAGAGTATAAGGGAATATTAAATTCGTCGGACGTATGTAATAGGTAGAAGGAAGCGTTACGTATCCTATAAAGTGTTTATATTCTTAATAAGGATCACTAGCCGAGCCGATATAGCCATGTCCATCTGTCTGTCCTTCCGTATGAACGCTATAATTTATAGAAAAATGGTATTTGGCATGCAGATTCTAGAGTCACGCCCACTTTAACGCCCACAAATGCCCATAACGCTAAAACTCGTCTAGCACCCACATTTTTTAATCTTTTCTAAAAGTTTAAATATGATTTTGTTTTGACTATCAATACATGCCAACAATTTTTCAAATCGGACCATTCATATACAAGTTAAAACCGAATTGGTAGCAGACGCTTTGCTCCGTGTTTTATAGTTTTTATCATCGTTCCCCAAGGGAGAATCTACTTTGATTGCGTGCAGGCTGCGAGATTCCGTCCGGAAGATTGACTCATTTGCCCATTTTAAACAAACTGTCTCCAACTAAAATAAGTTTCCTTTTCCGTCTACCCAAAGATGACCGCCCACTAGCCACCCTTCCCGCTTTCTCCACTTTCCCCAGCGCCTGCCGAGTTTATCGCGTTGTTTGCCTTTTGCGTTGTTTGCCTTTGCCGCTTTGTCAACACGAAAAACGAAAAGAAAAGGCAACAAAGAAAAGCGGGGAAAAGCCACAGGAAAAACGTTAAAAGCAGGGCCGAAAATAAACGAAAAGGGTTGTGAAAACGTAATGGCGAGTTAAATAAAAGAGCGAACGTGCTATGGGGATCAAAAATATGCCAACAATCTAACAGGCGAAAAAATGTACTCAAATTTATGTATGTATTTTCAAAAGCGTCATAAATGTTGTAAAACTTTTCTGTACTATAAGAACATATGGATGTCAATGTGTTTTTTCGTTTGTGTCGGCGTGTTGTTCGAGTGACACTCCTTGGAAACTTTTCTTCGGCCTATAAAAAAAAGAAAATTTATAAACAAGAGAAAATGGTGTAGTCGGCCTCTAACAAAAGAGCGCCACCTACCGTTTTTTCATATTGGCTGTTTACGAGATTTCACTAACACGCCATATCACGTAAGCCTAGGTGGCGCTAGTGAAACTTCATAAGAAACCGATTTTCTGTATGAGTATATCCCCATCCCTCTCGCCATCTATTGAGTTTGCTAATCACTTTGGACGGCAGTCCACGTAGTGACGAAGCGCGCCACACTCATAAAATTATTTTTCTAAATACTAGAAAAATCGCCCTAAACATGACATCGCCCTAACATTAAGAAAAATCGCCCTAAATATAGGAAACATCGACATAGAAAATATGTTTTAGGGTTAATTTTTCTAAAATTTCTATTATTTAGGGAGAATTTTTCCGAGCATATGCTTTTAATATTTTCTCATATTTAGGGCAAATCGCCTTATTTCGTGAAACAAAAAATCATCCAAAATCGCCCTTGAAACTAGAAAATCGACCTTGAAATTTGAAAATCGGGGGTCTAATGCGTTGAACGTTCAAACTCGTCTAAACGGCGTGAGTTCGAGCCCACGAAGAGTCAACATGTATTTTTCTTTTTTGTGCAAGTTTTTAGAATTGAATTCTTGAACAATTTTGTGTGCAGAGGCAAAACAAATATTAGAACTCGTCAAAATAACAAAAAAAAATGTATGTTACATTAAAATAATAGTTTTTAATGATTAAGTCTAATTGGGTAATATAAATCATAGTTTATTGTCATTAGTGAGAATATTTCTTAGAATTAAATTGAAAATTTGTTCTTAGAACAGATTGAGACATGGAACCTTTTTGCGCATCGCTTAACGCGATGCGTCTTTGGTGCAGCGGTAGTGCTCTCGACTGCGAACCCAGCGGTCGTGAGTTCGATTCTCGCTGCGACCGCGAAGATTTTTCTCAATAAGTAAGTTGTTTTATATTTATCTTATTTCCCTGATTCTGTTTAATGACTACTTTCAGTTCGTATGTCTCTAATTAGCAGTTTACCAACGTGCGTGGAGCGGCCAAATAATAACCTTGCCCTTCTCACCCTCTCAAATTATAGTAAAAAAAGGAAACTAAGTCAAAATTCCTGGAAAAAGTACCGCAGATAATGTTTGCTGAGAACCAGCAAACATGTCCAAACACGTTTTTTTTATAAAAGTTTTAATATTTAGGGCACTTGCTCTTGTTTTTAGGGCGCTTCGCCATAATTTCAAGAAATACCGCCGTGGATGCTTAAAATTTGTTTTCATATGTTAAGGGTATTTACCTTTGAAAACAGAAAAATCGCCCAAGATTTAAGAAAATTAACCCTAGATCTAAGAAAAAACGCCCTAAATGTAAGACCAATACATGCCTATTTTTAGAAAATGTTGCCCTTATTTTGTTACCCAGTCGCCATTGACCCCCGTTGTAGGGCGATTTTCCTTGTTTTTAGGGCGATTTTACAGTAAAATTTCTATGAGTGCAGGAGAGTGTGCGAAGGCGACTACTATATGTAGGGCCGCAGAACTAAAAATCTCCTATGATGGTCTGATCATAACGAGTGACACACCATTTGAAAGGTATCGCAAAAACTAAGATGATTGCGTACCAAGACTTTAGAAATGTCAAATTGTTTGGGAGAAAAAGCGGTGAAAGTGTAAAAGTAAAATTTTAGGATATTGGAGCTGTTAGAGTCGGTGGGGATTTTTATGTCAGTTTTCTATTAAATAAAACATTCGACTTGTAATCGACATCTGTAGTGTAAGCGCTACGCATGATTTTTAAATATTCTGGCAAAGATACCACCAGTCTAAACACAATATTACCCCACAACTAATTTAAATGTTTATGAAGCGTTGATAAACATGAAACATCGAGGAATTTGTTAAAAATATCAATTGAACGTAAAGTTATCGCAAAGTCTTTTTAAACAATTTATTTTCGTGATGGCGTATTTAAATTCGCCAGTCGAATGCTTTGCGAAAAGTTTTTGTGAGAATTTTTGAGAATTTCGAATCCGTGTGAACCTTGCGGAAGTGAAAAAAAAGTGGAACAGGAACGGTTGTTTGGTTGCAATAAGATAAGCAGTCCCCTTCACAGCTTTACAAACTAACATAATAAAAGAAAAATTAAACATTTGGAGAGTTATAGGCGAGCTGCTGAACCTCTATCGATTTTAATTGCCTTTGTTTAGCTACAAGATAATTTTATTTGAAAACAAGGAAGAACGCTATAGTCGAGTACCTCGACTGTCAGATACCCGTTACTCAAAGGGAAATGGAGATATGCAAGCAGCAAAGCGAGATTAAAATGCGCCACCTACCGGCGGTAGACAGATTTAAGCGTTTTTATCTAGCATGCAAATTGCGGGCGTCACAGGTTTTCGCGGTTTCTGGGCGTTTAAGTGGGCGTGGCAAACTTTTTTTTAGGTCAATCGATAGGTATTGATGAGAACAATACATTTCAGTTAAAATTTTCTATCTAGCATCAAAACTGTAGGAGTTACAGTTTTGGACGGGTTGTGGGCGTTAGAGTGGGCGTGGCAGTCAACTGAAACAAACTTGCGCTGCGTAAGAAGCTCAGGAATCTGTACGCCAAATCTCAATAGCCTAGCTCTCAAAGTTTCCGAGATCTCAGCGTTCATCCGGACAGACAGACGGACAGACGGACATGGCTAGATCGACTCGGCTAGTGATCCTGATCAAGAATATATATACTTTATGGGGTCGGAAACGCTTCCTTCTGCCTGTTACATACTTTCCGACGAATCTAGTATACCCTTTTACTCTACGAGTAACGGGTATAATTAGCAAGAAAAATGAAAGCGATCGGTATAATAGATTATAATATCTTGAGGTCTAACGGTCCGATCAGTATAAATTGGTACACGTGTATATGACCCCTTAGACACTTGCAGAAGGTAGCTCTGTTGGCACCAATATTGCTGTTCTCTTTTCTAGAAAAAGGAAGGTATCAAAGAGTATAAATTCAATAGAGGAACATTGTTTTAAATAGACCAATTTTTCTAAAACTCTATTCTAGGCATACGTTTTATTTCAACAACCGATATTCTGAAAACTAAGCCAAATCTACATTAAACTACTTGTGCAAAAATGTTCTTTGTTCCTATGAAAATGAAATTTGAAAAAATGATGGCATTTTTAGTGCAACAACCAAACCGGGATGAGCAGAACCAAACCTTATGCCAGGCATTTGCCCCGAAAGTTATGCTGCAGGCCGTGGGAGCAGCCCCTTAACCCACTGAAGCTGTGGAAGATTGTTTAAAGTTTTATTGGTTGTTGTTTGCAAAGCAAAAACTTTACTTTTGCGCGCTTTTCTAACGGTGAAAACACACACATACTCGGGGAGAAATCGAAGAAGATGGCGAATGTGCGACCAAAGTTGCCTATGGATCCTTTTCAGCTCTGTACTTCTACATCCTGTGGGCTCCTTTTGCTTTCGTTTCAACGTTTATTTTTCGGCGCTTTTCTTGCCTTTGCGTCTATCGGTTTTCCATACAAGTCCAAGTACGCATTCCTTTTTTGTGGAAACTGAAACTGCCGTTAGTCAAGAGAAGTCATTTCCATTTTCATTTCAGGTCCCATTTTCCCCACTCCGATTTTCCCAATCATCGACGAAAGAGGAAGCCAAAGTTGAAGTTGCAGTCCAAGTAGAAACCAAAGTTAAAGTTAAAACTTAACTTAAATTTGAGGGAATAGCCAACATTTTTCCGTGTAATTTTCATAAGCAAAAAGTTAAGTATCGTTGTCTAATAGTTGTATTTCATTGGGGCTTCCATAATATAATAATAATAATAATCATCAACGGCTTCATCGCCTGCCTCTCGGTCATTTTGAGTGCAAAATTACACCAAGAGTTTGTTCACTTCTTTTCCTTGAAGTGCAGATGGGAAACACGCCTAGAGAAGAGTTTTGGTATTACTATTACAATTTAGAATTTTGGCACAAAATATGTGTTATTTATGTGAAGTAAATTTTGGTCTATGTGTCAATTTTATAGTAATGCAGACATCTAATGTCTTAATTTTCAACTGATTACATATATATGTAACAGGTAGAAGGAAGCGTTTCCGACCCTATAAAGTATGTATATTCTTGATCAGGAGCACTAGCCATGTCCGTCCGTATGAACGCTGACATCTCGGAAATTATTAAAGATGGATTGGACTTGGCATGCAGATTCTTGAGGTTCTGGGACAGCGCAAGCATTTTTCAGCAGCGTGCCATGCCCAATATAACGACCATACGCCCACTCTAAGCCCTGTGTAGCGCCCTGTATTTTGAAAATTTCTACTTTTCTACTTTCATGCCAAAATTGGTCGAAATCGGACCATCCATTCAAAAGTTATAAGCAAATAAAAAAAATGAACGCTATTTGGCGCCGTCTTGATCAGGATCACTAGGCGAGTCGATCTAGCCATGTCCGTCTGTCTTTCTGTCCGTATTAACGCTGTCATTTTGGATACTGTTAAAGCTGCAATACTGGGATTAGGCATGCGGATTCTAGAGATTCCTCGGCAGCGCAAGTTTGTTTCGTCAGTGTACCACGCCCACTCTAACGCCCACAAGACGCCCCAAATGGTGACTCGTACAGTTTTAATGCTAGAATAAAAATTTTAACTGAAATGTGTTGTTCTTATCAATACCTATCGATTGACCCAAGGAACATTTGCCACGCCCACTTTAACGCCCACAATCCGCTTACGTGGACTGCCGTCCACAGTGATACAGTTATTCATTAAATTCATAGATAAGCCGCTGAAGCATGGTAATTTATATTTAAAAGCAAAATAAAAAGGTAATTTTCAAATTGCACTTCTTAAAAGTGACTTCCAGCTAGTGTGGAAGTATATTAAAGACTTTAAAGAATATACATACGTTTTAAGTAAAGTTTTAACTTTTCAGGGTAAGCTTGGGAGTCTAATTGTACGAGACGCTGAACCCAGTTTGGAATTATAAACAACACATTGGAGAAAATTTGTAAAGTTATTGTTGCATAGTTTTGTGTGGAAGACATTACGTTAGGATAACTATTTTTGATAAATAATCAACTATTTGCTACTGCAACAACAAAATGCATACATCACGTGAACGTAACAATCCATGGGTTCGGTGCATTTTACCCTATTTTATAGTAACATTACTATTTTTTATAGTAACATTACTTTTTTTTATAGTAACCCGTATGTTTACGTATTACGTAACAGTAACTTTTTGATGGGTAAAATTGACAATTCGATGGTTTGGGACCGTTTTACTATTATATTGTTCAATTATACAAATCGATTTTTATGTGTGCAGCTCTTCAAAGTAATGATTTCATAGACACAAATTCGTTGCACTCACTAGCAGCACCCGGGCTCTCATAATATCTATCATTTGCTACAAATGGATTTACACTCAAATTGGTATTCAATCATTTTAGAAATCATTGCGGGCCACCCGTTGATTATGCTTTTCATTAGCAAAACACAAACGAACACAAAGGCCTTCACGCCCCCTTCGGTCACACATGCTCTAGCACCCCTGGAATGACATTTAATGGCTGTACACAAAACATGGCTAAACTTCGACGAACTTTTCTGAAACACCCTGCGAGCCGTCTATGTGTGTGTGGAGTGTCATTGGCGGAAATTGAAACGCACATGACAATCCATTTCATCAGCAGTTTAGTTGCCTTCAAAGCGATTTAGTAAAGGAGGAGCGCAAGGGGTTTGCTAAATATTTGTGTTTTTTTTCTAGCCAACTCTGTCCAATTTTGGGGCGAAAATATATTAATATATTATGATGCTTGGAGCTTCTAGAAAATATTTATAAATGTATTAAGATGCTTGGAGACTCCGAAATGTATTTTATGACTGTCTTATAAAAATAATAAAAGCAACGCTGTTGGCGAATTTCTCGTCTATCACTTATCCGTTACTCAACTAACCAATTTAAGTAATTAACTACAGTGAGTAAAAAACGTAGTCTAAATTGAAGAACAAAATTCTTTATTTAATATATTTAATATATTAATATATGAAAAAACTTTCTTTAAGTCAAAACAAACGAAACAGTTGTCCTTAACTTTAAATCAATTTCTGCCTACTGAGTGGCTTAGCGCAAAGAGGGGTTGCGACTATGATTTTGGGATTTGGCATGCAGATTCTTGGGCTTCCTGCGCAGCGCAAGTTGATTTCAACAGGGTGCCACGTCCACTCTAACGCCGATACTTTGCAAGCACTTAAATGAGATTTTCGTCTTATTATCAATAACCATCTATATGCCAAACCCAAAAAATAATTAATAATGAGCAAACTACATAGAGTGCGAAAGGGATGGAGATATATTCATACAGAAAATCGGCTGCCTACGAAATTTCACTAGCGCCACCTAGGTTTCACGTGGCGTGTTAGTGAAATCTCGTAAGGAGCCGGTAGGAATAATAAGTTTGCTCTTTTTTGTTAGAAAGATAGAAACTATAAAAGCTAGAAGGTTGGGATTTGGCATGCAAACTCTTGAGGTTCTTGCACAGCGTATTTTTATTTCAACCACAATTAGTAGCTTAAATGGGATTTTGTTCTGATTATCAATACCCATTTACATAAGCAATTAAAGTGCGCAAACTTTGTGAATATTACAATTATTTTCACTTTTTAGCGGGTGGGGGACTTATTCCCCTAAATTTTCCCCGCGCGGATTCGCGCATGGTGTCCAACGCATGGTAATCGATGCCTTGTATCCGTGATTGTGCGCGTTCTTCGTAAGTGTGCGTGGCAGCCACTAAGCCAAATCAACAAAAATCAACTTTCAACAACAAAGTCCTTGACTGTTAAGCTTAACCGGGCACCGAGCACACACACATCCCGAAAGAGACCGATATCCCAGGGAGAAAAAGAGACAGCAAATGCCATAACATGGCATAATAGAAAAACTGTCTGAAAGCATCTTGGGGCTATAAGCTTCATGTCCACGACATTTTCGGGGGTTTCTGGGGCTCATAACACTCCCCTGAGTGTATAATCAATGTCAGTCAATATTTTGCCAGACTCTCTGGGAGGGAAAAGGACAAAAAATTGGAGTTGAGGGATAAAAAGGGGCAGCTGGCAAATGGAATTGAATTGAAAAAGAATGAAGAACCAAAATGAAAAGGAAAACGAGATCCGCAACGAAGGGCAACAATAACCATCCTAAATTACATATGCACACAAAAGTTGTCACTGTGTTCACTGAGCAAAAAACTAAAAAAAGTAAAGAAGTCTTTAAAAAAGAAAGGACACTAATGGTCCCCAAATTGGTCATGATTTTTATTCAGTTAGTTTTATTTCAAAAAATTCAATGGTGAAAATTATTTGTAGAGTTTTATTATAAAATATTGCCTTAACAATCATTATTGATGAACTATTTTGTGAGTCTTTTTTTTTAAATCAATGGTGAAAATTCTTTGTATTATATAATATTGATGAGTAGAAAAAAATAAATATCATCAACAATTATAACTTATTAGTTTTAATTTACAAGACCTCATATAAAACTGAAAACGCCGCTGCGGTCATACATAATTTAAAAAACCTTGTTTTTACATAAAGCTATTTTTAAAATGGATTGTTAAAAATTGGCTCTTCCGATTACCAAGTTTCTCCAGAAATTTCAACAGCTTAAAAGCAAGCCACAATAAACTTTGCAAATCCTAATATATTATGTATACACTGATCAGGGCAAAAAACCTGTCTGATCGTGCGACCATATCCTATAGCTACCATGGATGCCATAGTATGAAGTAGATACAAATTTTATGTTTTTGAAGATAATATTTAAAAAATTTAATTTTAAAATCTTCATGGAATTAAAACATCGTCTTGCCGAAGTAAACTTCCGTTCCCGTTTTTTCAATAAATGCAGTACCGGTTTTCTCTAAGTGTATGTGGGTTTCTTCGTGTGTGTAGTCGTTATGCTAAATGATAAGAAACAAACCCAGGGACAACAACAAAGTCAAACACATTTTCTGATTAGTTTGCAGTGGTCACATTAGTTCCCAGTCGCTTAGAAACGCTGACAAGCGGCAAAAATCTGTATAAACTGGCGAGAGAAGGCGACGACATCTGCGGCACGGGTCAAGTGGCGAGATAGAGATGGCGCCGTCGAAAAGTATGGAAAACTTTCATGTCGAATGCCGAACATACAAATTACAAACTTAAAATGTACATGCTTACAAATATTACTCAAAGCGAATTATCCAATGTCGGAGGTTCGCATAACGAATAAGGCTGCAGCTCGGCTCAGGAATGTGCAAATGACGTCAAAGGAATAAATCGGACTCGGGCCTCGGAATTCTATTCAATAAGCGATTTATCGAATCTTTTGATTTATATAACCGAGAAACATTTACAGAGTGCTGCGAAGCACAGAACTGAACTGTTGAGCAAAATCAGATGCCTTGTTTTGATTATTCCATCAGCTTTCAGGTTTTGTTTATGTTCAAGATTAGGAAGTCTCATCCTAGTAGGCTTTAATACGTTATCTATCATTTTATCGACCTTAGAAAATGTCATCCAAAAAATTGTGTTTGGAGACAATTATTTGATTATTTTTTGGTGCCTCAGTGTTAAACGACGTGGTAATATCCGTGTTCCACTTCACGGTCACACAGTCTCATTTTTTTGTGCGGCTCAAAAACGGTCGCCTATAGACCTTAAAAAAAACTACGCCATACAAATTGTTGTGCCTTTTTTATATGGAGTTTTCTGTTTGGACGGATTTTTGGTAGGTTGTATGCTAGGCCAATAGTCCGTTGCATTCTAAAAATAACGCTTTTACTTTTAATTAGACAAAACAAAATAAAAAGCGTAGACACTGAAATATAAGGGCTTTTGAACAAATTACTGCCAGAGATGATGCAACTAAACACCTTTACATGCTTTGTACAGCACCAAAACATGATAAAATACATATGTAGACTGCAAAATGAGAAAGTACAACAAGATTTTTGGTGCGGTCAACTTTTTCTTTTGCCATTTCTCTGGAATAAATTTTGCAAAGTGGTTTTTAAATGTGCTGTTCGTGATCTTAAGGCATACCCGCAAGTAACTGCATTAATTTCGCACTATTTTTTTCATATCCCGCTTTGCCCATTGTGACGTCATGGCCTCCACATCTTGCTGCCTCTCTCTCTGGCGTATGGAAATAGCCAAGCCCTTAAGTGTGACCGCATACTAATAAAATACCACGTGTACAATTCCAATGGTATTTCTTTGTTTACCCATTTTACAATACTGGTAATGGTTGCGTTTGTTTAAATAGGCGTATAAATAATAAATATATATTTATATTTTTTGCAAATCTCAAACAGATGTAGCACGTTTCCTTCAGAGCGCAAAACTAATTTGAAATTACAAACTAATTTTGTTATTCGCAAATTTAAATTGCATTCCTATTAACAAATTCCATTCCATACCTTAAACAAATATAAATGTGGGCGTTGCACAATTGCGTAACAATCTTGCGCTGCGTACGAATCTAAGGAATCTAAATCTGAAATCACAACCCTCAAGCTTTGATAGTTTCCGAAATTGAATCAACGTTCATACGCACGATTTTTTTTAAGTTTCTGGCGAGCTTGTGGGCTTGGCGCTTTGTTGAAACAAAATTGAACTGTCCCAGAATCTCTATATTCTGCTCACTTAATCCCAACATTGTACTTTTTATAGTTTCCGTGATCGCAGCGTTCATACGGACGCACAGACGGACATGGCTAGATCGACTCGGCTAGTGTTCCTGGTCAAGAATATGTATGGTATATACATATATATAATATACTTTACGGGGTCGGAAACGCTTCCTTCTATCTGTTACATACTTTCCGACGAACGTGGGACGAGAAATAAGCTTCAAACTACTAATTTACATAAATAAAAACATTTGTTGAACATTTCATTTATTATACCCGTTACTCCTAGAGTATAAGGGTATACTAGATTCCTCAGAAAGTATGTAACAGGTAGAAGGAAGCGAAGAAAGCGTTTTCGAACCTATAAAGTATATATATTCTTGATCAGGATCACCGTCCATATGAACTGTGTGATCTCGGAATTTATATAAGCGAGAAATAATTGGCATGTAGATTCGTAAGCTTCTTGCGTAGCGCAAGTTTGTTTCAGCAGGGTGCCACGCCCACTCTAGCGCCCACATTTAAAAATATTTTGTACAAATTTAAATGAGAGGTTGTTTTTATTAACGGTACCCATCTACACGCCAAATATTATTGAATCCGGAGAACTCATTAATAAGTTATAACCAAATAATAATCAATATTTTGCATTTCAATCGATACTGCACACCACATGCAGCAAACTAGCTGTTTCCACTAATACGTTAGGGACGTTATAGGCTAGTTGGCACTGTAGGAAAAGTAACGCTATAGAAAAAGAAGATAGGTGGCGCTATAGGCTAGGTGTGTTATTGAAAAAAGGAAGCTGAGTAACGGGTATCTAATGGTCGAGGCCATCGACTATAGCTTTTTCTCTTGTTATTAATCCATTTCTTCAGTGTACCCATTTGCCTGACATGTCATTTACGTATTTCCCTGCATACTTTCAGGCGCATTAAATCTTTTCGCTTTGTCAGCAGCACATTAACTTTAACTTGCTACTTCTCTTCCCACAAACTCAGAAAATAAGCTTATATACCAAAGAAAAAACGTAAAGGGGAATTTGTGCCCATCTTCCCCTTCTTTTTTATTGCCAGCATGAGTGCAGTCCGAGGCCCAATGTCGCCAATTAGCATCATTTGCGGCTGAACTTTGGTTAATTTTATTTTAATTTTTTACTTTTTATAGTAGAAATTTCTCTTCAGATTTTTGTACACATTTCCACCTAGCTGTTCCTTTGTCACTGGTTAACTGCCACGCCCAACGCTCATTAATGAGCCGTCGTCCTTATCACGCTCTTGAATTAGTCGCCAAACGCGACTCTCTTTTTTTACCTTGCGAAACTTTTTGTGATTTTCCATGGGTTAAGCAACAAGCAAAATTGGGCTGGAAATTTACTGGGTGGGGAAGATGGCCTTGGGATACTTTCATTCTTTGTTACGCGCAGACACCTGCGGTCTTCTTCTTTTCACCACTGAGAGCCGTACCTAAGCTTTTGCCGTTTTAATTTGCTTACCGTTTACCAAATTCGTTTTAAACAAGTACTATAAAAAATTCTTTTGGAAGCTTCGGAACTTTTCTAAAATGTATCTAAGAATATGCTGTGGAAAATAAAATATCGTCCTTGGGTATTAATACATCGATATTTCAGTGCCAAAATTATTTTATAACTCTATTTACATATTTAGATTAGATAACCAAACTTCTATAACACAGCCCGATAGAATGTCCTTTTTTTGGTTGTTCACGCCTGACACCATTTTACTTTAATAAAAGTTGGTCTGGCAAATGGTTTAAAAAGGTAACTAACCTGATTTGTTTGTTTTCAAATCTCATAATTTCCGAAAAAAATCTAGAGAGAGCATTTCCACATTCGACGAGAACTGATTTTTTTGTATTTCTTATTTCCACGCAGTTGACCATTTGCCGAGTTGGACAACTTTATCGATGCTCATTTTTGGGTTAGCCTCAGGTTTCCCACTGTTTTGTATTTTTTTTTGAGATTTTGTGCTTTCCCTTTTTGCCTCTGCTCATTTTGCGCTTAATTTCCGTTTTAATTTCGCTCGTTTTATTCACAACATTTTCTCCGCTTTACTTTCGCCTTCCTCGAAGTTTTCCTCTGTTCTTTTCCCAGGCTGTGAACGCGCTTGGAATTCGAGCGATGGAGAGAAAGACATTCGGCACATAACAATTAGGCCGGGCTTTTGACCGTGTTTATCCTGCGTAGGCCAGCATGTTTTCACTGGATTGGTTTTTTGTACTTTTGCCTTTGACTTTGACTTTCAATGACTAACTGGGCCTTTGTATTTTCTCCGCTCCGTTTTAGTTGCTACTGGTTAGCGCTGACGTAGGCACACAATACAAATATGTAGGCATTGGAATGTACTGCGAGAAATCCGGGAGTAAGTAAGTAAGTGGGGCTTTCAGTAACAATCCATGAACATTTTTGCCTGAGTGCCGGCAGCTATTTTGTGCATTCTAGTGTAGGGTTCAAGTCTGTATAATTTTTGGTCAGATTTTGTAGGGCAGTGAAGTTACTTGACAAGTGGATATATGCATGCAGAATTCATTACTTTAAAAAGAAAATGCTAATCAATTAATAAACCTATCCAATAGATACAATGCTAATGATTACTTCAAGTAATAAATTAAAATTACTTTGATAAATGCTCTAACTCATTAACAAATAGAAGCACATTTTAAACTAAATTAAAAAGTTTCATTTGGTATTAGCCATACCTGTATTATTCGCTTTGTTCATGCTTATATGAATTTTTGGTAGTGTATTACTTACTTTTCCCAGTCAAAAATGTATTTTGTTTAATGTAATGAAATGCACAGTTTTCGCCATATTTTTTGTTTAATTGGGTTAATGTGGAAAGGAATTAACGTTCCCTTGTAAGAACTAATTTAGCAAAGGAATTTACGTTCCGCATATTCTAAAGAATTCGTGGTTAATTTATTTCTGATTTTTCAATCAAAATGGCCTAACCAATCTTCATAAAGCTTCAAATTCTCAAATATGACTTTGTTAATCCTAAAAACCGTCTGCCTATTGAACATACTGTCGAAGACATGTAGAAAATGATAGCTTCTATGAACAACTATGAAGGTTTTTAATAAGTCAATGATACATAATTGAAATTGTAAACTACCGTCAATGTTTGGCATAAGTTAAACCTGTTTAACTGCCGGGCGCTTAAGAAAGACGCGAAGTAGTCAATAAGGTGAGAAGATTTTCCCATAGTAAAAGGAAGAAGAGAATATTTTAATTTAATTTTGTCAGAAAAATGGTGGCGATTTAATTTCGGACTAAGCATGGTCGTTTCATTTTTTTTTTGATTATTACGCATACGCATTAATAAGTTATTGTGGTAAAATTAAAAAATAAAGTGGAGAAGGTGAGTTAGAGTTGCATTGAATGAGGTTTTCAATCCGTTTAAATTATTTGCGAAATTGGCCGTATAAGTTGAAATGTAGAAAAGGTTACTTTTGTCATCTTGTTTGTCTTTTTTTAATTTTGTTGCCCTGTTTTTTCCACTATTTTTGAATTTTTTATCTGGTCTTTTTTTTAAGCTGATTGCTGGTAGCACTGATTAATAAAATAAACAAACAATTGAATCATTTTGAAATTGGGGATAATAATCTTCAGATGGTAAATGTTTTCTTCTCTGCATACAAACACCGAAAGAGCTATCTCATCTATATGGGCACGTCTGTGTGAGCGCTTGCGTAAAAATATCATAGGCCAGCAGAAAATTCATTCGCGCGTGTCCTTGTCCTCTATCTCGCCCTTCGTCCCCTCACCATAACACCAAACTTGATCCTGGGCCATAAATTGATCCTTTGCGATGCGCGTGTGTGAGTATGATTTATAAATGAGTTGATGCATTACGCCCCCTGTCGGCCCTTTACTCACTCCGCCCACCTTGGGCGGCAATTCCAATTAAGCCACTCATAAATGTTGCAGCGGGCTTGTCACCACAGAAGCAGGGGTCCTGACAGCCGCACATTGTTCGCTGACCGCAACAAGAAATCGATTTGAATATTTGAAGGACTTATAATCTTCGGCTGGAAGCCGCAAAAAGAAAACCAACGCGGAATAAGGACGAGCCCTTTAATTATCGCAGCGTGCGCGGATTATCTTGGACAATGAAACACGAAATCTTATTCCATATTTAAAGGATAAATCATTTGGTTTATTAAGACATGGGTTATGTCGTAAAATGTAAGGTGAATTTTCTTTTTTTCTTGAGTTGGCAGGACTGTTAATGACATCTGGGTCAAATTTTATGTCAATGTGATTATCAGTTATATATTTACACTTGTGTTTATCAACCGACCAAGAGTGCATTTTTCGACGGAAAGCGCTAAATTTCTTGCAAAAAATGCCTTCAAAAATCATGCTGACAAATTTTTTTTTCCGAATTTCGTAGTGTGGTGCACTATGAATTCCTTCCACCCAGCCAACCTGTTAGTAAGGAATATTTTTATGCGTCGTTTGCGTAAAGCAGTTCGTCTAAAAAGACTAGAATTATGGGCCAGGAACTCTTGGTTTTTGCAGCACGATAATGCATTTCGCCATTAATTATACGGCCACAACCACCGTATTCGCCAAAACTGAAGAGACCACTATGGGGAACGCGATTCGAGTCGATTGAGGAGATAGAAGCTGAATCAAAAAAGGTGCTGAGGGCTGTACCGGAAAGGTATTCGAGGATTAAAAAAAATTGGTGTAAGTGTATTTTGTCGGGAGGGAATTACTTTGAAGTGGATGAAATTGATTTAGAAGAATTAATAAAGATTTTTTATTTTACAAGCAAATTCCAAACTTTTTGCCTACTGTAGTTCGTACCAAACAATAATATATATTTTGTTAATACTCTGCTACAATAAATAAATATAATTACACTGCCTAAAACATTAGCCCAAAACTATATGCTACAAAATCTAAAAGATCTATCCTGTAGATTATGACCTCAAACTTAGAAAGTTTCTATCACGACACAATTTTACGAAAATCGGGATCAAATAATCACATTTTAGATTTCTTGGCACTTTTTACGGCTTAATAACAGCTAAACCATTTGCGGCCCTGATCCAGAGTATAGCTGAAATGGTACTTCAAGCCCTTAACTTTAACAATGAACAACTCCCGTTTTGTGGGACCTCTAATTATTCAGTTAAAAGACATCTTACTAAGTTCGTTTGTATCACTTTTTATACCCGTTACTCTTGTAGTAAAAGGGTATACCAGATTCGTCGGAAAGTATGTAAAGGAACGCGTTTCCGACCCTATATACACCCCAAATAAAATGTACAAAATTTAAAACAACCGCCATTATAATTATTTTTCCAAATGCAAGAAAGTTGTCTCTAAAGTCAAGGAAATTTTTCTTAAATCAAGAAAACGTTACATAAATATGGGAAATGGTTACCATAAACTAGAAATGCCCTAAAAACAGGAAAAGGTGTCCACATATTTGGAAACTATTTCCTAAAAAATTAAAGTGTTTTGCGATACCTTTTCTGAAAATGATTACCCTAACCCTAAAGTGATGAAATAAACAAATATTTTCTAATTAAAACAAGAAAGAACACTATAGTCGAGTAGCTCGACTATTAGATACCCGTTACTCAGCTAAAAGGGCAAAAGGGAAATTGAGATATGCAAGCAGCAAAGCGAGACTGAAATGCGCCACCTACCCGCGATCTCAATATATGGTTATGTGGGCGGTAGACAGCGTTATGGACGTTAGAGTGGGCGTGGGAAACTTTTTTTTGGGATCAATCGATAGGTATTGACGAGACTTATACATTTCATTTTGGGTATCTGAAAGTCGAGGGTGTGTAGCCTTTTCTCGTGTTGTTATCTATAATCGTATTCCTTTTAGGACTTAATTTGCCGGGTAATGTTCTTTTTGCTTTCCATTGTATATTTGTTTTATTATTAAATTACCTCAAATTTTCTCAGGGCTAGCGAGTGGGCGTTAGAAGTTTCTATGAAGGACGTGGGTGAGGAAATCACCTGGGGGTCATTTTAATCATGAGGTAATTAAATCTTACAAAAGGCTCTTGCTTAAACAACGTCTAGTTACCTCGCCGCTCACAAAGTGCCCCTGTACTGTGGTCTCAGCACACCCATAAAAATAATGATCTAAATTTTAGTTCATGCGTGGTCTAAAAAATTTAAAATGGACTAAAAGTTCATTTTTAGGTCATGCATTGCCTAAAAACGTATATTTTTGGACTTTTTAGGTTACGAATGGACTAATATATTATTGTATTGAAAAAAATATCAGATTTACCTATTAGAAAAGAAAACTAAAATAAAATGTGTTTTGGGCAGGACTCGAACTTCGAACACCTGAGCCAAGTCCATACGAATTTATTTTGTGGCAAAATGCTTTTGCAAGAAATAAAAATAAAAAATAATTTGTTGGAACTTAACAAATTATTTTTGAACTAAAAATACTATTTTTAGGCATCCAAATACCTAAAGTCTAGTCCAAAATTGCATAGGCTGCTAGTGCTAAATTTAAGAACATACATGGACTTATCTCAAGGTTTGGGCCAATTTTGCCTAAATTTTACGCAATATTTGGGCATTTTAGGTCATTGTAGGTCTTTGAATATGTATATAAATGTATCTGAGTGCTCTGTCTGAGTTGCTTTCATTTTTTTTATGCATGAACAAATTTTGTTCTGTTTTGCGCTTAAACTGTTCAAAGCTTTCCTTGTCTTTATTAAAACTTTGCCAATAGCAAAAGCAAATACATAGACACACACAAAGAAAATTGGAGTGAATTGCAGTTGAATAATTTTGTTTGAAAAAAAAGAACATCAGTGAGTATTGTAAGTACAATTTACTCAGTTTCATACCACATTTTTGATGAAAGAAAAAGTAAATATTGAGAAGCACTCTTTATGATCACTTTGTTTTCTCAAACTGAGAGCCGCCAAACACTCAATTTGAAAACAAAATTTCTCAAATTAGTGAACAGTATGGAAACATGCTAAGGCTATACAGTCAACGATTATTAGTAATAGAAATAAAACAAACTTAATTTTTAATCGATCTCTCCGTGACTCGAATCTCGGGCTTTGTGTCCGTAAAAAGTGCGCAAAAATCTGCAGGGATAGTCCGATCATACCAAGTGATACACCAATCGAAAGCTATTGCAAAAACTAAAAAGATTGTTTACCAAGTCCTTAATAATTTCAATTGGTTTGGAAAAAACGGAAAAAGTTAATTAAAAAAATTTGAGCTTTTTGGGCGTCGAATGACACCTTATTTGTTAAAATTTTTGTGGTTTGTGGGTGTTTAAATCGGCGTGGCAATTTTTTTTTTGGGTCAACGGTACTGATAAGAGCAATACATTTCAGTTAAAATTTTTATTCTAGCATTAAAACTGTAGGAGTCACAGTTTTAGGCGGTTTGTGGGCGTTAGAGTAGGCGTGGCACATTGCTGAAACAAACTTGCGCTGCGAAGGAATCTCAGGAATCTGCGTGCCTAATCCCAGTATTGTATCTCTTATAGTTTCCGAGATCTCAGCGTTCATACGGACAGACGGACAGACGGTCAGACGGACATGGCTAGATCGACTCGGCTAGTGATCCAGATCAAGAATATATATACTTTATGGGGTCGGAAACGCTTCCTTCTGCCTGACTTTCCGACGAATCTATTATACCCTTTTACTCTATGAGTAACGGGTATAAAAATCACTAAAAAGAGCGTTTGTTGTGAATAGTGGCTAAAAAATGCCGAAATTGAAAAGAAAGGAGACCAACTCAATAAAGGACATTAACGACGATAACGTTACAGTAAATTATGATACCCTCTACTGCAAGATCTGCCAAAAACGTAAGAAATTTAAATATATTTAACTCTATTCTATCTTAGAATTTATCAGAATTTAACATATAAGAACAGACTTACATAAACGAAAGTTAAAAAGTAGGAACATCTAGAAACGCTAAAAAAAACTCCTTTTTTCGATCTGAGTGAAACAATGATTGCAGTAAACCTACCATTAAAATCAAAAAGCAACAGCATTTTATAAACAACATATAGGGGATAGATTCCCCCACTCGGGTTGAAAAGTATATGTTAAATGTATTTTTTTCCAAATTTTTGATTTCTATCGCATCGCTCAATTAGTTCGCGGCCCGACATATAAGGAGCAGTAGTAAGCAAATACAGATATTTTTTATCGAAAGTGTCGATTATCATAAGCTCTTTTAAGTAATACAACCTTTGGGTTTTTCTACAACATGGAAAAAAAGGAGTTTCGTGTCCTGATTAAGCACTGTTTTTTGATAGGAAAAAATACAGTAGAAGCAAAAGCTTGGCTTGATAAACATTACCCAGATTCTTCTCCGGGAAAATCAACCATCAAAGGTTGGTACAATGAATTTAAAGGTGGTCGTGTGGACACGAAAGACGCTGAACGCAGTGGTCGCCCAAAAACAGCAGTTACGCCAGAAAATTTGGCAAAAATCCGAAAAATGGTATTGGCCGATCGCAAATTGAAATTAAAGGAGATAGCTGATGCCTCAAAGATATCGGAAGGCAGTGTGTTTACGATATTACATGAACATTTGGACATGAGAAAGCTCTGCTCGAAGTGGGTGCCGCGATTGCAAACACCGGACGAAAAGCAACAACGCATCGATGCTTCCGAGACGTGTTTAAGCATGTTGAAGCGCAATAGGACCGATTTTTTTGAAACCTGGATACACCACTATACTCCAGAATCCAGTCGTCAGTCTTCTGAGTGGGTGGTAGCCGGTGAAAGCCGTCCGAAGCGTCCCAAAACACAAATATCGGCGGGTAAGGTTATGGCTTCTGTATTTTGGGATGCACATGGGATTTTATTTATAGACTACCTGGAAAAAGGTAAAACAATAAACAGTGAATATTATATAAAACTGCTGGATCGATTGGATCGCGTTATCAAGGAAAAACGTCCACATATGGCCAAGAAGAAACCACTGTTTCACCAGGATAATGCACCATGCCACAAGTCTATGGCAACAATGGTGAAATTGAGTGAATTGAGGTTCGAACTTCTGCCGCACCCACCTTATTCTCCAGATATGGCCCCCAGTGACTACTGGCTTTTTTCAGATCTCAAAAAGCACCTCCAAGGCAAGAGATATCGATCAAATGAAGAGGTGATTGTCGATACTGAGATCTATTTTGAGGGTAAAAGTTCATCTTTCTACAAAAATGGCATAGAAAGGTTGGAGAAGCGCTGGACTGAGTGTATAGCCGTAGATGGAAACTATATTGATGAATAAAACAAAATTTTCAAAAAAAAAAGTGTTTTTCCTTGTTAGGCCGGGAACTTATTGAGCGGTGTGATAATTAACACATTTGTTATATCCTCCAAAACTAAATTCTGGATCCGCCAATGCTTAGAGTAACCCTCTCTGTCAACTACAGGAAGTCACTTGCATTATTTTATCTATATACATAGCTCGACATTTTAGTGCCTATTAAGCATAAAAACATATCCGACATATTTGGCAAATTCATATTTTCGATAAGTCGTTTTCGTTCTAATACAAATTTTGTTACTTGGAGCAAAATTGCGGAAAAACATATAGTCCGATGTCTACTAATTAACATGAACTTGATGTCTTTTCACATAAATAATTTCAAATTGAAATCAAAAATATCAAATTTGTTTTGCGTGCTGGGAAAATATGCCGTACCCACTAGACATAACAAGTGGCATAGCGATATGGCTGGAGACCGAGGGCCATTACCATTTTCTTTCTTTTTTCACTTGTTTGCTTACCCTTGTTTGGCCCTGTTTTTCGAATGTGGCTCTCTGGCTTTCCTTCTGGGTCTCGCATGTGCATGTTGCCGCTAGTTAAATAATCTTGTTCCTGGCCCACAGTCAAGTGGTGCCATAGAAAGCGGTGGTGAAAGTGGCAAAGTGGTTTTCAGCTGACCATCAGTTGACCCCCAAACTGACTGGGCCTCGTCTTTCAACTTAAATGTCTGCTAGTGTAACTCGCAGGCCCATCGTCGCCCCGCGTGGCCCCTCGGAAATGCAATTCGTATTCATGGTAGCAGCCAAGTCCCGGCAAGGACATTTACTCCGGCTCATCCACCTTTCATGGTGCAAGCCACTGGCACTGGAAACATTGGGAAATGGCTATATTCAGTTGGTCAAAATTATATTTATCAGCAGGAAACCTAAATTGTGAAATGAATTTCATGACTGAAGCACACTGAATTTAGTCTTAAATGCTATAATACAAATTATGAACTATCAACATAAAGTGTAGCAAAATAAAAAGGTAAGTGAGTATTAAAAATGTCAAACACAAATAGAGGCTTTTTTAAGTGCACTCTCACTCCCAGACGGTCATTCCTACATATGTAGGTATGAAACACTCAGACATACTGTATTCACTTTGAAACTCTTGTTTCCTGATTTTTCTTTTGTGACACAACGGCGGTGTGCACTTGTCTTTGATTTTCCTTATTTCAAGGGATTTCTCTATTTTGCCATTTCTCCTAGCTTTCCTCTTTTCTTTCTGTTGACCCGCCGACGGCTACGAACTCTTGATAGTGAGATGTTGGACCCCGATTTGGGTTTCATACTCTGCTCTAACCTCTTTTACGTTCTATCTGAGGGGTAAAAATGGCATTGCTTTAATGAGCACAATTTTATTAGCCGCATTAACGTGTTCCTGTGCGCCGACAAAAAACGTACCTACCGCTGTTGTACTTTTTGCAGTCGCCGTTTTACATGCAAAGCAAATTTAGATTTTGGTTTAACCATGGATTCCACGAAGCGCGCATTTCAAAATCAACTCGACCATTAAAGATGGCAAGGAAAATGGGCGCCTTAGCTCGCTCCATTTTGTATTAATTGTATTGTATAAAATTAACCCTAACTCAAGAAAATTTGCCTATTTTTGTCTTCAAGACAAGCTTTTCATAAATTTTAGGGTATTTATACCCGTTACTCGTAGAGTAAAAGGGTATACTACAATAGATTCGTCGGAAAGTATGTAACAGGCAGAAGGAAGCGTTTCCGACCCCACAAAGTATATATATTCTTGATCAGGATCACTAGCCGAGTCGATCTAGCCATGTCCGTCTGTCCGTCTGTCTGTCCGTCCGGATGAACGCTGAGATCTCGGAAACTATGGGAGCTAGGCTATTGAGATTTGGCGTGCAGATTCCTAAGCTTCTTACGCAGCGCAAGTTTTTTTCGGCACAGTGCCACGCCCACTCTAACGCCCACAAACCGCCCAAAACTGTGGCTCCTACAGTTTTGATGCTAGAATAAAAATTTTAACTGAAATGTATTGTTCTCATCAATACCTATCGATTGACCCAAAAAAAAGTTTGCCACGCCCACTTTAACGCCCACCAACCGCGAAAACCTGTGACGTCCACAATTTTCATGCTAGATAAAAATTTTTAACTGAAATGTATTGGTCTCGTCGATACCTATCGATTGACCAAAAAAAAAATTTGCCACGCCCACTCTAACGCCCATAACGCTTAAATCTGTATACCGCCGGTAGGTGGCGCATTTTAATCTCGCTTTGCTGCTTGCATATCTCCATATAGCTGAGTAACGGGTATCTGATAGTCGAGGTACTCGACTATAGCGTTCTTCCTTGTTTTATTTATGCCCGCTACTTGTAGGGTAAAAGTATATGTATTCTTGATCAGGATCACTAGCCGAGTCGATCCAGCCATGTCCGTCTGGGTCGGGTATCTGATAGTCGAGGCACTCGACTATGGCGTTCCTCCATATTTATACCCGTTACTCGTAGAGTAAAAGGGTATACTAGATTCGTCGAAAAGTATGTAACAGGCAGAAGGAAGCGTTTCCGACCCCATAAAGTATATATATTCTTGATCAGGATCACTAGCCGAGTCGATCTAGCCATGTCCGTCTGTCCGTCTGTCCGGATGAACGCTGAGATCTCGGAAACTATGGGAGCTAGGCTATTGAGATTAGGCGTGCAGATTCCTGAGCTTCCTACGCAGCGCAAGTTTGTTTCAGTAGACTGCCACGCCCACTCTAACGCCCACAAACCGCCCAAAACGGTGGCTCCTACAGTTTTGATGCTAGATAGAAAATTTTAACTGAAATGTAATGTTCTAATCTCGCTTTGCTGCTTGCATATCTCCATATAGCTGAGTAACGGGTATCTGATAGTCGAGGTACTCGACTACAGCGTTCTCCCTTGTTTTTTTTTAAATTGTATGTTATTTTGACCAAATTTTATGGTAATTATACTAGATGTTAGAGTAATAAATTTCTTCAAAATAGAAAACAATTTTTTGAATGTAGAAACCTTCCTAAAAAGTAGAAATATTGTCCAATAATAAAAAAAATGTTAATTGTGGTATGTTTTTGTATATGCTTATATATTTTAATTGTACATATTCAGGCATCTTAGTCTTGTAGGAAGTATGTTATGATGTTAGGGTTTTTTAAATGTTGGTTGAATTCAGTGCTCGCGCGCCTCTTCGTGTGTTCACACAAGTAACTGTCGTTATAAATGAGTAGTTTGTTGGATGGGGAGGGGAAACTTAGAAAACTTTAATAAGTTAATAATTAATCTTCTGAAACAAACTTAAATTTTTATAGTACGGCAATCCAAACACTGTATATAAGTGGTGAAAGCATCCAAACACATGTGAATTCTTCTTGTAGAATTCTCTTACATTCGCGTTTTAGGTATCTATGCATTTTAATGAAGTTTATATTGAGTGTAGCCATGTAAGTTCACAGTAAAGACCTTTAACTTAAAAATTGTGTAAATTTCTTAATTTGTATATGTTTATCTTAATAACTGAATATAACCGTTTAATATGGTGATTCGAATATTTTTCATAAAAACATTAATAACCAAAAAACAACAAAAATATCAATAAGAAAAAGGGAAAAAAGTGGCCTTTTACCTCGTTAAGAGGTGTTTATTATATGATTGATTATTTAGTTACGACAGATCATGCAAAAACAAATGTTTCTATTTTTTCAGAATGTAGTTCTTTTATTTAAGGTAAAAATCATTTTAAGGTTATGGTAATCACTTTTAGTAAAGGTAATTCAAGGAAATTTTTATATTTGTCTTTCTATTTTTCAAAAATTTTTTAGATATAAGCTCTTTTTTCTTTGATTCTAAAGCGATTCTACCTTATGGTAACAATATCAATTTGCTATTTGATTTAAGAAAAATGTTCTTGATTTAAGAAAATTTTCCTTGACTTTCGAAAAAAGATTCTTGTGTTTAGAAAAAATAAATTTATATGTCGATTTTCTAAAATTTTGGGATATTATATTTTGAGCGTATGACTCTAGGGCGGTCCACATTTGTACTGACATTTTTAAAGTCCTACTCTCATCTGCGCACCTTGCGCATTGAGGATTTTAAGGTATACCAAACTAAATTTTTTGAAAAAGCGCGTTATTGGGTCTGCAAATTGGTTTCAAAGTTTAAAACTCATACGCATTCATATTCATATATGTAGGTGGCCCTGACTTGGATGGAAAGTGCGTTGTGTGTATTCTGACTTTAGTTTTCCCTTCACGAATATTTCGGTATTTGTCGTCAATTTTTTATTCCTATTAACCGATACACGAGAGGTGACAAAGTTGGAAAGGGGAAATCGATCTTTTTGAAAAAAGTTATGGCTGGTATACATGTCGTATGAGTGAGTTTTATAGAAACTTTGAAGACGTTTCGCAAGGACTAAAATTGTAATTATACCCGTTACTCGTAGAGTTAAAGGGTATACTAGATTCGTCGGAAAGTATGTAACAGGCAGAAGAAGCGTTTCCGACCCCATAAAGTATATATATTCTTGATCAGGATCACTAGCCAAGTCGATCTAGCCTGTCCGTCTGTCTGACCGTCCGGATGAACGTTGAGATCTCGGAAACTATATGAGCTAGGCTATTGAGATTTGGCATGCAGATTCCTGAGCTTCTTACGCAGCGCAAGTTTGTTTGTTCAAACCGCTGAAAAATGTGACTCCTACAGTTTTGATGCTAGAATAAAACTTTTAACTGAAATGTATTGTTCTCATCAGTACCTATTGATTACTGTCCACAAACCGCCCACAAACTTCAGAAAATCGTAATATTGGTCTCGTCAATACCTATAGATTGATCTAAAAGCCCACTCTAAAGCCCATAACGCTTAAATCTGTCTACCGCCGGCAGGTGGCGCATTTCAATCTCGCTTTGCTGCTTGCAAATCTCCATTTCCCTTTCGTCCCTTTAGCTGAGTAACAGGTATCTGATAGTCGAGGTACTCCTTGTTTTGGAATACATTTTTTGCAAAGTTTTATCAACCACGTGAGGGGGTGAGAACAAGATTTCATTTTTTGGACCGCCCTTAATGTACACACACAAAAATCTATTGGTAAATTTTACCAATATAATAGTATAAAACGGTCCCCAATTATAGAATTGTAAATTTTACCCATCGAATAGTTACTTTTACGTGATACGTAAAGGTTACTATAAGAAAAAGTTATGTAACTTAACAAAGGGTATCATTGACCCAACCTATGGATTGTAGTTAAAAAACTGTTTTAATGGTTATTCAACCCATAAATCATAGTTATATGTTTTTACAAGTGATTTCCAGCTAGTGTGGAAGTATGTTGATGACTTTAGAGAATACATAGAGAATATACGTATATTTGAAGTACAGTCCTACATTTCCAGAGTTTGGCTTGGGACTCTAGGTGTACAAGACGCTAGACCCAGTTGGGAATTATAAACAACACAATGGAGAAACATTTGTAAGGTTATTGTTCCATTATTTTGTGTGAAAGATATCACGTTAAGAAAACCAGTTTTAATAGTTAATTAACTATTTACTACTGCAAAAACAAACTGCACACATCACGGACTAACTATTTATTAGTAAACAAAGCCAAAACAAATACTTATACAACCATTTTAAGAAGTAAAGTACACATTTGTATAGTTACTAAACTATCTGCATTGGTCAATTTTTCCAACCAAAATACAATTTTTATACCCTCACAGAAAATGTTATAATTTTTGGTCAGAAGTTTGTTACTTAGTGAAGGAGACGTTTCCGTCCTCTAAAGTAGGTATATTGTTGATTAGCATCATATACCCATATACAAACCCACAGCCCCCAACAGATTTAATTATGAGCGCTATTAAATAATGGTCCTAATAACTTTTGGCACTTCAATGGATATTGACAAATAAAATAAAATAAACTTTTTCGATTCATGGGCTTCAGAGTGGGCGTGGCTCGACAACTGTGGCCGCCAGAGGGACTGTTTCCGATTTCACAATATCACTAGGGTTGTCATATATTTAAAAAAATATCGTATCGATGATATTTTTTTTATCATAAAAAATGATAATAATATTTAAAATATCACTAAAAAATATTAATATATTTGATATTTTTTGTTTTAGTTAATTTTTTTCCCAAATCAAAAAAACATTAAGTTATAACAAATAATACTTTATATATATTCTCAATGTAATAATACATCATTAAATTTTCAATTTGCAGTTAATAGATATTTTCAAATTAATAATAATAATACTTCATTAAGTTCTTAATATAATAATAATAATACAGATAATTGTTCATTGTTCACACATATTCTCAACTTAATAATAATACAGATAATAGTTCATATATTCCAGATATAATAGAGATTATAATAATACTTATATAATGATACTGATATATGTTGGAATTTTATTTCCAATGTGACGACTTCAACGATTTGAGAAAAACTCTTTGTGTGATGTGGACATCCGTCATACGGCTCCTGGAGTCGCACACCACGCAGCTACCCGGGGTAACAGGTCGATTTATGAGATTTCCATATCTCCATAGGACTGCTTTCCCAAGCTGCTTGGGGCAAGCTGAAGTACTTGAAATTTGAGCCCCTTAATCTCCTTATTGTCATCGTGCATGTCCCTTTGTATTGAAATAAAAAATATCGATGTTGCGATATTTGGGCAAGTTCAATATCACGATATAAATATACTATTTTTAAAAAAAAAACATCGATATATCGATATTTTGATATATTATCAACAACCCTAAATGTCACGAAAAACTTTGAAAGGTCATAACTATTAAATGAATAATATGATTGATTAAAATCAAAAACTGATTTACACATACAAAATTGTTAAAAATGTGGGCGCTAGACAGACTTCGGAGTTGTAGGCGTGGTAAACTTTTAATAGGTCAACCAATCATTAAAAATGATTACATTATCGAGCATTTCCATAACCAAAAATTTAGCGATAAAATATATTAATTATTATTTTTAATTTATAATTTTTTTTTTAAATTATTGCTTCCGGAAACCAATCCTACTCCTAATTACTACTCCTAATTAAATTTACAGATACAAAATGTTTCAATAGCCGACAAGTGAAAACTCACCTAATCAGCTTGTTGAACTTTTAGGACTGCAAACTCTGTTCAATGATGGATCACATAAAGCGAATTTCTGGTAATTTATTGAAGTCAGAAAAGGTTGCATTAAAGCAGGTTGAAAAGAACTTGAAATGGTATTCTCTTTGGTGCCTTTGCATTTTCCCTCATCTAACAAAGGGCAAGCTGTGAGGGCAATAAATAAAGTAGTGTGTATATGAGTGTGTCTGGAAGAAGGACAGAACAAGAAGGGCAACAAGATTCTGTCCGGCATCAACAAGAGCCAAGTTGCTCGTTCCTGGGATAATGCACTTGGGAAATAGTCGAATAGTCAAGCCAAATGTGTCATACATTTTGAGACCTCTCTGGAATTTTTAAAATAAGATTTTTTCGATAGAATATAACGGGGACCGAAAATAAATTGTATATTTAAACTTTTGCTGATGGAATTACAGAACTCTGCAAAGCAGTGAAGGAAATAAATCAATCTAGCCATGTTCAGATTTTTATAGGACAGTGATCGGGTAGTGATCCTGATCAAGAATATACTTTATGGGGTCGGAAATGCTTCCTTCTACCTCCTACATACTTTTCGACAAATATAGGATATCCCTTTAGTGTACGAGTAACGGGTATAAAAATACTAAAATCGTTAGAAAACGGTATTGAAACAGTCGGATACGGATCCTTTACTGCGAGGCAAACTTTCGCCCAAAACTATAATACTCTCTGCAAGGGTATAAAATCATTTTAAATTAAGGGCATTAAAAGCATTTTAAACACAAATTTAATATGAGGCAGAATGTACTTGTCTCTTAAAGAAGGGTTCGTATTTTCGCTTGTCATTAATTTTCAAATAAGGACTTACAATTTGTATTTTTTGTTTAGATTATAGTTTAACAATAAAAAAACTGAATATTTTTTAAGAATGTATCATTAGTTTTGAAATTCCTTTAACATTAAATAAATTTCCCATCAATTTTTTATGTTTTATTGTCGGATGCTTCACTGTTCACTGCGAGTATCTGTATGTGGAACTATTTGTAGAAGTTAACGTGAATAATATTTACTTACTGGCATAAGAAGTAGTGCTTTTGTGCGGAGATTGGACGAACGCAGGACGCCTGCTTCTCAGAGTGGCCATCAAAAACTAAAGTATCAAGGATCCGCCCCTCTAGCTTCCTCTTTCCCTCTCGGAAACACACACTATCACAACCACACACACACATGCACCGTAGGTACATCCTTTTGTTTATACTTGCGAGCTGGCTCACGTTATTTGCTTAGACAACCAAATCAAATTGAAAAGTAAACTCAGTTAGCATTCAAAAGCTACAAAATGTATTCCACCTACGGGTGTCTGCATATGTATGACCATATTTAAATGTGTTTACTTGAGTCCGTGTGGATGTTATGCGAAATGGCGCCGGTTGGTTCAAATTTCTGGCAGTGGTCAGTTGTGTGAGAACTTGGCAAAGTGAACGGGCCAAGAAAGTTCCACATACTAACAACAAATCTACGTCCAGCAGTATCGGAAATATCAATATGGAGAGGTGACACAAAAACCTATGGAATAATGTGTGTAAGTCCCAAAAGGAAAAAGCCTCACTCAAAGCAAAATTAACCCTAAAGTCAAGGAAATCTTCCTATTTTTGAGATTAATTTTACTTCATTTCAGGGTAAACGTTTTTTTCAAATTGGAAAACAATTTCTTGGATGTAGAAAAGCTTTTTTAAGAAGTATAAAAAACCATTTTAAGGGCGATATTCTAAAATTTAGGGTACATCTTATTTCAAGTGCTTAAAGTATCCAGCATATCGGAATCCAAGTATTATTAAATGCGTCTACTTAGACACCTTTTAAAGAGATTTAAAATCTATAAGAACTTCCCCTATATGAGGCTCCATTTTCACTCTTAAATCCCATTAAATCCCAAATCGAATCCCATTGTGCAGACTCTTTAGTTGCTTTTTGGAAATCATGCAAATAGATTTAGAATAATCATATATGTATTTTAAGCCATCCGGGGCTTAGGATTTAGGCTGTATTGGATATTTCCCAATTTTTCTGGCAATACAAATGCCCAGGATTTGAAAATTCGAGCAGCTGCGACCCAAAGGTGTGTCGGAAATTCCTGGGACGCAACATCATCCTAATGATTCAGGCGAATTTGGAGCTGAGCCTTTGACTAAACAAATGACATTGACAAAATAGACGCACAGCAGTCGGAAAACGAGGAAAACGGAAAGGGAATTGGATGAGAGAATGGATTCGGAATGGAGTCAAGTGGCGAGGGGGTTGGAAGAAGGCTCTGTAGGGGCATAAAAAGAAATCGTCTTAATTTCACTTTGTTTATGCTGAGTAATAACGAATTATGCAAATTATTTTATAATAAATTTATGCAAGCAGAGACAACAACGACGAATCGAACGCACAAACGAGCACAGAACGAGAACATAAAACACATGCCGAAAAGGGAAAGGACCCTGCGACTATAGACAGACAATAAAGGCGCGCAGAATAAGGCAGATAACAACGTTTAGCAGAAAGCTAAAAGAGTTTTCATTATAGGATGCGGTGCCGGAGCTGAGACTTTAGGCACTGCTTTGTGTGAAAATATATTTGTGTATTTCGAGGCTTTGTATTTTTCAAAGACACATTCTTTTTAGGTTTTGTATTGTTGCTTTGAACACGATTATCGAAATCGAAAAAATCGGGCAGTTGTCCGATAAGCCTATCCTTCTTTAACCTTTTTTTAATAAAAAAAACTAAAAACTCGGTAAGTTTTTACACATAACCTCTTAAAGTAAAATACTAGAAGACAGGAAAAGTTCTAAGGAAAAATACACACCCACAATATTTATTCATAGTGCGTATTGTACAGAAAGTACAAATGTTCTTATTACTTACGTCCTGGTTGTTGACCCTTTTTCCCATCCACAGCAGGCACCTCTGACCAGGAACCAGAAGTGGATAGGCCGTATTCCTCATCGACATCTCCCAATCTTAATCTCCGCCATCCGTTTCTAGGATGCCTTTTCGGGCGCGTGTGACCAAGTATGCATGAAAAACCAATTTGCCTGCATGCTGCGGGGAGAAAATTGTGAAGGGGGGTCGGAAAAGTGGACGGAAAACTTGAACGATACAAGCAACACGTAACAATCAATGTGAAAACAAGGCAGGGCAACACGGACATGGAAAACGTAATGGTGACTGTTACAGTAATATTTATGGATTTTACTTCTCTCCAACACACATACTCCTGCACGCAAAAACAAAGTCACAGCACACAATGGAGACAAACAATGGCTTTAAAAGCAAGAGCCAGATTATCCTTATGTATGGCCCTGTTAATGTTTTACCTGCATGCAAACCTGAAATGAAAATGGAAAATACCCCACTTACATCGGTGGCCAAGTCAATCGGGGATTTGCGAATCTAAAATTTGTGGCAGATTTGTGAGTTCGTTCCTAAGTAAAGCTTTTGTATTTGTTTGTAAATTTAATCAATACAGAGCTTTATATTGGAGATTGGAAGCCGAAAACCAGAAAAATAAAAGACCCCAGCACAATATAGTTTTATGAAAGAAAAGTATTAAGGGTATCAGCACACAGCCCAAGCCGATGGGCTACTCAACATTCCTTAGGGAGCTTAGGTGATCCGATATGTCCCCCAGGCCCAAAAAAGAGATTTAAGGATCAAAATGAATACTATTAAATGCCCCCAAACTCGTATAATTATATAATAATTATATGTATAAGCCCAGTTTTTAAACTAAAAGTTAAGCCGTCGAGAGCGAGAGCGACAACAATATAATTAGAAATGGATTTGACACGAGGGGTAGGTCTGTAACAGAAGGGGTTGAGCAGTTAAAATATATTTTTTATATGTTGCTTTTAATTTTTTTAACGCGAAGAACATAAGCGCCGTAATTAATTATAGCCATGAAACAAAACAAAAATTTAAATATTTTGTAAAGTTATTTATTAAGTCTAAGGCTAGCAAACAAAAAAAGAGAAGCAAACGGAAAAAGAAAAAAGTATGCAAACAAACAGATACAGAAATAAATTTGTAAATGTTTGTATTTGTATTTGTCATTGTTCGGCGACACAGCCGAATACATGTTCTTAATATTCTCAGAGGATAGAGTTGCCACACGAGCAAAAATAAGTGTAATTGACTTTAGGCGTCTATATATATCATAAAGGCCAATGGTTAATATGGAAAAACTACCTATTAGGGGTGAAGAAGATTGTATAACTTTATGCGAGCAGCGTTGCCACATAAGTTCCTTGACTGTGTATTTGTGGGTTAATTTTACAAACGGAAAAAGTCTTTGATTCCAATACAAACTTTAGACTTCTTTAACAAAATATTTTCCGTTATAAAAACATAAATTATTATTTCCTTAAAATGTTAAACTAATTTGAATTTACAAGCATATTTATTTTATTGTCTATTGACAAGTGCATTAAAACTAAGCACACACAAATATGTATATGAATGTCGGATTCTCCTTCTTTTAACAAAATTGCATGGGAAAAACTACAGTGCTTAAGTTTTTACGATCACTGTTTAAAACAGTTTCTTAAATGCGGACAAAGTCGCAGCGGGGAAAGCTAATGTAGATACAAAAAAATTATTAGAAATAAATTATTTTATTAGGGTAAAAGTGTAAAGTTCTCTGATGATTATCTACCTCTAATCCCTAAAATAAGCTAAAATTTCAGGGGCAAACAAAATCTTGTCGAACTTTACTTGAGGGCACTGATTGGGAATCCCTTTCGGACTGACCGTAGACTTTGCAGCTCAAATTTTGTGCCCTTTCATTAAAATATTTTATGTTAATTCTATTTTTAAATTAAAACAGATTCCTTGGCAACTTTTAATGAATCCGAAAATACAACACCCAAGATAAGCCAATAAAGCGAAAACTGAGAGAAAAATTAAAATAATGCTTGGTCCGTTAACATTTCTGCTGAGCAAATACAATCACGGTAATTGCAAATTTTTTGCCAGTCAAATGCGCCCGACTGTTTTGCAAAATTAATTAATTATGCTTTGTAATATGACAGCTAGTGGATGGCTGGCAGATTTCTAGGAAAGCAGGATGGCAAGGTAAATTTCATACTACACTGTCTGACAGCCTTCAAATAAGTAACAAGCTAATAAAAGTTTTTGCCAGGTACTAGAAATTAATTATATGTACATCTCACCTGCCCGGACAACATATATATAATTTTTTGTACCCATTCAAGGCCCATCCCAAGCTTTTTGCATAATAAAATGTTGAACATGTAATTGAACACAGGCCAGTGGTAAATTTGATGACTGATTGGGTTTATCGATGGACATTTTCACTTAACCCCCGCCGCTCGTAAAACCATATTTTTTTATGGCCCAGCGTTGGCATATGGCCATAAAAGCCAAAGTCAACCAATTGCCAGAATGAAGATGCTTAAGGGCGCAGAAAACGGAAAACGAGACGGAATTTAACAGAACAGCAAATATTAAACGTAGCAGAAAAGTTTAGTGGTGGTCAGTGGCTAGGATGCGGGACTTTCCCAGTCGCTTTTGCTCCAGACAAAATGGCGCAAAGGGCGACCGGGCCAATCCTTTCGTGTCTATTTACATTTTTATTATTGCTTGGTCGTAAAAAACTGATTAAATACCCTTTGATGGCCGCTCTGGACTGGTCCTGGTTTCCTCCACTTTTTACTGTGATTGGCCGACCGCCATTGAGCGGGTTAAGTGTAGTTAAATTACATTCAATAAACAAGCAATGAATATTTTATTGTTGTCTTCAACAAGGTGGGTGAAATTATTTATTCTTTCCCAAAAGATAACAGCGGGCAAGTTAAGCGATTGAGGGAACAGATTGATTTTCGCTTGATTGGCACAAATCTCATTTTAATAGATTGCTGTTTCTTTATAACGTCGGAAAGCCCTTCGGTTTTATCATCACCCACTTTTTTATTGAGTCTCAAAGTTATGTTATCTGCAGTCGAGTGGAAGTCTTAATTTTCCGCTTGGCCCGATTTCGGAGATTTGAATTCCATCGTCTTGAGCGTGGCCTTTATTTTGTTAGCTTAATTTTCTTTAATTGGTTAAGAGGTTATCAAGTAATGTATATAATTAACTAGCCTCTACATTTGAAAATCTCCAGAAAATTATTACCTTTTTAAAATATTCTCTGTTCTCCGTCCGAAAGTCCCAGCAACTATGACCGATTCTTGTTGTACCATAAGTTTGAAACTTTCACGTACAATGTTCAATAAATTAGTGATAAATTGATTAATCTAGAATTGGAACATGAACCATAGAAGTTTTTAGTTTGACGATCTCAGCTTAAATCAGAAACAATCCTCCGCCCTTGTTGAATAAGAAAAGTGCAAGCAAGTTATCCACCGATTTGTTCGATGTTTTTAAGGGGTTTTCTAGTTTTTTTTAATGATTATCAGAATAATGTTTTCATTTCTCCCGTAGCACTTTTAAGCGAATCAACCTCCACAAGATATTATGTCATTTTCCAGACCAAGCAGCGTAAATTTTCTACATTTTACGACGTCATTTGCGCAACAGAGTTGCTTGAAGAATAAAAAAAAGGGGCTGCTCCTAGGGATTCCAAAGGAACTGCTAAGTAGTCTAAGAAGGAAGCTGCATCGCAGTTTTTATGCTCTTTCGGTGTTTGCCGTTTTTAATTGCTGTCGCTTTTCGAACATTTAGTGCTTCAAATGAGCTGAGGCGTCGTGATTTATGACCCACACATACACTTGACGCTTTCATTGATGTATTTCCAAACAAAGTCGCCAAAAACACTGTCAGGCAGACTAATACATTACATTTTCAACACTTAAAACTGCAGCATTCAAAGGAAACGGCGGAGAGTTAGAAGGAAGTCCTTCGCCCGCAATTTGACGGTGCCGCGGAACGCCGTTTTGGCCCCGGACTGCATTTCCTGTCGAATCAATTCGAAGGCAGTGGGACAAAAGCAAAGTGTTTCGTAATTATAATAAATAAAAAACCTACTTTTGCAAAAGAAGTGTAAAATCCCCCTCGCACTATATCGGGTTATTTATCGATTTAACCAGTATCCAAATTACTCCAAAATTGTCTATACACTGGATTGACTCCATAACTCGTTCGCTTAAAATTGGCACAAAAAACATGACACCAATATTTCCTAAGCCAATAAGCATACATAGACGGTCTTTTTTAAGGCATATGTGTTCTTCACTTCCAGACAAAATATCCCAGATTGGATTGTGTTTGAAATAATTATAAAATAAGTTATTAAAATATAACACCCATAAATGAAAAGGGTTTTTGTATTCGTCCGACCCTATAAATTAAATATACTCTTTATCCGCATGTCTGCCTTGCCCATACTGGAATTAAACACTAAACACGACTTTAGCGTTCTCTCTTGTTTTATTTATTGGGAAATGTGGTTACTAGTTTATGCAATTTTTGAGTTTTAACCTTAACATTAATTCCTAAATCGCCCTCTGTTACCTCATTGTGCGCTGTAATGAACAAATTTTTAAAAATGCTAAGTTGAGTAAATTTGAATTTTATTTTACGAAACTTTCAATAATATCAGGAATGATTTGAATGTTTTTTTATTTACTTTTACTTAAAATTAATTCCTAGCAGTTCCCAAAAAAACTGTGCCCCAATTTTGTTTCGTTCGCTGACAGTTTCATAAATTTTCATTTTCTGAATGTTGTTTAGCAATTTTACTCTTTTTGTACCACCACTGTTGCCTGTTGTTTGTTGATTTTATTTAATTATTTCGACTCAGCCATTGTCGGCAGGACCGCGCCCACTTACTGCCTTTTGCCCACATCCTGGAATCCTGTTATTACTGCTATTGTTACAGTTATTGTCATTGTATTGTATTTTATTTTATTTCTATGGCAGGAATGCGACAGGCTGCGCCGGTGCCCGTTGATGACTACAAAATATGCAGCTAGGATAGCGCTTAGATGTAGGCAAGGTTCTGGTCGGTCAAAAAAGGAGGATTACTCTGCATTGTTGACGTATCCAAGTCCGGAATGATTTCAAATAGTCATCACTCTGCTCGGCTGTTAACAAGTGCAATCAGTTTAGCTTGAATCGATTTGATCGGTTCTTCCGCATATCACTTACAGTTCGAAAGATGTACTGAGAGGATAATTATACAATAAAACCAGGAAGATCGCCATAGTCGAGTGCTAGCAACTAAGCGAGATTATAAAGCGCTACTTGCGATTTCAATATATGGTTATGTGGGTGCCAGACAGATTTAAGCGTTATAGACTGTCTGTCTGAAATCCCAACTCTCTAAATCTTATAGTTTCGATCGGCAAAATCGACTCGGCTAATGATGCTGCTCATGAATATATATACTTTAAGGGGTCCGAGAAGCTTCCTCCTACCTCCGACATACTTTTCCCCGCATATAATATACCCTTTTGCTCTAAGAGTAACGGGCGTAAAAAAAAGATTAGTTCACAGTATTGATTAGTTTATTGCACAGAAAAAACAAGGAAGAACGCTATAGTCAAGCACCTCGACTATCAGATACCCGTTACTCAGCTAAAGAGACCTACCCGCGATCTCAATATATGGTTATGTGGGCGGTAGACAGATTTAGGCGTTATGGGCGTGGCAAACTTTTTTTTGGGTCAATCGATAGGTATTGATGAAAAAAATACAATTAAGTTAACATTTGTATTCTAGCATCAAAACCGTAGGAGCCACAGATTTGGGTGGCTTGTGGGCGTGGCACCCTGCTGAAACAAACTTACGCTGCGCAAGAAGCTCAGGAATCTGCATGCCAAAAGTGCGACATTTTACATAGTTGAGATGTATTGGCTTTATCACTATGCACGGCAGTTCACGTAGTAACTAATAGCAGCAGAAGTGTCCAGAAGGCAACTACAATATATGGGCCGTTCTTTTACAAACCGATCCGATTTAAAAAATATATTTTTCACATTTCAGATAATCTTTAAAACCGCGTTTTTAAGACTTATATAGGCACCCTGTAAGCGATGGTGTGATTCTGAGATATAAGCTCTTAAATACAACAACATTAAAGATCATTTTTTTCGCGAGCAACTCATTGACGATTCTTTGGAAAATAAGTCTAGAAAATGCTGTTTTAAAGCTGAACTCGACAAAAATGTATTATTGTAAACTAGTGTAATTTGTTCCTAGTATTTTCCCATTTATTTTCCCAGCGTTCCTATAGCAGCTATATGACTATATTAAGTCGTACTTTTAAATTGAATAATTCGCAGTCCTAAAACTTGAAAAAAGCTCTACCTAAGAGTGGGAGACAATATAATAAAAACAAGAAAGAAGCTATAATCCTTATTTGCTTATAACTTTGTTATGAATGGTCCGATGTAAAAAATTTTTGACATGTAGAAGGGTATTGATAATCAAAACAATACCCCATTCACACTTTTACGAAATAGTGAAAAGTTTTGTCGGTAAACAGGCTTTAGCCTCATGGGCGTTAGAGTTGGCCGCTTGAATATGTATGCTTAATCCCAACTTCGTAGCTTTTATAGTTTCAGACAGACGGGTATGGATTGATCGACTCGGCTAATGATCTAGATTAAGAATATATATACTTTATAGAGTCGGAAACGCTTCCTTCTACTTGCTACATACCTCCGACGAATTAAGTATACGTATTACTCTCCGAGTACCGGATATAACATTGAAGCTATAATTTGCACCAATTATAAATATTATGATTTGTTTTATGATCTTTTTATGAAAGCTAAGGGATATACATACATAGTTACTCGATCATGTCCGTGACATATTATCTTATACTATTGGGAATTAAATTTTTTTGTATTTTTAACAATTTCGAATTAAATTTAATAAAAATCGGACGACTCTAACATATAGCTGTCAAAGAAACGATCAAAAAAATAATGAAATAATTATTTTTAAAAAAATTGATTATTTCTTATAACTGCAAGGGTATACAAATTTCGGATTGCCGAAGGTAACTTAATTTGTTGTTATTATAAAAATATAACATATGTTACTATTTTTATTTTTGCTGAAAATTGTTAATATAAGAGTTACTTTTCAATTTATATACAAAATATTGAAAATAACAGTTATTCTACAATTTTATAGTTTTCCCACTGATGGTCTTTTTCTCAACGTCATGGTCCTTAAGGGACGTTACCAGGATTGACCAGGTGCTCAAAGAGTCAGACAGATAGTAGTGTCTTTCATATTTTAACTGACAGTTTATTGTGCTTTTCATTACAATTTTGTTTGTTAGTTTTGTTTTGCAAACAAAACTTGGCGATGACAGCTGCCTTTGGTGGGAGTTTTTGGATGGGTTTCCTGGGTGTCTTTCGGGTGGCTTTTGCACTCGAGCGTGGAGTCAACTGCAATTGCAGCTGCACCACCCCCGTCGAATTTTGCACCACAGCCATGGCACCGTTGCGCCGTTTTAGCCAAACGGAAGTCATAAAAGACGCGCATTTTCCTCTTCTTATTTTCGCTCCTCTGGTGACAAGGACAACACCAATAACAATAACACTAACAATAACAATGAGAATAAGTAGGGAACCAACAATGCAGCTATATATTCTCGTTAAAAAGCAAATGCCCAGAACAGCGTTGGATTTTAATGGGCCAGATAATTCCATAATGTAGATAAATTCATTTGGCACGCGTCTAATTAAGTGGCATTGCATTTTGGCCATAACTAGGTTTCATTCCATTTATCCTCTGACTTTTATGGCACATCGCTGACTATCGTCCTCGTATCATTAATCAAAGACTAAACGCCTATGGAGACAGGCGTGGATATTGAGGGTAGACTGTATCGGACTGGGATCTCCTTGGGGGGTGGACTCAAAAGATGGACGGTCAAGCAAAGTCACCGACATGGCTTATTGCATCAATCAGCCGAGTGCAGGGAACTAAACCTCAAAGCAATTTAACACGAAAAGTAGGTGATTATTGTTGGCTTTATTTCTCAACAGGGGTACTCTGGGTCTTTAAAATTTGGGTAAGTTCATAAAAATCTAATTAATACGGTACTTATTATGCTTTAAAGTCTATAAAAATTTCATAAGTAAACTATCACAGGAGTATAAAGGACTTGGTTGCGTGGGGTTTTCAGAGCAATTTTATTGTTTCATCCTTTTTTATTTCCAATTTTAATTTCAGTCTTCCACCGGGTGGTGGGATTAGTCCAAAAATAGTACAACCTTTTTTTAAAATATACATTCTGCTTTTAAACTTTACTTCTTAGTTACTACAAATTTTACACAAAATATATACTTTTTTCTACGAGGCAGTTTCACTTGTTTGTGTAAATCATTGCTAGGTGATCTAAAAATTCGATTTTTATATCCGTTACTCGTAGAGTAAATGGATATACTGGATTCGTCGGAAAGTATGTAACAGGTAAAAGGAAGCGTTTCCGACCCCATAAAGTATATATATTCTTGGTCAGGATCACTAGCCAGTCGATCTAGCCATGTCCGTTTGTCCTCTCTAGTCTCTCAGTTTTAAAGCTTTTGGGATGAAACCTTCCCGAAAGTCTTATTTTTATTGCTGTATAAGTCGGATCGAGCCGGATCAGACTATTATATCCTATAGCTCCCAAAGGAATTCTTTTTAAAAAGTGTAAAAAAATTATAACTTTTGCGTTTTCGACATATTAACTCTAACCCTTGAAAATATCATTCTTTTTATGTTTCAGAATTTCGAATAAAATTTATAATAAATATATAATAATAAATAAATTTATAACAGATCTACTTTTACGTGTAATCCATATTTTAGAGAGTACTGCCTAGCCAACATTTGGCTAAAATTAAAAAAAGGGTTTTGATATGTTGTATAATTATATAATATAATTATAATATATAATTTTGATATTGTATAATTATACCCGTTACTCGTAGAGTGAAAGGGTATACTAGATTCGCCGGAAAGTATGTACGCTTAAGTTATTTTGGTGAAACTGTAAATTTCAGACAACAAAAATTAACAAGAACTGTGATTTCTACACTACAAATTATTTCTGAACAGTTCTGTATGGCAGACTATAAAATTTATGTTGGGCGATCGGGGATCATTTTATATCATATATATATCGTTCTTAAACTAATTTGTATCGAACTGCTTTCAGAATTATGTTGTCAAAAATCGTGTTTCTATATATTGAAGCCAATAAACTGTACTTTTGCTTAATGCGAAAGCATAATTGTCTGCAGCATGATGTGTCAAATGTATACTTTGCTACATATGTTGAAAAATCTATTTTGACCGTAAATACATTGTTTATTTATTGAAACCGGGTCCAATAATTGGTTGTTTCGACTTTCGAACTGTGTCTATCATACACTGGATAGGGTCGGTATCTTAATCAAGTTTCGATTGCCAGCGCACGTTCAATAATTGTAAACAGGAGTTCGCGCGAGAGTTAAATAAACCTAAAGGCCTTTTAAGTAACATGATATATATTATATATTTACTAATGGTATATTGTGTAATAGGGCTATTCGTGGATGGTAAAACAAGAGTAACAAAAAGCCGTATAAATGAACTTAGTGTTACCCCTTCAGTGCAAGTCATCATGTAAGAAATGCTCTATTCTAACGGCACCTCTTAGGAAAAAACGACATAAGCCTAATTTACAGGATTTGTCAAAACACTTTTTTGACAGTCAGAAAAAGGTATTATTTTTATGTTATGTTATGAAATCTTATACCCGCTAAAAATGTGATTGCAGATTCTGTATTAACGAAGTTATTTTTATACCCTTGCAGAGGGTATAATGGTTTCAGTCAGAAGATATATATATATATCTTCTTGATCAGCATCACTAGACGAGTCGATCTAGCCATGTCCGTTTATCCTCTCTAGTCTCTCAGTTTTAAAGCTTTCGGGATGAAACTTTCCCGAAAGTCTTATTCTGTTGCTGGTAGTATATTGGTCGGAACGAGCCGGATCGGACAACTATATCCTATAGCTCCCAAAGGAATAATCACAAAATTCTTTTTAAAAATTGTACAAAAGTTATAACTTTTGTGTTTTTTGGCATGTTAACTTTAGCCCTTGAAAATATTCTTTTAATGTTTCAGAATTTCGAATAAAATTTATAAAAAATCGGACGATATTATCATATCGGGTATATCGGACATGGGTAGATCTACTTTTACGTGTATTCATATTTTAGAGAGTACTGCCTAGCCAACATTTGGCTAAAATTAAAAAAAGGGTTTTGATATAAAAACATTTATTTTTGTATAATTTTGGATTTGGATTTCTATTGACTACCCCTATTAACATTTTCCCTTGTTTTTGGCCAACACCAATTTTTGGAACAATCGGCCAAAGAAAACTAGAAAAAAGCTGGCTTAAATGGATTGTTATGTACTGAATGAATGAATCAATGAATGAATGATTCTGGGGCCATGGGCTGTGCCCACACAAATGGATAATGATGCGTTTGTGTATTGGGAGCGCCTTTATTAGACAAAAAACACCAGCACCCGTACGCATGGGGATGCCCCGAATTTTCCAAGTTGAGATGGAGCACTTACACTCTCAAGCTTGCTCTATTTCAAGTTGAGCTAAAGTTTTCTTTCTCTTCATAAAAAAGCTCTATAAGAGGGTTTTTCTTGGCGAGATTCAGTTGCAAACTTTGGCCATGTTCTTGAAGCTGTCAGTTCTTGCCCGACCGTTGTGCAGCTTTAAGAATTTCTAGACCTTGTTTTTCCTACTCCATTTTTACCATCATAGGCATCATTCTCTTCAGAGCACGACTAATTTAACTATACTGTTTGTAAATTTTCGTGTAAGATTGAGGTATCCAAATTTATACCCGTTATTCGTAGAGTAAAAGTGTATACTAGATTCGTCGGAAAGTATGTAACACGTAGAAGAAAACGTTTCCGACCCCAAAGAGTGTATAAATTTTTGATCAGAATCACTAGCCGCGTCGATATAGCCATGCCTGTCTGTCAGTATGAACGCTGAGATCTTGGAAACTATAAGACCTAAAATGTTGGGACTTGGCATGCGTATTCTTGAGCTTCTTGCGCAGCAGGGTGCCACGCCCACTCAAACGCCCACAAACGACCATAACACTAAAATCAGTCTAGCTCCCATTTTTTAATGTTTTGTAAAAACTTAAATGAGATTTTATACTTATTATAAAAACCTTTCTATTTTTAACCGGTCGTTAAAAAGTTATAACCAATTAATAAATAATATTTTGCAGATCCGCTGTTTTCTCTAATACGCCACTAAGCCGCTAGGGGCGCTGAAGGCTAGTTGACGTTATAGGTTAGGTGGCGCTAGGATAAAGAGAGTATATGTCTATCCTCTCCCCTTAGCTGAGCAACAGGTATCTAATAGTCGTGGCAATCGACCATAGCGTTTTCTCGTGTTTTATAATAAAAGCAAATTATAACCCTGTGTTAACTATTATTTTATTATACACGTTGCGCTGTATGTCTGTCCGTGTAAACGAGATTTTATATTTAGATTTGATTCAGCGCAAGTTTGTTCTCGAAATGTGCAAGAAGCCTTAATATATATGTGTATTATAATCACTGTGGACGGCAGTCCACCACCAGGAGAGTGTGCGATGGCGTCTACTTATGTACACGAAAAAATAAAAAAAAACTGTAATGTTTCGATCGTAACGAGTGATACAAAATTCGAAAAGTATAACAAAAACTAAAAGAATTGCATACCAAGACTGAAGCTACAAACCTATACCACAAAATTTAATAAAATACCCCAAATGTACATAAATAATAATTTACCAACTAAGTAGCCAAAATACAACGAACAATATGTAATCAAACTAATAGACTTAATATCATTAACCTTAAAAGCCGAAGGCCTTGTTGCCAGTGCTTTACCAACTAAGTTAGTCTAGTTTTGTAAACTTCTCTATCTTTAATAATAAATAAATAAATAAATAAATACCTTTACAAAATCCTTAAAGCAGACTGATTATAGAGTTATGGGGCGTGAGAGTGGGCGCGTACAATTTTTTTAACTTTGTTTCCATCAATTGACGAAACCAATACATTTCTGTTTATTTTAGCATCAAATCTGCTCCTGATCAGGAAATTATTTACTTTATAGGGTCAGAAACGTTTCCTTCTGTCTATTACATTATATCGTGATTTTTCTTAAGCATATAATATTGTGATATAACTTGACATGATGTATTTTTTTTTTCCAGTTATTTAACAATTTGAAATGAAAAATTCAACTCGACCAATTATTTTTCGATTTTTTTCAGCACTATTGCAATTTTTTTTTCTTTCCACATCCAAAATAACACATGTATAAAAAAAACTGTTATTTTTTGTTGACATTTGCGAATTAACCTACTTAATTTTTTAAATTTTTATCGAGAGCTGAATTATTATAAGTTTTCAAACTTTCGTGAAGAAAAAATAAACAATTTTGGCATATGCATACAGTTTCAGTGTGCTTTCATCAGTTTATTACCATACCCTACAACTTTTGAAAATGCAAAGGTTTACGCCAAGAGCTGCATGATGTAGCTCCGTTAGAATTTTACCATCGAACTTTTACAGAAATATACTTAATCCCATATCCCTAAACTCCCTGACAAAATAAATAAATATTTAAATGTGCTCTGTGTAGCACATAACCATATAAAATTCATCAAAATTTGTATGCAAATTCATTGATAATTGATCAACAAAAAAAAGTCTCTTGTTTAATGATTGTCTATGATGTGAGTACAGGAACAGAAAGTTAATCCGCAATAAGGTTACGGTGCATATAAAAAATTAATTTTTGAAAGCGATTTACGAGTTGAAATGTTTCAATCTTGTTTCTGTATATAAAGCATTTCTCAATGCCCTTTACAAGTCATAATGCCCTGATCTCAGCTCTTCAATGTTTTCGGAACATATATATTTCATGGAAGCTATTTATAAATTGTTACTCTGCCCATGTTGATGGAAAAATATTGCTTTGCTTATATTTTTTGTAATTTTTTGAATGCGACAGTGTCAGAAAAAAGTAGTATGAGAAAGGAAAATATGGTTCGAATGCAAATTTCTAAACATTTTCAAAAAATCATAAAAAATATAAGCAAATCGTTTTTTGGAAAATTCTTTTTGCAGTTATTATTAGTTTTGTTTTAAGAAACTTTTAGCATCAAAAAATTTTAGTTTTCAAGACGTGGAAAAAAGTTTTAAAAGTAGATTTTCACAAAAATTCGGCATTTTTAATAAGTACTGAAAGGGTTAAGAAAAGTCTTGTATTGTTCAAACGGAATTGAAATGACCTTTCCGTTAATGCTAAAATGTAGATGAAGTAAGTTCAAATTATGAGTATATTTAACTTTTGTTTTGTGTAAATTCTTTTGACCACCCCTGTATGTATTATTAATGGGGCATTCTTTAGTTTATACTGAACCTGTTACATATTTTTCCCCACATACAACAAAATACAGTATACCGTCATACTCTCTTCTATCAATATTCAAAATACTTTTAGTTTGATAGATTACAACAAATTGTTTCTGATGTCAGGGTTTCTTTATATTTGTCTAACCTCTCCAGCACTATATTTCGATTGAATATTTTTAACAATTTCTGGTTACTTTGTCCAATAATTAAAATTAGTTCTCCTAAATAAATGCGTTTCTCAGAAACCGGTTGCTGATTTCAGAGAGTGGCTGTTCTCTTTTTTTAATAAATGCGATGTAGTCGTCTTTTGTTCGCAAGTTTACACGCAGCTGTCAAATCACAATACTTGCTAAGAGTTTCCATTAACTCATTTTCCTCTCCCATTTCTCCGATGTGCGTGTGTGTTCGTGTATTGATTGTGTTAAGTGTTCGGTGCACTTGAGGGGATGGTTGGGTAGGGGGGACTTTCCCACTGAAGCTTCAGCTTGTTGCCATTGCTCGAAACTTTCGCCATTGTTATAACAAAATAATGGCCCTCATACACCCATACACTCACTTACGCACCCACACACCACTCTTGCCAGGACTCCTTCACACACACGTAAACAGTTTAAAAACCCTCAAACTTTGCTTGCACTTGTCGCTTAATTCAATATGCACAAGTCCTCTTCACACTCTTTTTTATTCTTGCTTCTCTTTGCCCCGCCGCCTTTTGTTTCTTTTTTAGAAGTTTTTCCTATTTCTCGTCCGTCTTGCTCAACATGTTTTCTTATTCTTTGGTGGCACTAAAGGATTGAGTAATCTATCTGAAATAAAAATTTCGAAATAATATCTTATTTACACACAGAAAATGTAGAATGAAAATTTTGAGAACGAACGTTCTTAAAAATTTATTGAATTGCATTAAAATACAATCGAAAAAAGCGAATTTCCAGGGATGTACAGATATTAAAGAGTACAGAGGGCTCCCGAATCCTCGCTCCGATAGTTTTAGACTTTACTTTTACTTAACAGTTGTTTTAAGGTTTTATCTTAAGTACTTGCACTCAGAAAAGAAATCAATTACTTCGACCTTTAATCAAGCACTTTCAGTATCAAAACTTCGCCAAGCATTGAAAATCCTGATCTCGAGAACAAAAATGAAATGTTGGTCTAAAATTAGGTATAAACTGTTCTCTACTTCGGAAGTTCTTATACCCTTTTAGAGGATACTAAAATGTTGGTCAGAAGATTGTAACGCACTGAAGGAGATGTTTCCGATCCTATAAAGTATATAAATTCTGTATCAGGATCACTAAGAGAGTTGATATAGCCCTGCCGTTAAAAAATGGGAGCTTCTCAAAGATTTTCGACCAAAAAACTTTGTCAATTGGCAACCCTACATGCGACAACCCTCTAATAGAAATTGCTATTATAGGAACTATAGTGAGAAAAGAGCCAAGTTTTTGGGTTCTTCAAGACATTTTTCTCTTATTCGCGGTTTAATATTTCATATTTCCTACTTATAGTAAATTAGTTTTTATTTGTAAAATTTGTTTTTTACTCACCTTTACACAATGACTCGTGATTGTGGATCGTTTGTTCTATTACCTCGGAGTCTTTGAATCGGTCACTGGAAAATGAAGAGGAAAACGTGGATATAGCGTTTAAAAATCAATACAAATATTTTTGTAAGATTTTTTTGCATAAGTGTTGCATATCAAATACCAGAAATCTCGTAAAATAAAGTAATTTCTTTAAAGGCTACGTTTTCCAAATTAGGAACTGGTCACTCTAAAATATGGACAAGCCCACATGCTCAAATGCCCACATGTATTCTTAAATAGACTAACAATAAGTGGATCAAATCTTAAAAATAAATATAAACTACCTTTCAGACATGTAGACTGACTTAATCTGAATGGCCCCCATAATTATTGCTGGGGTGGTAGATCGTTCCGAAGTAGACGGTTTCTGTTGGAGACCCGTGTTAGATTCCTTGCGAGATTTTTTGGGTGCAGTGTGAGTTTCTTATGGTAAGCCGCTTTCTGCATTGATATTTTATCTTTAACCGGCGGTATGCGAAGATCCCTCTGGATGTTTTCGTTCCTCCAGGTAAGACGTCTGTCGAGGTGGGCGTTGAGACATGTTACATCGTTGGCTTGGGGGATCTGCGCACTGTTCAAAGTTAGCGTGGGGCACGATTGTGTGTTAAGAGTAAACTTACTTTAAAAAGTAAGCGTACACTTTTGTTCATTAATTTTGATTCGCCAGTCTGATAGCCACTATCCAACTACCAGCAGATGGTCTGCTAGTTTCTCTAGTTGGGCATCTCGAACGGCTCAGAATAGCGGTGTCTTCAGCAAACGTGAACGTAATTTGATGTGCCGGGATTACATTGTGTCCTCTTAAATATGGTGTTATGCGCTTGAGTAGGCATTTTTCTAATAATTTGGACAGGCACGATAATAAACTTATTAGCCTGTACGATGAGGGAATTTTGTGGTCTTTTTTCGGTATCATTATGAAAACAGATTTGATCCATTTATTGGGAAGTACCCAAGTTTTAGGATTCAATTATCATTTCTGTCGTTATTTAGTCCCCTCCTGGAGCCTTTTTATAAACAATTTTCACTGAAATGTATTGATCTCGTCAATACCTATCGATTGATCAAAAAAAATGTTTGCCACGCCCACTCTAACGCCCACAAACCTCCTAAGCCTTTGGCGCCCACAATTTTCATGCTAGAAAACAATTTTAACTGATATGTCAATACCTATCGATTGGCCCCAAAGAATATATATATTTGATTGGGTCGGAAACGCTTCCTTCTACCTGCTACATACTTTCCGACAAATCTATTATACCCTTTTACTCTACGAGTAATAAAAAGGAGAGTGTGGAGAGTGTACATTTAAATTTGACTTTAATTTTACATCACACGATAGTCCCATTGGTTGCTAGTAGAAGAAATAGGAATTGGAAACTGTGAACGGATTACCGAGGTATAAATTAATCTTATATGTTTACTTAAGACTAGCCCGTCACGGGCATTAACACCGCGTATTTTATGCGCCTTATATATTGAGCACTTTCAGAGTAAATCGTTGGGATTTTTTTTTGAAGCAGTTTACGGTTCTGTTCACTCGCTCCTCAGTTTGACTAACGAAATTTTGGACTGCGGGAAATGCTTAAAAATTCGGAATTCAATCAATCCCAACGCTTTGTGATATTTTCCTCCTACTTGCTCTCCTCTCTGTGTGCTCTGTTTTATTATTTTGTTGTTACCCCTGCAATTGTATCAGCAGCAGCGTTATTTATCAAGAAAAAATTCACAAAGCCAAAACAAGAGGAGCGTAGAGCCCAAGTCAGAAAACAAAGCCGAGTGATGGGAGGGGTGGGTGTCGGATGGCAAAGGTAATCACGTTAAGCCAAAAGCCAAAGGCTGGTTAGCCCGCAGAAAAGAGTTAGAAACAGGTCGACAGCCTTATTCGCTCTATTCTGATATCTTTTATTAAAACACAATGGTAGGGGAGTGTAAGGTAGGGTAAGGGGACGAACTCGTCAAATCTCATAAGTGACGTCAATTCAAAAATTCCAAATAACTCTAGTCGATTTCTTTTTTTGTGCCAACAATGTATTTAAAATAACATTACTAGGAGTTCACGTAATTTGTTCGTAAGATAATTTTCACTAACAAGGTGAAACAAACATTATAAAACCTATGCAATGCATATGTGTTTCATCAGTGCTAGAGCAAAATCTTTGCTCTTTTTTGTGAAAAACTAAGTCAGAAAAATGTATACAAGTATATACTAGGTCTTTAGCAACAGTTCTTGGTACTTTGTGTTTTTTCTTTTGCCCCTTATGAAAGTGACACCATTGCATTACCAACAGTACCTTGTAGGGTGTGAAGACTTTATTTATTTTTGGTAATTTTTGCCATTATATCGTTATTTGTTTCTTTTCTACAGCCGATGCCTAAAAAACACTTGTTTTTTAATGATTTTTGTGAACTAGCAATTGAACAACCTAATTTGTTCGATTTAAACCCTGAACTGAAGTCGACTTTTTTTAAGTGAACTGGCCAATTTCATACCATTGTTGTACATTTTTAACCTTTCTTGAAGAAAAATAAATGATTTTCAAATCTGCATAGAGGTTTAGTGTGTATTTATTAGTTCGTCATCTTACCCTATAACTTTTAAAAGTAAAAGCAGTTGTCACTATACCGTAAACTCTCCCATATATTTTATTACTGTAATATTTGAAATGTGAACTCTCTTTTAACTAAGTTATATTTATATTATCAATAATATTTACTAATAAAATAAAATAACAGAAGGGAAAGTTGATAATACATAATGTGAAGAACCGCGGACACCCTGCCAGATGCTGATATTTCTGCCAAAAAATAAAGGAAAGCACATCCTCGGGGGCCACGTGCAACACGGCGTATGAGCAACATCAAAGGCAGAAATTGCATCGGAAAATACCGCCGCTGGCGAGGAGACGCACAATTTGTAAGCAATACGCCAGCTCGAGGGCCGAGAGAATCCCGGATAGCGGACCACCGAGACTACGGCGGAGAAGGTGCACGACATAACCGGATGGTTAAGCAAGCCAAAGGCAACGTGCAAATCCGCCGGAGCGCGAGGAGAAAAAAGGGAAAATGCGGTAATAATTCTTCTTACGCATTTGACGCTCGCAAGGCGCCCAAAAGCTGGCAGAGGGGGCTTGTACTTAGCGCGCAGAGAGAGTTCAAAAAAATATGCGGAAAAACAGGAAAATCAGAAAGAGCACAGCGAAGACGAGGGAAAACCTGGGGAGAAACCAAAGCCAGCGACATGCAAAAATCAACAGGAACAACGCTGCAAAAACAAAGCAAGCCAAAAGACGGCACAAAAAATGCTGCAGATTCTGAGGGAGGGGCGTAGAACGGGGAATACTAGAGGGGGATACTAGAGACAGAGGCGGAGTCGGAGAAGGAGGAAGAGGAAACGCGAGAACTAAGCGCAATGGGAAGCGGCCGCGCGTGCTATGGATAACACGTTAATCCTTGTGAAGATAATGAGCAACAATATGCTTTGCATAAGCACCGTCCGAATGAGGGAGACCCAGGAAACGGGGCATGGTCTTCGCGGGCGGAAAACTCGCGTGGGAATGTGGCAAATTGCAGATTTGTTTGGTGCAGCAGCCGGCGGCAGTATAATGCAACAAAGTATGTGGTACCCACCGGCGACCGGGAAAACCAATATCTGGACAAACAGTTCCCGCAGCAATTAGGATGCGAGCAGTGGGGCAAATATCATAGGGGTATAATTCCACATTGTCGGTCAGTTTCATGAACCAATTATTTTTCCACACAGAACCAACCAACATTAACATCTCAAAACATTATTATACCCGTTCCTCGCAAAGTGAAATGGTGTAATAGATTCGTCGGGAGGTATGTAACAGCTAGAAGGAATTGTTTCCGACCCCATAAAGTATATATATTCTTGATCCGGATCACTAGCCGAATCGTTCAAGCCATGTTCATCTGTCCGTATGAACGCTGAGATCTCGGAGTTGGCGCTATAGAAGGAGAAGGTAGGTGGCGCTAGGTGGCACTAGGTGGCGCTATAGGCTAGGTGTGCGCACTCCCTTAAGCTGAGTAACGGTTATCAAATATTCGAGGCCATCGACTATGCCGTTTTCTCTTGTTTTTGGTTCAAATGTTTTAAGGAGTGAATGTTGGTTATGTTAACCTTCTGTGTGGATCAAGAAAATATCAAATTGACGAAAGGGCGGAAACTAACTTAACTAACATAGTTTAACTATGGCTAGCAATTAAAGTAATAAATAAATAAGCTAAAACACTTCTTACAAAAGTATGACCTTCTTAGATTAAGGTTGTTTATACGAACTGAGTGAATTTATTTGTTGAAGTGGTAAATCCAAAAATTATTTAAGAAATCCGAATATTTTTAGAACAGCGATTCACTATGAGAAAAATATAAATACGTGCTTCTTAGATAAATAATAGGGCAGTGTTAGAGCAATGATTTGTGGAAAACTAAGTCAGATAATTATATAAAAGTATTAACAAGTTATTTAGCAACAGTTATTTGTTTGTTTGCAGCCGATAACCAAAAAAAAAATTAAATTAAAATTATAATTAAAAAAATATAAATTAAAAAAAAAAAATTAAATAAAATTAGAAATTGAACAATTTAATCTTTTTAATTTAAACCCAGAATTGAAGTAGCCATTTTTTTAGTGTGCAGTCATATTTGTATTCAATTATTTTATATTTTAAACCGTTTTTTTAAGGAAAAATAAATAATTTTCCCATCTGCATAGAGTTTTAGTGTGTATTTATCAGTTCGTCACCTTACCCTACAACTTTTAAGTGTGAAGAAAATATTGGTTTACGCCAAGATCTCATGTAACGCCCACAAACCGCCCAAACCTGTGACGCCCACAATTTTCATGCTAGATAAAAAATTTTAACTGAAATGTATTGGTCTCGTCAATACCTATAGATTGATCCACAAAAAAGTTTGCCACGCCCACTCTAACGCCCATAACGCTTAAATCTGTCTTCCGCCGGTAGGTGGCGCACTTCAATCTCGCTTTGCTGCTTGCATATCTCCATTTCCCTTTGGTCCCATTAGCTGAGTAACGGGTATCTGATAGTCGAGGTACTCGACTATAGCGTTCTTCCTTGTTTTTGTTTGAATTAAAATCTTATGCTGAAACTGTCTCATGGAATTGTGAAATAAAATTATGCTGACCGATGCAATTTCATTGAAATCTGGAACGCAGTAGTTTGGGCTTCGAACGGAACCTTGTGTTTACTTTAAAGCCCTCAAAGTTAATGGCAAAGGCAAAATCAAAAACAAAGGCAAAGGCAATATAGCTGAAGGCAAAGGCAATATCGCTGAGATTGAATTTTTAAAAATTGTTTATTAATTCCATAACTGGAACCATTTCACGGGTTGAATAACTTGTGTGGAAATGCGTGCACAAGAACCTTCGATCTCTAAGTCTTTTCAGCCTTATTTCATCGAGTTTCTCCACGTTATACCCGTTACTCGTAGAGTAAAAGGGTATACTAGATTTGTCGGAAAGTATGCATCAGGTAGAAGGAAGCGTTTCCGACCCCGTAAAGTATAGCCAGGTCCGTCTGTCAGTCTGTCCGTATGAACGCTGTGATCTCGGAAACTATAAAAGCTGCAATACTGGGATTAGGCATGCAGATTCTAAAGATTCCTGCGCAGCGCAAGTTTGTTTCGTCAGTGTACCACTCCCACTCTAACGCCCACAAACCGGATTATACAGTTTCAATGCTAGAATACCAATTTTAACTGAAATGTATTGTTCTCATCAATACCTATCGATTGACCCAAAAACATGTTTGCCACGCCCACTTTATATATAAACGATATAAACGCGGACATCTCGGAAACTATCGAAGAGAGAGTATTGGGATTTCAGATTTGGGTTCCGTAGCCTTGTACATGGAGCCCATAACACTTAAATCTGTCTACCGCCACATAACCATATATTGAGATCGAGGGTAGGTGGCGCATTTCAATCTCGCAATGCTGCTTGCATATCTCCATTTCCCTTTAGCTGAGTAACGGGTATCTTATAGTCGAGGTACTCGACTCTGGTGTTCATCCTTGGTGTTTCTCTGCTCCTGGGGAATTTGCCAGTCGCCTTTGTTTTCTCTTTTTCTTCAGCTCTAATGGCATGTTTGGTGCTGTTGTATGACCTTCGTTACGAGTTTGGCAAGTTCATTTTCAGAGCGCCAAGTTAACTCAGAGACACACGAGTAGTTGCAAGTGATGCCGAGTGTTTGGGTTTCTGAAGTGTGTGCGTGTCTGTGGCACACGCCCCATTATGTGCCCTATTTTATATGCTTTATAATATGAACTTCGCGTATTTCCTTTGACACGGGCACAAACATATGTATATAAGACCACTGACAAATGTCTGTGTGAGCTTCTGTATGTGTAAATATAAATATAAGCAAGTTTGTGTGTCAGCGCAGAACTTATTCCACACAAGAGCAGCTAACCTACATACAGTGGACATCAGGGTAATAGTATTGAGGAGTTCAATATTTCATTTAGGTAGCGTTATTATTATTAAATATAAGGCGGTAGGCTAGTGTTCGGCCTTTTAAACCAGGAACTTAGGAACAAGTCTTAATGATTTCTTAAAATTTATAATATTAACTAGTTATCAATGAAAATCGTTTTCATTATTAATTTGATACGGATTATTAAATTCCCTTTAAATTATGTTACGTTTTTTTTCAATACCGCATTTCTTTCACTTTCCCCTAGAGTGGGGGGAGATTTATCCCCAAATTTCCCTGCCGTTGGACCGCTCATGGCTACGTTCAAGGGCAAAAATAATAATGTAATACTAAATAAGTATTGAGTACCGAATTAGAGAAACATAGGATGTTCGTACTAGATGCTATTATACTGGCCGCATCTGTGCGAGAACACACACCCTTTGTTTGCATACTTATGTGTCTTAGTGTCGCTTGTTGGCCCGCTACAACCTAATTTGGCCGTGTCTCGCGCATTTCTTCATTTTTCATGCATGCTAATGTGTTATATTTTGACAGACACCGAACCCACCCACTTGGAAGTGCCCCCACCCAGGCCAGCACCTCTGATGGCCCACAAAGTCAGACAGGCTGTCTAGGCTGCTTACAGCTGCGTATTATGGCAACATGACTTTGGCGTTTCGCCCCCCTTGAACTTGTTGTTACGGGCTTCTCTGTCCTTCTATGCTTTTTCTGGCTTTTCCCTACTTTCTATATTGTTCCCGCTTTCCCACTTTGTATGCAAATGTGTTTGGCTTATGTTCGTGCTTAAGTCAAATTTATGGGGAATAACTTTTGGTTAGTATTTTGACCAATTGTACGACAAATGTTTATTAATTGCGGTGGTCACTTTGAAAGTTCTGGCCACTCTCAGAATCCAAATCCGACGTATTGGTATATTGATATATATTGAAAAGCACCACACTGTTTATAAATTGGAGGTTATTTGAGGACACTATTACTGGCGTGTCTGGGAAGTTATTTATATATAAATATATATGACTATAGTTGTTTTAAAGTGGATGTTGTGAAGGTGAAACACTTTTGCAAGGTTACAAATTCCTATATTAGATCAATCAATTTAAGCACAATATAAAAAGGCACAGGTTTAGGGTTTTTTAGTCTCAACAGAGTTTTGTCGGTGTCGTACGATAAGAAACAAAGTCTTCGGCAACAGGTAACCCCAGGCAGAAACTTTTCTGATTTAATATTTGCCAAAGATCTAGCCAGAGCTCCCAATTTTTGCCATTTTAAAGTATGCACAGATGCCATATGCCCTATAGGCGGTTATACGCAGTACACAGTATGTACGTACATCGCATGTGTGAAGGCACCGGCGCCCCCTGCTCCATTTTGCACAACTGCCGGGAGTAAAGTTTTTTGGCAAGCTGTGCATGGCTGACGGAAATTTCCATAGTTTTACAGCGAAATTTGCTTAATCCGGGAGACCGCCACCAGCGGTTGCACACGGAGTCTTGAGCCGGAGTCCGGGGGTATGGGGACCTGGGTCCTGAAGATGAAATGCATTGCAGGCGGCGAGAGACTGTCGGAGTGACGTGATAAGGCTGACGGCGAAAATGTCTCCGGGGCTTCTGTAAGTCCCGGCTTAAGCCATTTCATTTCATTTCATTTCCGATTCCATTGCCATTTCATTCCATTCCATTCTTCGATCCGTCATCGCAATTCGACAAGGTCGAATTCAATTGTATTGTCATGTGTGGATGGGTAGTTGGTTGAGTCTCTGCATTTCGCTTTTTCGTTTCGAATTTTCATTTTCATTTCCAACCGCATTGTCACCCAGAAAAAAAACTACTGGTGGAGGTACGAAACAACGGATTGACAACGAATTTAGTGTTCACTATGAGTTAATGTATATTAAGGACTAATACCTTAATTAAAATATTAAATAAATTTAAAAACTATGCTTAAAGGTTTCGGTTTTAGGAACATTTTTGTTTTTAGTTTTCTAAATCGAGAAAAAGTTCTTAACTTTGGTTGCTCGCTTTTCTGTCCTGTCCATATATAACGTAATCATATTTTTTGCGGATTTTTGAATTGAGTTTCACAAAACACAACCAAATAAAACTTAAACTGCTTGCTTTTCAACTGAGATCTTAAATTGGTTTTTGTAACTTTTGTAAAATGAAAATATAATTTCCAGTACAATCATATTAGAAATCGTATGTACTTACATTTTCGGTAATGGTGCTTGTGGTATCTGCCAACAAGTTGAGGTACACATGTATATCAAAAACAAAATAGGATACCACTATCGATAGTGCTACAACGCTAGTAGAGAAATAAATAAGGGCTAAGAACATATTCCGACCTATATAAGTTTACGCGAAATACGTCAATACGGTCACTCTCCCTGCGCCGAAAATAGTGTCCTGCGACAGGGAATAATAAAAAACATTAAGCCGAGATTATTCAAATCAAAGGCGGCCTTGCGGGCCACCGGTGGCAAATGCATGTGGTGGCGGAACCACTCTCTGGTTACCCCCTTTGGGGAACAACAGCCACATTGACTTGCGCCCTCATGCATATGGATGCGTTCTCGTCGTATTTGTTTATGCGCCCGCCATCTTGTTTGATCAAACAGGAGCGCAAACACATCTGTATATTTATGAGTTGTGTTGGCCGCCAACATCAAACCTACCCACCATCTACGTCCCCTTTTACCACCGCCCGCAGCATAGATTATCCGCATCTCTGCCAATGTTACGGCACTAGTGATATTCATATACATCCATATGCATCGGGTGAGAAAACTTGTTACATGTTTATGGAAACCTTGAGCTGGCACAATTTCGATAGCAATACCGAATACATATTCTAACGATGTTAAATTGGAAACATGAAACTTTAAGTCAACTGTTTTGTGGGCTATGTGACACTTTTCAAAGTGATATTGGTTTTGATGTGACCTTGTTTTGATGCGCAATTTCCACATTCATTTCTGTCTTCTTTGCCAGGGTTCCAAAAAGTATGCTCTTCAAAATAGATTTGAAACGTAATTTATGGGTAAAAAAAAAGTTATGGGTACACCCACAAAATAAAAATGACCTAAGAGTCCCAAAAATGGCCTAATCTTTTGAGCTAAGTCCATGCATTGCCTAAAATTTAGGATTCCATAACCTTACATTTTGGGTCACCAATGCCCCAAAATGTGGGCCATTTAAGGCCTAGATTTTTGGTAACTGACTAATAATAATACTATATCTAATATATAGTATAAAAACATGGGCTCAGTAGAACAAGTGGAGCGTCCCGACACTTTCTTGTTTTTAGGGTTCGAAGTTCGAAGTTCGATTGGGCCTTCGCACCATGTTACGCGTGAGCGTGTATGTTGAAGTCTATGTAAAGTAAACAATTTAGAACTTCCTCAAGTTTTTAATATTTTACAACTTTATTTTTTACAAAATGCACGTATTCTGTGCGAGATGTCAAACCGATATTAAAGCGACAACGATACTCCAAGAAAATAGTAGTACCATTTTTAAGGTAACGCATCGGACTCTCTCGCGGAAGACCGGCGATTTATTCCCACCACGGAAAAAATAAAAACAAGGAGGAACGCTATAGTCGACTACCTCGACTATCAGATACCCGTTACTCAGCTAAATGGAGATATGCAAGCAGCAAAGCAAGATTAAAATGCGCCACCTACCGGCGGTATACAGATTTAAGCGTTATGAGCGTTAGAGTGGGCGTGGCAAATTTTTTTTGGATCAATCGATAGGTATCGACGAGACCAATACATTTCAGTTAAAATTTTTTATCTAGCATGAAAGTTGTGGGCGTCACAGGTTTTTGCGGTTTGTGGGCGTTAAAGTGGGCGTGGAAAACTTTTTTTGAGTCAATCGATAGGTAATGACGAGACGAATACATTTCAGTTAAAATTTTTTATCTAGCATAAAAATTGTGGGCGTCACAGGTTTTCGCGGTTTGTGGGCGTTAAAGTGGGCGTGGCAAACTTTTTTTTAGGTCAATCGATAGGTATTGATGAGAACATTACATTTCCGTAAAAATTTTTATTCTAGCATCAAAACTGTAGGAGCCACAGTTTTGGGCGGTTTGTGGGCGTTAGAGTGGGCGTGGCAGTCCACTGAAACAAACTTGCGCTGCGTAAGAAGCTCAGGAATCTGCACGCCAAATCTCAATAGCCTAGCTCTCATAGTTTCCGAGATCTCAGCGTTCATCCGGACAGACGGACAGACGGACATTGCTAGATCGACTCGGCTAGTGATCCTGATCAAGAATATATATACTTTACGGGGTCGGAAACGCTTCCTTCTGCCTGTTACATACTTTCCGACGAATCTAGTATACCCTTTTACTCTACGAGTAACGGGTATAATGATTTTATAATTTAGTCCGGCCGAAAGTCTTAGCAACTATGGCCGATTCCTCCTTGTATCTTAAGTTTTATATTTTTATTTTAAAATGATTTTTTTTTTTAGATGATATAATATTCACTTATTCAACAGTAATACAATTCATATAAATATGCTATAATGAGTAACCAAATTTGTACGTCTCATATGGCCTAAAATGATCAGTTTTCCAATAATACGGCTCAGTTGCGTATTGTTTTTTTCGATCGGTTTTTGTCGACCTCTACAGCTCACTTTATAATATTAAAACATCCTTTTTCTGTAATAGTACCCTTAATAATTGATTAAATAATTATAAGCAATACAATTATTATTTGGTTAGGTCCAACATCAATGTCTAACAGACATATTAAGTTTAAAAGGTTTTTAGATGTCAAATATTTTTAGGTAAAGTGCAATAATTTTAAGTCCCACTATGATATAGGTTATAAGGCCATCGGGCAAAAAGTACAATAATTGAAATTTTTAGTTTTTTAGGTCATGACATAAAATTTGTTTTATAATTTTCCTGGGTGTACATATAAACATAGCTTTATTCGAAACTTTTTTGAAAATTAGAGTCAACTTAGACTAGCTAATATATACTGAATAGGGTCGAATACATCTCCTTCATTAAGTTGCGAACGTCTGACATAAAATATAGTTATTTACCCTATTTATTTTTTTGTCTAATGATTTTATGAATGCTTTTAAAGAAAGTGTCAAAAACCTTGTAACAAGGGTACTTAAATGCCCCTTCGTGACAGTATCGAAATTTACGCAGCGCATTTTACAGCCATTAAAGTCGTTCAACAAACACGCAGACTTAGGCAGATGTGTACATTGTGCATACACACAAGGCTAAATACACCATGTCTTTTGTTTGTACATTGACTGACAGCTCTCCGGCCGGTCTTGCCCTGGTATTAGTGTCATTTGCCGTTTGCTTTTCCAACATTCTGACATTCCCATGAACTTTAGACGAACGGCATGCAAAGTCAAAGCAAACCGGCGAGCAAACTAGCAAACTAGCAAACTGGCAAACTAGCAGGCTAGCACACAGCGCAAGAGTGCATAAGAAATAAAGAACTACAAAACAGGGCAGAGCCAAAAAAAAATCACAAAACTTGGAACAGAACTTAAAAATGGAATGTAGCTAAAACAAAATATAACTATAAAGTCGAAGCAACTAGTCCTTACAAAGAGCCGACAAGCGGGACATGCAAAATCTTACGATTATTTGTCTGCCGACAGGATGACTGACATACATAAATAGGGTATTCGCTGAATTCAATATCTGCTTATACCATATAAATAGATATTTAAACCCAACATTAATTCTTCGTGTGGTGGTTTTCTTACTATAGTCCAAGACATACTTGACATATTTGGTTGACATTCTGGTGGAACAGCCCATATATTTCATAAACTGGTCAGCCCTGACAGTTTAATTACCTGTGTTAGCGGTTTTTCCCCATCTTAACAACGTAAATACAATTGGCATCAAACTAGACTTTATTTATATTTACCGGGGTCCTCATTATCGTTTATAGACTTCGCGACTTAAAACTCAAGTTATTTTTTTGTGGCACAGACTGTTCAAATGGCGCCTCTCGTGCTTGCATACAAATCGAAGCGTTTATGTGATTTCGAATGCTGTATTCCGGTTTTATTTTATGTTGTAATAATACGCGAGTCCTTTATGTCCTTTGCCCGTCGATAGAAATAGAAATCTGTGTAAGGGCCAGTTCCTTGAGGCTCTGACAAAGTCCCTGATAACTATCTGTTCGAAAAATTTTAAGACCAGATAAAGTTTTCGAAGAGCAAATCGGTTTTTTTTGACTCCTTTAATGAACAAGAAACAATGTCTGAGTGATGTTAGACACAAAATTGAGCTACAAAGCGCTAACACCGATTTTGCTTTGATTATTGAATCAGCTGATTAGGTTCTGTTTATGTTTGAGATTAGAAAATTGCATCTTAGTACACTCAGGGAAAAACACCGTGCTAAAATCAAGTATAAACAGCCTTGATTTCAGAACGATTTCATGCTTACCATTCAAGAACGTACGTGCTGAAAAAGTTCTCACATTGAGATTTAAATATCTAATAATTCCCAACTGCTTATTCTAAAAGTTCTCGGTATATAAGGAGCATAAATTACACAGTGTTAATGCCCGTGAGCGGCAAGTCGTAAGTGAACTTAAAATATTAGTATTATTTAGATATATCTCGATTTTTTCAGTTTCCAACACTTATTTCCCTAACTAGCACATAATTTAAACCCAATTTAAATGTACAATATATTATATGTATATGTATATATATGTATATTAATTTAAGATTTACTCGTGCTTAATTAATCGTTCCAGTTTTTAGTACAAATATGACTCGATTTAAGAATACTTCATATAAGATTGTAGACCGAAGGGTTCTGAAAGTTGGCATTTTCGGTTTTAAAAATTCGTGCTTAAAAGCTGCATTTTGTTCTCGGGTTCTGCATTTTCCATGCTTGGCGAAGTTTTGACACCGAAAATACTTGATTCAAGCACAAAATAATTGATTTTTGTTTTTAAAAATTGGCCCCAAGCGTCTGAATTTTAAGTCAGCACACGGAATTTCAGTCTGTTTTTCGGCATTATTTTGTTTATCAAACGATTCTGCTCATTTGGCTGTAAAACTCCTAAAAATTACACATCTAAGAGCTATTTTTTTATTTTTACTAACAAACATTGTACAGAAAAATGATATAAGGCAAGCAAGTGTATGATTTGGGATCACAATATAAACAATGCACTGATGGTCCGATCATAACGGGTGATACACCAATCGAAAGGTATCGCAAAAACTGAAAAGATTTCATAGTTATTTAATAATTTTAATTGTTTTGTGAGACAGAGCTATGTGGAGTGTTTGGGCCGGTGGTGATAATTGATTTTTAGCCCCGTTTTGTTCTTACTAAAAATACAAATCGGATGAAACCTTTTTGTTCAAATTCGGTGCTCCATTCAAAAGTTTTTAGGCAATAGGCTATAGAATGTGCCTTTGGTTGAAACGGGCATTATTAAAACATTTTAAAAAATATAATTATTTCATCGAATGTAGAAGCATTTTTTGTCCCAAAATTTGATATCAGAATTTGTGCACGTTGAAAGTGCGATCGTGCGACCCCTTACCTCGTTAGGAGGTGTTTTTGTTTGATTTACAATATAAGTTATTTCTTTTAGTTATTAATGAATCATCTTAATTATATTCTTCAATAAAATACATTACTAATATTTGAAATATGGAATTTCTTTTTCTGAAACACCTTTGCGAAAGTTTTTGTTTTAACAATCTGTATTATTTACTATGTTTTTTAATATGCCTATTAGGATATCCCAAAATTCAGGTTTATAAAGCAAGCAACATTTATAAGTTCCCTCTTGTAGAGTGAAATGAACAAAGTGGTGCTTAAAGCACGCGCATTGTGGCACGTTCTTCGCCCTTTATTCTTGGGTCTGGTTCCTTCTTTTGCCGGTTATTTGGATTGTCACCTGTGCGTAGCGGCACGCACCGTCACTCCCAATCCACCCACTACCTCCTAGGAAAAGCTGATGCCTTTCCGGCCAGCGGAAATAGTTTGCATAGCGACGCGTCCTCGAAAACCAGAAGCAGGTTCAAGTAAATGATCAGATTTATGAGTAATAAATTTCTGTTGCCAACAAGACGATGATTAGAGGCCAGATCCTTTGGCAAACCCCTCACCCAGCACCCGGTTCCTTTTGCGGTTGCGTCTCGTGATTAATGACCGGGTAACTTTGAACGGCGACTGCCCACCTCGATAAACTGACTAAAAACATTCTCCAAGAGCGCCAACCCAAAAAAATGAGAAGAATAAATTTAATGGAAAGAACCAAGCCTTACTAACACCCAATATGCTAATTTTAAGCGGCAAGATGACTTTATCAGGAGAATCTGTGCATTTGACACCCAAAGGTTGAAATTATTTCGATTTATGCTAAAAAAAACTCCCTAATTAGCTCAAAATAATGTTATAAGTCTTCCTGAAGTTGTAAGGGCAACATCGGTATAGAATAACACCTACCTAATCCATTTGTATTTGCACATGCTTATCGCAGAGATACGTAATAATGTTTCAAAACTTCTGTATGTAAGCTGTTTTCTCAAGAGCTAAAAAGTTGCAAGCTATACACAAATTTACAGGAAAGGCATATGTCCAAAAAAGATATTCGTTTCCAAAACGACGCGAAAACATTTTGTGAGTAAAAAACAGTGCAGCATGGAGACCACCCTTCAATTAAGTGGTTGTCCCATCACACGGATACAATCTTTAGGGCGAGTTTTCCCGGGCTGGAAAATGTCTCATTGTCGTCATCATGGTCGTCCTTGTGGTTAATGGTTTTTGAGCACTGAGAAGTAGCCAACGACGCCTTGTTAAATGAGTTGTAAAAATGCCTGATGGCCCACTGGCTGTTCTTTCTTCTTTGGTTCGAGCCGCAAAAATGCACAGCAGAAAACGAGGCTAGTTTTCAAACTTTATAAAGAATTTAAAATCAAGAAGGGAAGCTTACTTAGTCAGACCGAAGTTGCTATACTCTTGCAGCCCTAACCATATTATTTAATAAAAATCATACGTAAATTACAAAAACCATATATTTGGCAGATTTGTATACAAGTATACCGATAGTTCCCATGACACCTAAATGATATAGTCGTCAAAATTGTAATTATTCTTAAAATGATGTCATAACCAACAGTAGAAGAGAATACACGTTTGATTAAAAACAACAAAGTTAAAATATTTCTCATATTTTTTCCGAATAATTATCCGATTGTTCCTATAGGCATTATATTATTTTCATTCTTTAAATATAAATAGAAGAAATGTTTTTCTAAGTTGAGGAAGTTTTGCTTAAACCAAAAAAATATTTTTAGTTTCAGAAATGTAAAAAATGGTTACCATTAATTGAAATGGCAAGAAAAAAGTCCTTAAATGTATTTCATGAAAAATAAGAAGGCCAACGCAAAAAGAAAAAATTTTGCATTAGCCTTTCTTGAAAATAACAAGGAAGAACGGTATAGTCGAGTACCTCGATTATCAGATACCCGTTACTCAGTTACTGTAAACTGTGGACCCCACAGGCTGGGCGGTTTGTGGGCGTTAAAGTGGTCGTGGCATATTCGCGTAACAAACTTGCGCTGCGTGCAAGACTATGGAATCTAAATCTGAAATCCCAATTCTCTATCTTTGATAGTTTCTGAGACATCCGCGTTCATACTTACGATTTTTTTAAGTTTGTCGGCGATTTGTGGGCGTTAAAGTGGGCATGGCAAACTCTTTTTTTTGGGTCAATCGATAGGTATTGATGAGAATAATACAATGCAGTTAAAATTTATTCTAGCATTAAAACTGTAGGAGCCACAGTTTTGGGCGGCTTGTGGGCGTGACGCACTAACGAAACAAACTTGCGCTGCGCAGGAATCTCTAGAATATGCATGCCTAATCCCAGTATTGCAGCGTTTATAATTTCCGAGATCACATTCGGACAGACTGACAGGACAGACGGACCTGGCTAGATCGACTCGGCTAGTGATCCTGAACAAGAATATATATACTTTATGGGGTCGGAAACGCTTCCATCTACCTGTGACATCCTTTCCTACGAATCTAGTATACCCTTTTACTCTAAGAGTAACGAGTATTTATATACTCTTATACCTTAAACTTATACTTTATTTATTGGTTTACGCATTTCAGAGCTTGTCAGCGTCTTCTTTTTATACCCGTTACTTGTAGAGTAAAAAGGTATACTAGATTCGTCGGAAATCATGTAATAGGTAGTATATATGTTCTCATTATCAGGGTCAATATTATTAATATCCACCTACATCCCAAAAATTGTTCCAATCGGACAATTCATTAAAAAGTTATAATATAGCTGTTATAGTTATCATATAGCTGCCATAAAAACGATCGGAAAATTGGCGGGAAATGAATATGAAACAAATTATAGCTTCGGTGTTTTTTAACATATAACCTCCTACGCTTGAAAATAACATTTTTTAATTAGTTCTGAATGTCGAACTTACGGACGGGTGTTTGATAGTCGATGGTATCGACTACAACGTTCTCTCTCCTTTTTATACCCGCTATTCTCGTTGCCAACCCCTTAAAGTATGCTCAGGGAAAAACACAATGCTAAAATCAAGTACAAACAGCCTTGATTTAAGAACGATTTCATGCTCACCATTTATGAACGTTCGTGCTGAAAAAGTTCTCACATTGAGCACATTTTGGATTTAAATATCTAATAATTTCCTATTGTTTGGTCTGAAATTGCTCGGTATATAAGGAGCATAAATTACACAGTGTTAATGCCCGTGTGCGGCAAGTCATAACTAATCTTATAAAATTAATATTATTAGATATATCCCATTTATTTCAGTTTCCAATACCTATTTCTCTTGTTAGCATATAATTAAAACCCAATTTAAATTTACAATATATGTATATTGGTATAGAATTATTCGTTCTTAAATCATGCCTGCAGCTTTCATACTTTATTATTAAATCGTTCTGGTTTTTATTACAAATATGACTAGATTTAACAATTTTTTATATAAGGTTGTAGACCGAAAGGTTCTGAAGACTAGTATTTTCGGTTTTGCAAATTCGTGCTTGAAAGCTGCATTTTGTTCTCGGGTTCTGTATTTTTTATGCTTGGCGAAGTTTTGACACAAAATATACTTGTTTCAAGCACGAAATACTTGATTTTTGATCTGAGTGTACATATATTCTTTATCAAGATCACTAGCAGAGTCTATCTAGCCTTTCCTTCTGTGTGTCTGTCCGTCCGTCCGTATGAACGCTGAGACCTCGGAAACTATAAAAGCTAGAATGAGATTTGGCATGTAGGTTCTTGAGATTCTTGCGCAGCGCAAGTTTGTTTCAGCTGGGTGCCACCCCCACTCTTACGCCCACATACGTCCATAGGGCTAACACCTGTGCAGTATCCACACTTTTTAATATTTTGTAAAAATTAAAAAAATCTTTTTTCTTATTTTCAATACCCATCTAAATTACTCAAATCGGAGCATTTATTAAAAGTTATAAGCAAATACAGTGTGAAATCTTGGGAACAGTCGCTTTGCAAATCTCTATCACCCTCGTATTTGATAGTTGTTGGCGTCCACTATGGCGTTCTCTCTTCTTTAAATTCGTTATGTTACTTATGTATTTGTTGTTTATTAAGCGCTCTCCTGGAATGTCATTATCCTTTGGTGCATGTGTCTTCGGCGCTCCTGCGAAATATACATAACGAGTATGAGACCACGCCCAGGTGGCTTACCCAGATTGCCGCATTTCACCGCCCCCTCGGGGAAAATTCAAGCCCATACACCAACCCCTCCGGGGGAAAGTCCGCCCCTTTCAAGTTTTAGCCTGTCAACAAGTCGCAATTTCAGTTGCATTTGTCGTCTCAGCCGAAGTCGTCGTTTGCCATTTCACTTTGAAAATTGCCATTTCCGTTCAATTTCGCTTGCAAATTAGAATTCCAGTGATACGCTCTATGCGCCTTCATGCATATAGAATGAATACATTCCCATTCGCCTGCATGTGGGTGTTTTTTGGCATCTTTACGCATTTGTTTTTGCCTGTTTAAACTGTTGCATTTTCGCCCCTGGATATATTCTACATATCTATATGTACCGACTGACGAGTATATGTATTTGTACCTAAAAAAGAACGTCTGCCATGGGAGATTTTTTTCCTTCTTTTCAAACCATTTACAGCTTTGAATCACTCGCAATGGGTGTACGACTTTTTTCGATTTCACAGGCTCTCTATGTACTCTTAGTTATAAAAATATTAAATTCAATAAAATTGTTAAAAGAAAAATATGAAAAAATATGAAGGAGGTTTTGGTTTGTTTTATGAAATCAAGATATTGAAAATTTGTATGACATCAATATGAACTACCTTTTTAAGAGTATTCCAAACTTCGCTGTTCACAGAAGGCCTCTTTGTTTATTTTCTATTTTTGCACATGTCGTATATGAAAGTTTTGCAGTTTATTCCCCTGGCTAAAATTACATTCCAGAATGTCGACGACGGCGTCTGTCTGAGTTTTCTGTTTATGCGTTTTTCCGCCGCCTCAGCCGGGGAAATGCAACTGCATCTGGTTCTGATTCGGTGTGTCGACTAGCTTCGCGGTTCCCCAATGCAGTATGTCCCTACATATTTGTGGCAAATAAATACACATGTAATTTCAAGATTTGCATTTAATGGCAAAGCGTGGCAGAGTAGCAAAGAGTACGAAATGGAGCGGCAGAGCTGATGTGAACCGGGTGAGTGGCGTCCCTTGGGTTAAATGGCTCGGAATGTGGAGAATACGGGCTTTAAATATGAAGTGTGGCGTCAAGTCAACAATCAGCAATGGAATGCTAATGAAGACATTCATAACTCCGCTATGAGCGACTGCTGGGGCTGAAAAAGCAAGCAAGAGTGGGCAGGTTCTGTTTTAGGGATCTTGACTACGTATTTCTTTCTAAAAGCAGTGGCTTCATTTCGGAGAACATTTATTAAAAACTTTACTCTCATTAATACACAAAAAACGCATTGAGCGTCACGAACCGCATTAGATTAGATACTTACCAGCCATGGCTGCTTTCCTCTCGAGCTTCTTAGCACAAAAAATAATATTAAATACATAGTTCGGTGCAGTATTGCACTCTTATAAAAAACAAAGTACCTACACAAATTCATTTTGGCTTTAATACACTTATTCAATGTATCCATTTTAATTTGTATTTTGTAACTAGGTTTTATCAAATATGTAGCACCTCTTAAGGAGTCGTGACGACCGCACCTTCAACTTACACTTGGTTATTATATCCTTTACCTAATTATAGAAACATTTTCTAGGAATTTAAATAAAGTATGTGTAGTTTAACATTGGAAATTCAACAAACACCTTTTTTTGGGCCTTTAAGAATTAATATAGTACAAAAGGTTGTAACCGATGACAAAATTCTAGGTGTTATTCTTTTTCATCAAAAAAATTTGATAAGAATTTTGTCTCATCAATTTAAAGTTGCATAGTCTTGGGCATTCGAGGTAAGCATACAATTTGTATCATACAAAACTGAAACAGTTGGTGTTTTTGTCACTCAATAACTTCCCAACGGCTATTTGCATTACAGAAAGTGTTAGACATCAAAAGTTGGGGGATCGCAAGGGTTATATAGTTTCAAATTGATAAAGAAATCGCTCAAGCCAATTTTGAGAAAGTAAGCATAAAGTGATAGAAAAAACATTTTCTATAACTTTAAATCTTTTTTAGCGTGATTAGCATACCAAATGACCTTTTGAGCTACTTATAGTACGTATTTGTAGCATAAGTTATTTGGAAACTATAAGCATTTAAAATCTTAATTCATTCATACTCATCAGTGTTGCCAACTTCGGCTGAAAAAAACCATTTTTCGGCGGGACAATGGTGGAAAAAAAGCGTACAGATTTTTATACATATTTTGCTATCAAACCAAAAATTATCTGTATTAAAAAAAAATAATAATAATAGTTTTTTTTAGCATTAACGATAATTTATATTAGGTTGTGCTTAATCATTATTTAATTAAAATATTTTTAATATATCATCAAGGAAATATATCAATTTGTTACAGAATCTTGAGGTTGTTAGGTAGCCTGTAATTAATTAAAGTTTTTAATTTGCTTAATTTTGTAAAAATATAAAAAACTTTAGTTGCTTTACAAGCTCAACTATAAAATTAGTGCAGCACTCTCAGATAGATTTCTTCGAATCATTATCAATCTGAAGCATTTTAATTTGCTTTTCAAATGTATATCCTTGGTATAAATCTTTGACAGCATATTGCTCAAAAATTGCCTTGAAAGCATTTGTTAACATTTTACATTTACATCAGGATTCGTTTTAGAAAAACTTATTACATTTAGTTTACATTGTCGTCAAACATGGAATGCAGTAATTTGGCTTTATGACATTTTTCATTTTTCCCGCAAGAGAAAAGTGAAACAGCTATTTAAATTGTCAGCCATCTGCTCTGACACACTCTAGAGATTTGAAGTGGTTCCTTCGAGGGTAACAAATTATATTACTTATAATTGAACTACATAAAACGTTATGCTGACAAAGAGGGACCGACACATTTGAGAATAACTACGATCTGAACTTGCACATCACGAGACCTATGTTAAAACAAGCATACCCATTAGTAAAAATTTAGAAAAAATTAAGACGATAATAAGAAAGTCACACAAACATTATCATTGTTTATCGATTGATAAACAGTTTTGTACTCAGATTGTCGACTTGAACTCACAGAACCAATTATAGGCCTCATAAATTAGGAAATCCAACCCGTACGGAAGAAACTCCTTACAAGATTGATTTACCGCCAACTGTACAGGGTGGCATACGCGTTTTATAAGAACCAAATACGGTTCGTCCTTCTTCAGCTCAGTGAAGACGCTTCTGTTTCTGCCAACCATTAGATTGGCATTGTCAGTACCGATTCCTAGTAGGTCTTTTATATTTAACATAAGTTCCTTTAGCTTATTTCTTACACCTTCAGCAATGCAAAGGGCATTACCACTCTCTAAAGGCACTAGGCTGAGGAATGTAGTTACAATCTCAAACACAGCGATACCACATAATAAGAAGCACATACAATATGTACACATATAACATATAAAATGAAATATTTACCCAAAAGCTTGGTAACGCTTATATCTGTCGATGCATCCAAAAGTAAACTAAATCGACGATATCGCTGCAAGGATTATCGTAGAAGTGCAGTTGCACTACTCCAAATTGACTAGTGCACAAGCTGCTAAGGTGGTCGCTTTGCCCAAAACTTTGGAACCCACAGATTTAATACTAGGAAACAAATTGTAACTGAAATGTGTTGGTCTCGTCAATACCTATCGCTTGACCTGAACAAAACACGCCCACTCTAACACCCAAAAAGCTTAAATGTACTTGCCGCCCATTACCATGTTTTGAAATCGCCGGTAGGTGGCGCTTTACAATCTCGCCTTGCTGCTGGTATATCTAAATCTTTCTTAGCTGAGTAACAGTTATCTGATAGTCGGCGCACTCGACTTAACATTCTTTCTTATTTTAACTAGTACCAATATTATGATCTGAAAGCAGCCAATGAAAATGTTTCCATTCGCTGTTTATCCTCCGCATTTCCCACTCCCAGCTTTCCCCGTTTCTGTCACTCTACCCCTTTATGCCCAGAACGAGTTCATTATTTTAAAAAGTTTGGTATAGAAACGTTTCGACTGAGACAACTGTAAACAACATTGGGGCATTGGCATCGCACACAGATTGCCTTCATTCGATTATCTCAGATGAATGAATTGTCTTATTTGATTCGATGAGCGACTGACTGAATGTATGCCAGACTGACTGAATGGTTGAGTGGGTGAAGAGATGTTCTCGGCGTCGGGGCTGAAAAATAGCAGCTTCGAATGGGGTGGATAGATAGTTATTTGCATGAACTGATTGCGAAAACCTTGAGACATGCCAAGACATAAGGCCGAAGCTAACAACATTATGCAAATTGTATTTAAACGTTTACTCAGGGCGTTGCTGGATCAATTTTTCCGTATGAAAATAGGGAAAAAATTAAATTTCGAATATGGTAAATCGTCAACGGATTTTAAAAAGAATCGTTAGGTGGGTAGGAAGAAGTAAAGAGATCCCTCTGTGATTTCAGTTAGAGTTATGCTACGTTTTGAGATACCCACCATACCCTCCTTTCTGTTGTCTCTTTGCTTTGCACTTGTACCAGCCGGCATCATTTAGAAAGCTGAGCCTCAAGGGACTCTAGCCCTTCTTACAGGCCTTTGTACCTATGGGCTCTGGTCTGCAGTTTTTTCCAAGAAAGTTTTGATCTTCTAAGTCTTCTCTTTCCTTAACATTCCTTCCTCTTTCGGGGCAAGCTCGTCCGCCTTTTCATTTCTTTGGATATCTTTGTGTCTGGTACCTATGTGACGTTTCCTCGATTGCTTTCTGCAAGTTTACTTTTAGCCACTGGTTGGGAGTTTATCCTTGTCTTCAACCTGTTATCTCTGAGGTTCCGCTGTGAAGAAAGTTTAGCTGCTTCCAGTAGAGCGAGACCCGCAGCCTGAAAGACTTCCGCTGACTCTGGAAGACTTAACGACGATTAGATCCCCCAGCCATCTGAGGATTCCAACCCCACACCACAGCTCAAATCGGAGCCGTCAGTGAAGTCACAGTGTAGAGTGATAGCTCACCAGTCTTCTCTCGTTGAGTAGTGGCTAAATTCTGTTCTCCGAAGCTCAGTTCCGTAATTATGGTGTCCATGGATCAACTCATGTTTAACAATTACAGCACTAGGAAGCTATTGTATATTGTTTCTTGCCTTTGCGAGTGGATTTTAGCAATTTTCATAAAAGGTTTCTTACCGACTATGCCCGGTAGGTAAAGACATATATTAAATTGCACTGTTCCTATTTATACCCTTTAGTCGCAGAGTACAAGGGCATACTAGATTCGTCGGAAAGTATGTAACAGGTAGAAGGCAGCGTTTTCGACCCCATAACGTACATATATATATTCTTGGTCAGGATCACTAGCCGAGTCGATCTAGCCGTGTCTAACTATAAAAGCTTGAATGTTGGGACTAGGCATGCGTATTCTTTGGTTTCTTGCGCAGCGCAAGTATCTTTCGGCAGGGTATCACGCCAAGTCTAACGCCCCCAAGCGACCATAACACTAAAACCTGTCTAGCGGCCACATTTTTTATTAAAATGTTAAAAATTTTAATAAGAGCTTACTTTTATTATTAATATGCCAGGAATTATTGAAATCGGAGCGTTCATCATAAATTTATAGCCAAATAAAAATCAATACTTCAATCGAGATTGCACACCTCATGCAGCAAATCAGATGTTTTCGCTAATACGCCACCAAACCGCTAGAGGCGCTGTGTCCTAGTTGGTGTTATGAGCTAGATGGCGTTAGCCACCAGCAAAACTATCTCCATCTCTCTCGCACTCTCTTTAGCTGATTAACGGGTATTTTGTAATCGAGGCCATCGACTATAGCGTTTTTTATTGTGTCTTAAACTTTCTAACTTACTTAGCGATCGAAGCGGCAGTTTTGAAGCTTATATATTTATATTTATACCCGTTACTCATACAGTAAAAGGGTATACTAGATTCGTCGGAAAGTATGTAACAGGCAGAAGGAAGCGTTTCCGACCCCATAAAGTATATATATTCTTGATCAGGATCACTAGCCGAGTCGATCTAGCCATGTCCGTCTGTCCGTATGAACGCTGAGATCTCGGAAAATATACAAGCTACAATACTGGGATTAGGCATGCAGATTCCTGAGATTCCTGCGCAGCGCAAGTTTGTGGCTCCTACAGTTTTGATGCTAGAATAAAAATTTTAGCTGAAATGCATTGGTCTCAATACCTATCGATTGATCCAAAAAAGTTTGCTACGCCCACTCTAACGCCCACAATGCTTAAATCTGTCTACCGCCGGTAGGTGGCGCATTTCAATCTCGCTTTGCTGCTGGCATATCTCCATTTCATTTTTCTGATAGTCGAGGTACTTGTTTATACACTGGTAGAAAAAACACGAAGTGAAATCAAACATATTTTTATTTGATTTTTTTTACTCCCATGCATATATTAAAACCTTTAATTTAAATAAAAAACATATTTAAGCCGTATGTCAAATATGAAAGTATTCAATTCAAAGTGATTTTTATTTAAAAACAAGTTAGTCACATTCAAATCCAATGTGGCCATCTTGGTTTTAACTATTATAAAAAGTAGTTCAATTCATAGTATATTTGATGGTTTTTTATATTTCGAGTAAATACTTTTTCCATTTCTTCGGAATATGAACTCTTTTATTTTGAATATAGAACGTTTTCAAAATTTGTATTTGACCAAATAATTGTAAATTATAAATCAAATTACATATCTATGTATATGTATTAAGTTTGTGACCCATATACACAACATAATTTAAATTATTAGTAATTTGCAAAAGAAAAAAACCTTAAATATTTAAAGAAAATGGTTTTAGTTACGGCTGCCCAACCACCGGCAGCCTCTTTCTATTTCCATGACAAATATCATAAGATTTGGCTTTGTAATTTACTATTAAAATTACAAAAACATGCTTAGCCGAAGAAAAAATGTGCGTGCATTGTAAACGCTGGGCCGTAACGAAAAACTAAAACTAACGGCACAATGTGCATACTTACATACATTCAGACAAATTAGAGACAAATATGAACAAGCAAAACGGCAAACGCAAGCGCGTCTTCTTCTTCCATTCGCATTTGTACATTGGTGGCCAAGAAAATATGTATGTGCAGAAGCCATAAATATTTCTTGTGTACCGATGTTTTAACAATAAGATATGTTCTTATAATATATAAATATAATAAAATAAAATAAATAATACTAAATTGACATATACCTCTATTGTAAAGTAACGGCACGCTACAGATTTTGTGCGTCCTTTTTGCACACTTGCATATGTATGTACATATGTATATACGAAATATTTTGACACTCCGCTTTGTAGCGAATCCCGCGATCATTTCGAAGCAAGCGGTTCTCCTGATCGGATGTAAAAGTGATTAATAGAGCTCGGTAGACAAGTGTTCATTTAAGTGTAATAAAAAAGTGAAAAGTATAGAAAAAAGGTGAGTCAAATAAAAATACAATAATTACTTAGTATTAAGGCATGTGCATGTCCACGTTTTTTTTGTCGCATTTTTCCTTTTTGAGTTTCTTCTTTGTTGTGCGCGTTATTATTTCGTGAAAATTTAGATAATACATTTAACGAAATAAACAAAGCTCAAAAGAAAATTACATTTAAAAACAATAAAATATATGCGATTGGGTAATAAACATGAAGTGGATAAAAAATACGCGAAAGAAATAAAGAATATGAAAGGAAATTAAAAGGAGTAGAATGCACGAGATGGAAAACACTAAAAAGGCGCAAAAAAGACGCTTTGCTGCCGTTGCATTCGGTTCTGTGGCGTCACAGTAGTTTCATCTATTTCTTTATAATATTTTTTGGTTCTTTCACGTGATTTTTTGAAATAAAAACGAAATAAATTTAAACAATATTTTTGTCTTATTTAAATCCCTTTATATAAAAACACCTACTCGAAACTTATTATAAAACTTATTAACTTTTTCTTTATAGATACAAATTTATTTCAACATATTGTACCCTGAGAAAGAAGCAATTTGATATATGGGACCCATTTAAGGAAAAGGTTTTTTGCTTTTACGAAGAGCAAATGCAAAACAAAAAGCAACTTAAACTATTAAAGACAGTTCAGAAAACTGTATCACTTGGTAATGTATAATTTTTTTTAAATTTATAAATTTTATCTTTTTATGATAAGCTTGTCTTTTTCTAAATTATGCCATTACCAAAAATCTAATAACATATTCTTATTCACAGATTACAAGGACTAAATTTACACCGTATTGCTCACATCTGTCATCTTAAATAATTCGTGGACCGTCATTAAAGGAACCAACAAGCGAAAGAAATTATCACTACTATGACTCGCAGGAAAGTTTTGTACGCACATGCAGGCGTACGAACGTGGCAAAACAGAAAAAATGTGTGATTATAAAAAATATGTATAATAATATATATAATAGTATAATAGTATAATAATAGTATAATATGTATAATAATGTATAATATGTATATGTATATATGTATCATATAAATTCTAAGAGTTACGTTAAGTACAAATGTATTTAAAACAAAAGTAATGATAACGTGTTAGCATGGTAAAAAATAGAGTTTAAGCAGAACAATTGTTTGATTATATGTTTACGTTTATTTTCAATAAAAACACATACTTATTTGGTTCTTTATTAAATATAAATCACGCTTGTTTTAAACTACAGATTGGTTTCTATTGAATATGCACCATATTAGTATGGCTTAAATACTATATTTAAATCAAACATAAAGTACAGTTCTTTTAACGGGGACTATATTTAATTTAAATACAATTTGTATTTATATTAAAGTTCATCCCAGTCTGATTTAAATATGAGAATTATTTAATCCAAATAAAAATATGCTGAGTTTTAAGGCGGGCTATTATTATTTTAACTATAAAAACTATTCAAATGAAATATTCTATTTACTGGAACTAAATATGAAAATATTTAAAAGAAATATAAAAATATAATACTTTTTACTATGGAACATATTTAATTTAATTATTTTGTACTATTTTAATATATTTGATCGAAATTAAAAAATCGTTGAACTTACTACGAGATTATTCAAAAAATAATTAACTATTTAACGTTTTCGTTTTTACGATTTTCATGTTAGGTTCTAAACCGCTGGGAAAAATAGTTGAAACGTTGGCGAAATAGTGACATTTACGATGTTTTTTCTACCAGTGTATTTATTATATTTATATCCCAGCGCTACAAGTGCACACTTATACTTATCGCGCTAGTCACATTGAGTTGATATTTTTAAATTATTATTATTTTAAAGTTATTTCAACTATTTTTCTCACTCTCTTAATTAATATTAATGACTAACATCAAATTTTCGTAGTTTCTTAGTTACTATTATTATTGTTTTTAATATTTTTTTTTATTTTATTTCATTTAATTTTATTTCATTTATTTTTTTTATACTTATGTGTACTGGTATTAATTTATTGCTGATATGTGGAAATTGTTGTTAGCTGACTTCGTATTTTTCAGTAGCCAAATTAAGTATGTCCTTAAGCAGCCATAAAGATATAAACCAGGGTTCCAATTAAATCAGTCTTAGAAAAATATACAGATGGAAAAACAAGGGGCTGCTCCGGTTACATGAACCTTTCTTTGGATTTGTTCTTTTATTGATTTGAGCTATTAAATTGATAGCAGATCATAAGCATTCCCCAGCCACGTGACCTGCAGGCCAATCATTGAAAATTTGATTTTCCTGACTAAAAAGTGCGGCGAGAAGGCTAAAGAAGCCATGAGCCATGGCAAATGGCCATAAATCAAAGTATTGTTTGACATGATGTCGATTTTTAGAGGGCACAGCTGGCAACGCGGGACAGCAGTCGAAAAGTGAATATTAAATGAGTTTTGCATTGCCGACTATTTTGTTTTAATTTCAAACGTAATCAAAAAGTAATGAGTTGAGGGGGATTCTCGGCCAGCAACTTCAAAAACTGCCTTTTTAGTTTTTTTTTAAAAGAACGTAATTTATACAATTTTACTGTAATTTCTACTATTAACAAAAACAAATAGTAAAAAACTGCCGTCCTTAGCACCTCTTACAACCAACATAAATAAATATAATTTTTATGTAAAACAAGAAAGGAAGTTAACTTCGGCACGCCGAAGTTTGTGTACCCTTGCAGTTATAATTATTAAATTAATACAATTACAAAAAATGATTTTCCCAATAGTATATAATAATATGTCAAAAAACACCGAAGCTATAATTTGTTTCATATAATTTTCACACCAATTTTCCAATCGTTCCTATGTCAGCTGTATGATATAGTCGTCCGATTTTGATAAAATTAAATTCGAAATTCAGAACTAATTAAAAATGGTATTTCCACGTGTAGGAGGTTATATGTTAAAAAACACCGAAGCTATAATTTGTTTCAAGTAATTTACCCACCAATTTCTCGATCGCTCCTATGGCAGCTATATAATAAGTCGTCCGATTTTTATAAAATTAAATACGAAATTCAGAACTAATTAAAAAAAGATATTTCCGAGCTTAGGAGGTTATATGATAAATAAAACCAAAGATATAATTTTTTAAAATTATTTTTTTCGATTATTCCTATGGGAGCTATAAGATATCGTGGTCCGATCCGGCTGGCTCCAACTTATATACTACCTGCAAAAGATATAAGACTTTTGGGAAAGTTTCAGCTAGATAGCTTTTAAACTGAGAGACTAGTTTGCGTAGAAACGGACGGTCAGACGGACATGGCTAAGATGGAGTCGTCTAGTCATGCTGATCAAGAATATATATACTTTATGGGGTCGGAAACGTCCCCTTCCCTACGTTGCAAGCTTCTGACTGAAATCAATATACCCTCTGCAGGGTATAACAAAAGAAAACGCTATAGGCGGCCTCGAGTATCAGATACCCGTTACTCAGCTAACAAAACAGCGCCACCTATCGTTCATTCCTATCAGCTGTTTTCGAAATTTCTCTAACACGCCACATAACGCGAAACCTAGGTGGCGCTAGTGAAATTTCGTAACCAGCCTATTTTTTGCTCTTTTAGTTTCTGAGATCTCAGGGTTCATACGGACAGGCGGCCAGACGGACTTTGCACTAAAACTGTAGGATCACAGTTTTGGGTGTTTTGTGGGCGTGGCAACATTTTTTGGTCAATCGATAGGTATTGACGAGAATATATTCCAGTTAAAATTTTTTTTAACCGTTAAATTGTATGAGCCACAGTTTTGCGCGGTTTGTAGGCGTCAGACTGGGCGTGGCATGTTCGTGTAACAAACTTACGCTGCGTACGAAAATAAGGAATCTAAATCTGAAATCTCAACTTCTTAGTTCTTATTGTTTCTGAGATTGCATCGTTCACACGGACATCTCTAGGCCGATTTGGCTAGTAATGCTGATCAAGAATATATATACTATACCATTCATTTCATTAAATCGCAACTGTAGGAGGTTGACCGCTTTTCAAAACGTACTTTCCATTACAACGCATTTAAAGTTATTATGTTGCGCCCTCGACAGATCTACAAGTACTCCTATTTAAAGAATAAGAAACCATATTTGACATATATAGATAAACACAACTAAATGTTTATAAATTTTTTTCTCATGGTAATATCATTTAAATAATTTTCTAACTGTCATAAAAGTTTATTTTATTCAAGTCTCAAAGGTTCGATCATTTTGTAATTTTCCTGGCGTAACAGCTGTAACTCTCTTTAAAGTTCTTTAATAACACTTAAAATCAGTATTGATTAAAAACGTGACAAGCAATTCATCTTAGTCGCCACCCATCAATTGACAGATTCGCGCATTGCTCGGAATTGTTTTTCCTACTATACACAAACAAATTTTCTTGGCCAAATTCAGCAATGGAGGTAGTTTTGTAACTATAGAAAAAGTTATTTACTAATTAAAATAGTTTATATGTATATGTATTTGTTTTTGCTTTGTTTACTTATTTGGAGTTTAACTACTATTATTATAGTCACGTTAACGTGATGTGTGTATTTTGTTATTGCAATAGTAAATAGTTAAATGACTATTAAAAATAGTTACCCTAACTTAAGATCTTCCATACAAAAGTATGCAACAATAACTATTCAAATTTCCTCCAGCTGTGGTAGCGTCCCGTGTACCTAGTCTCCAAACTCTAGTCTCTCAAACTCTGAAACATAAGGGCTTTACTTAAAACATATATTTTGTGTATCTTCAACATACTTCCACAAGCCAAAGTGCTAAAAGGTGTAATGGGAACTCACTTTTTGAAAAGGTAATTTAAAAGGTTAGTTAAATTACTACATTTTTTTTACTTATAAACTAATATGCAACAGGGACGTAAATTTTAATCAATTTTATATATATTAACTATTAAAAATAGTTCTTTAACTATATTTTAAAAAAAGTTATTTTACTGAAATCAATTGGCTGGAACCTTTCTTCCACTTTTTATTGATAAATAAGTATTTTTTATAGAAACCCCTGCGTCAACGTATTGTGTTAGAGTAACTGTTTAATGGGTCAAATCGCGAATTCGATAGGTTGGGCCCATTTAACTGTTATATTGGTCAATTTAGCCTAAGTGTTTTTTTTCGTGTGTACCTGTGTATTTTTTATGTCCTTTTTAGATCCATCGTTTTCCTATTGCCCTTTACCAGAATCTTTGTATCATACTTTCCTTCTCAAAAGGCGAAACAGGTGGAAAAATAGGTACCTAAATTATAATTTTTACATCATTTTAATGCCAAATTAGTTTGCCAAAAAAAAGGCAACACAGTCGAAAGAACCGTCGTGGAAAGAGCTTGGGCTAATATTTTTGTTAGCCCATCGCCACTCCGGCCGCCAGCTGGAAAAGCCCGGAGAAGCAACCAGGGGAAACGTCAATTTGAATAATAAATGAAAATGCATTGAAAAGTAGCCAAGACAGCTGCAAGGAAGGCGCGGGCAACGTCATTAACTGCAAAAGAAGCTTGGTGAACAAATAAAACAATCGAAGAGGAACAATACGAGCGGTGAAGCCGGGGAAGTAGACAGAAAAGCACAGAAATCTAAGGAAAATCCCAAAGAAACGTGCAGAGCCTCAAAATGCACTTCCTCGTTTCCTTTGGCCTTTGGATAATAGTTTTCTTGCTAGCATTTTTGGCCCAACAACACATTTGAACCACTTACTGTCATTTGCCAGGGCGCCGACCGGGCGCATTTTATGTAAAAAGCTAAAAAATATAATAATAAGACGTGAAGTGCAGATCGGTATGCAAGCACCAAGATGCCAATACTCTCACTTAATATTCCTAAAGCCACCGTGAAACATGCTGCTTGGTATAGTAATGCTATAGTAATATAGGGAAAATAAATTTTTAACCAAGGCATGTGTCCTAAAACTATCAATTTAAAACATGGTCTAGGTCGGAATTAGACATGGTAACGTTTAAATTAAACTAAACAATTGTTATTCCTTTATAAAATCAAAGCTTTTCGTAACTGAAACTAAAATATAATCTATTATAAGTATTTTTTGTTTTAAATATTCATACAAGTACTATTTTCCACCATAGACCACCAAATGTATTATGCCTCGAGTGAGGGAATAAACAGTAAGCATACTTATGGCGGCACATGTGTATGTCTCACACTTATTGGAGAAAATTGTTGTGGAGAAGTACTTGAACTGGCTAAAAGTGGCCAGAGCAACTAAAGGCGCTTCCTGGCGTGCAGAGTGACTCTCGTCGAAGTTGCTCTTAAATTGCTAGCATTTTGCTGCCGAACAAGCTGCACACTTTGCCGCCCATTTAGCTTCGATGGCGAATGGCGAATGGCGAATGGCGATGCTTTGGAGAAATTATGCAAGGAATTTCGCAGAGCACACAGACAGAGCTGGCTGGAAAAAACAAATGTGAACGCAGGCAGGCGTACAGAGACAGGGCACAAAGGGACCGGGAACGGCAAAAAGGAAAATGCATTTGTGGCATCGACTGCCAGTTGACACACATATTTGCCATGCCAGCGACTTGGGGACATCGTCATAGGAGTCAATGACACGGCAAACACTCTTCCACACAATCACCTATCATCGTCCAAACACCCACCATCTGCACTGAACAAAAAAGGTCATCCAATCTGACTGGGTTTTGGAATAGGTAAACTCAAAACTCGAATTTGTTTCATCCAAGTCATTTTCTAATTATTACAGATCTAAGAATAAACACGAGTGTTTTTCATCAAATCATCATTAGTTGAATGCTTAATGGCTTTATACAGCACTTGTTTCGACCAATGGTCACCAGAAATCTGATGTTAGGGTAGTAATATCCCCATAATCTGACTTGAATTTATCATACAGAATAATAAAAATTAATTAACACAGGCCTGCCCTTAGCACACTGTTGTGCAGTGTTGTCAGCAAGAATTTTTCCTGTGGATGAGGCACCCAGCTCTGTGAAGCTCTGAAACCTGTCTAGGGAAACGACAGTCATCAGGAGTCAGCATCGACTAAAGCATCATTTTAACGTGTCATTTCAGCGTTTTGTGACGGAAATGTTTTGCATCATCGATACATCCACTCACTCACATCGCATATAAATGCAATGTGAATCTATGTGCCGACTGCATTCAATAATTTAATCACTCAACTCTCCTAGCAAGCTCTTTGTTAATTTCCTTAGATCAAATTTAGCCATTGCACTGCTTTGCGAAAACGGAATGAAAAAATAATTTAAGAAAGTGCTAGGAAATTCCAGCTTTTACCGAAAGTGTTTGTAAACTGAATTCACTGAAGAAAAAATTTTCAAAGTATATGGCGTTAAAATGCTATTTGTATGAATAATGTGCCTAACACTTAACTTAAAACCTCCTTTATTTTCTTATTGATGGTAACAGAAGAAACAAAATTTTTAAACAAGATGGTATTGTAAGTCTATGATATTTTCAGTGTACATATATGTGATTTGATTTCACCTTCGGCTGCAATTTAGTGATTAAATTTGCAGTTGATAACTTTTTTGAAATAAAATATGTTTTGTTTCTATATTGACAAAAACGATTTTTCTTGTCTTTAATAAACTCTTTAAAATTTTAATGCTTAATTTGTTTGCCATCTTATTGATCAAGCTCTTAATTTAAGAAATTGTATGATGACCAAATCCGATTAATTGAATTTCTTTTTGAATTTTATAACCGTTCTGTGTTTTTTTTTAATTTACAAATGTCGCATAAACAGGGAAAGTATGTAAAACGTAGAAGGAAGCGTTTCCGACTCCATAAAGTATATATGTTCTTGATCAGAGTCACTAACTGAGCCTTACTAGCCATGTCCGTCTGTTCGTATGAACGCTGAGAGCTCAAAAAATATAAATGCTAGAACGTTGGGATTAAGCATGCAGATTCTTGAGCTTCCTTCGCAGATCAAGATTTTTTCAGCAGGGTGCCACGCCCACTCTAACGCCTATAAGCTTCTTTACGGGTATAAAAATGTTTCCCTTACTTTAGAGTTAGGGTATGGTCACATTATACGTTACATTCAAATATTGGCATACTAATAAAGTGTTTTGACAATAGAAAAATATCACTTTTACTGAAAAAATAACCCCTTATCGAGTTCGAAACATAATTATACACGGTTCTCTTAAAGTAACGGGGTGTATGGGTAACAGGGAAAAAACGCGTTTCTGAGCCCATAATATATACCTATTCTTGATCAGGATCACTATCCGAGTCGATCTAGACGTGTCCGTGTGAACGCTTTGAGATTAAAGATTAAAGTATCGGCACGCATCGTCAATATCGTTACAGCCAGTAGATAAGAGTGAAAAGTGTGAAATGTAAAAATGTAAGGTAGATAAAATGAAGCAAGTATATGCATTTTGAAGACGTTTAGTTGAGGAATCTGATATCGAAACACTCGACTGTAGCGCTCTCCCTTGTTTTATTTTTGAGCTATTGTAGCTAATAATATTTTTTAGTTTCAGTAATTTTGTTGGAGACTGTTATGAATTCAAATGTATTTAATAGAAGCGCTCAATAATTGTAATAATTTTTGATAAGCACTCAGATCCCTGCCGCATAACCTATTATAATCCAAAAGGCAGTTGTCGCATTTAGATAACAAATAATATAAATATTTTGGTTGCCGTTTTTTAATATTATTATTACTCTCCCATTGTTGTTGCAAGCTATTGTTTGTTTATACACCGTTATCGGCTAATTATTTACAGTTTGCCACCACACCACCCATGGGTGACTTTCCAGGGTTTCGGGCCTTGTGTTTGGGCCAAATTGCCAAATTCGCATTTTATTGTAAAGCCGAATTCAAACTAAAATTGTCTATGATACAGAAAATGTAATAACAGAAATAAATTAGGATGGTAATGTAACAGGTAAATAGGAGAAGTGTGACAGGACTCGCTTATGTCATAACTAATATTAAAAATATTTATATTTTTATATTATATTAAATTTACACCCTTGCAGAGGGTATTATGATTTCAGTCAGAAGTTTGCAACGCAGTGAAGGAGACGTTTCTGACCCCTTAAGGTATATATATTCTTGATTAGCATGACTAGACGAGTCGATCTAGCCATGTCCGTCTGTCCGTCCGTTTCTACGCAAACTAGTCTCTCAGTTTTAAAGCTAGCGGGCTGAAACTTTCCCAAAAGTCTTCTTTCTTTTGCAGGTAGTAAATAAGTCGGAACCAGCCGGATCGGACAACTATATCTTATAGCTTCCATAGGATTAATCGAAAAAAACATTTTTTTAAATTATATCTGTGGTGCTTTGTAACATATTACCTATTACGCTAGGAATTAACATTTTTTAATTAGTTCTGAATTTCGAATTTAATTTTATCAAAATCGGACGACTATAAAATATAGCTGCCATAGGAACGAGCGGAAAATAGGTGGGAAAATAATTTGAAACAAATTATAGCTTCTGTGTTTTTTGACATATTATCTTATACTATTGGGAATATCATTTTTTGTATTGTTAAATTTAATAATTATAACTGCAAGGGTATACAAACTTCGGATTGCCGAAGATAACTTCCTTTCTTGTTTAAAATTTGAAAGAGAGTAACGGGTATCTGATAGTCGAAGCACTCAACTATAGCGTTTCTTCTAGCTTAAGTTGAAAATATTTTTAATGTGCTTAAATCAAGTTGATTGGCGGTATTTACATTGTTTATATCAATAACTAAACTATTAGTCCAGTCAGTAGTGTATACTTATCAACAAGTTGTTAAGTAAACTCAATTTAACTCTTTCCTTTTCACCATTTTGTTTTGAAAACATTGAACTCAAAATGTGCTTACACGGTTTTCAAGAAGAAATGTTCTCAATTCAAGAAAAATTTGCTTGAATATTTCTCTCTGCGTAAAGCTTTAAAAAGTATAAATGGGCGGACTTGGTTAGATCGACTCAGCTGCTGACTCTGTTCAGGAATATATTGGGTCGAAAATCTCTCCTTTACTGCGCTGTAAGCTTCTGACTGAAATTATACAACCGTCTGCAAGAGTACAAGTAACAACCCCTTGAGATGACTATCGTGAATTAATTCCACTTTCAGTCATGTTTCTTGGCGGAGAAATAGAGAAGAACTTTAAGATTTGGCATCCAGTTGCCATGCACCAAGCTCGATGAGTTGTGAGGGCCATTTATTCATTGAAAATAACTTAGCTAAGCTCTCAGTTTAAAATTGAGAGCGAGGAATAGGAAGTACGAGCTCCAGTAATAGATGTTCGAGCTCCAGATCCCGATTTGGGCTTTTTAAAAAACCAAAGCTTAAACAGTGACAGGTATGGACACTATTTGTGAATCGTCACTGGAAATGAAGTAAGAAAAACAATTTTAAGAAATACAAAACACTTTAAAATAACCTTATAAAAATTAGGGATACGAGTTCTGTTTGCGTAAAAAAATTGCAGAACACAATTTATGAGTTTTTAACGCTGTTCACAAATAATGATTTTTGACTTTAGCTTATTATATTAGAAACACTTATTAAAAATCATTCTAATACGAAGTAGTTTTTATTAATCAAGCAACTAGCTCACTGGATTGATACATATGTGGTTAACTATATGAGTTTGATGAGGCCCCTTCTGGCCACGTTCATGGCCACATTAAGGCCAAAATGTGTAAACGCTCAGTGTTTTTCGTGGCCAAATGCCAACTCATCCGAAACAGCGATAAAATTGCATTCAATTGTTAGCGCCTATCTGTTTGCATATGTTGGCGGAGATTGCACATAATTACAGTGGTATAATAATGAAAATATATGGCAATGTGAAATGTAAAAAAAGTGAAATCAAACCCAGACGCGACAGTCCCTTTGGGTGAATATTGTTTGACCTCTCGGGGCGGCATTATGGAAAAGTAAATAAGCCCGCACTTATACACACGTACGTATGTGGATACGCCAACTGTAAAATTGCGTAAGTGGGCGTGAAAGTAGGCGGCAGCCGTGTGCCCGCACTTCCGCTTCCGGTCCTACATCACTTTGCCTGGCCTACGTGTCTGGTCTGCTATCTTCGGCACACAGAGAAATCTTTCGAGGTCTTAAAGAGGTGAATAATAATTTATATTTATTCCGAATTCTAAATAGAAAATAATCTTTAATTGTGCATATATTAACATTTTTCTTCGGAGTAAGAATGCTTTTTCAAATAATAGTAAAAAATATAAAAATTATGTTAAATATGAGAAATGCTGTAATATAATAATAATAACAAGGAAGAACGCTATAGTGCGTCGACTATCAGATACCCGGTACTTAGCGAAGGGGAGTTGGAGATATACCAGCAGCAAAGCGAGATTGTAAAGCGACACCTGTATATTAGAGTGGGCGTGGCAGACGATATCGATAGGTATTGACGAGACCAATAAATTTCAGTTAATTTCACGAATATATATACTTTATGGGCTCGGAGACACTTCCTTCTACCTGTTACATACTTTTCCTTTAATACAATATACCTTTTTACTCTATGAGTAACGCGTTTGAAAAGCTAACCATTGAATTACTAATGCGTTCGACTACTCTAATACTTTGGCTTTCCTTACTGCACTCTAGTCTACTTGTTGCAGAAGCACCCAATTTGTGGTGAATCCTTAACTTGGTTGTTGTAGGGGTTTTTAGGAAATTTTTTGGTTGCATACCTTTTGAATACTTCATTTCCTTTCACTTTTTACCAGATTCAACCCCAAGTTCCCCCCGTGGAAACGTGCATGGGTTTACGTAACCAAAAGCCGTAAACACAGCAGAACATAAAATATAAAATTCGAGGAAAACAAAAAGAAACTTTTTTGATGTTTAAATTATGTTGACATCCTTCTTATGTGAGCTCTCATAAAATGGAGCAAAAGAAGAAGAATAACAGCAGCCTGAGCGGCAACGTCTGGGAAGTCGCATCATCAGTTGAAAACGGGTTGAGACCAAAATCGGGATTGGCCTTTTTAGCTTCGGAACAGTGGGCACACCGATTTGTGCTTTATAATTTATTAATAATGTATATTTAATGCATCGTAAATTTACGCTAGTTATCTATTTATAATTAAACCCCCTTGTAGCTCATAGTATCGTTTAGAAGATTGTAGCACATCGAAGAAGACGATTCTGACCCAATAAAGTATATTTATAACCGGCGAGTAATGCCAGATTTTCCGTCCATTTCAATAGCGCTGCCTTAACGGTGCTTATTAAAGAAATTAAGGCATATAACAAACGCGTTTAAGAATCCGCGCATTGGATTCAAAGTTTATCACTAATACGCACTTAGTAAAATTTTTCTTTATTTTTTTCTTGAAATAATGGCGAAATCACCTGTGTTGATTTATCTTTTTTAAAAAAAGGAAGTGGAATATATTGGTACAGTATTATATTAAGCTGTTAAAAGCATCCGGACCCATATATAAAATTTTTTTTATTTTTTTTATTATTGTTTATATTATTTTGGTTTTAACCATTTTAGTGTAACCATTAGTATATAACCATTAACCATTTAGTATATAGTATAACACTTCAGCTTCACTCTGTGGCGCGAACGGTTGTGGTCTCTCATCCAAGACGGGTTTGGTCGAGGTTCTTACCTATGTTCTTACCTATGTTCCAATGGGATATAATATAATAATATATAAATTGGATTGCAAACTGTTAATAAATAAACACTTTTAATACATTTTCCTATTTTCAGGAAACAACTGTCATCACAATAAAAACGGCTCTCTTGGTTAACAAAATACAATGAAAACAAATTCATTTATTATACTTTTAAAGTAAGTTTAAGAGCATTTCGGATAATTTTTTGTTTTAACTGGCTTTTGTACATAACATATTTCTTCTTATCGTCTCCGAAATCGCACAACCTTATCTCTTAATCAATCCCACTGTGCCTTAATTTAATAACAAAGCATGTGGGCTTAGCCAGCGTCCCAAAGACTCTACAGTCGGCTCCAATGAAGGATGTGAAAATGGCTATACGGATGAGTCCTGATCCACATCCGGATCCCTATCCGGGTTGGGTCCGGGTTCGGGTTCGGGTCGCTGATTAGCGCATATGACGTATACAACATGTTACTGTCCCTTTTTGCGGCCATCTCGGATGTGTGTGCTGTTCCTTTGTCTTGTCCTTTTAAAAACCATTTTTTGTCCAAGGCATCTGTTTGTGTTTTCGCTTGTCCCTTTTCCTGCATTTTTTTCATACACAAAGTTTGTTTGTGTTTGTTATATCGTAGCTATTATATTATTTTAAGCCCCACAAAGAGCTCATTAATATCCACACATAAACAGGCCAGGAGAGGGACATGAGTATATTCTCATAGACTAAAAAATGTATTTCATGTAAGGAAGGGTAAATAAATGACATCTAAGAGCATATGTTCTGCTGAAGAAGGAAAGGATTAATCTGAACACGTTCTTTGTTTATTTTATACAAGCCAATTTATTTATCTCTGTATTTCTAAGGCTTTGAAAATTCATATTTATTCATGCCATTTTCGGTATCTTTTAATCAGTTGAAGAATTCATAGCTAAGCATTAATGCTTTACTACATAATTATACAGTGGTCTTTAAGTAAAAGGTAAGTAAATATTTGTTTGCAGCATAATTTATTGAAAAAATTTTTAAAACTTGTTTGATTTCTAGCTAACAACGTTTGTATATCGTATTGATAGGTTAACAGAGTATTTTTGTTGAATATGCTACTTTTTAAAGTTTATTTTAATTTATTTATATTTATAAAATTACTTTTAAGTTCACTACTGTAGTTCTGAACGCAGCTGTTTGAATTAAATACATATCCCATCTAACATACTGAACCAATTGAGACATAAATTATGAAACGGATTTGTGCTGTTAAAGCATATTATAATGTGACGAGCCTCAAAGAGCTATCTTAGTCGTGTGGGTATGAAACTATATGTACCTATGAAGCTGTACACACAGCCCTCGGACTGGACAACAGAAAATCTACCCATGTCCTACCCATTTTTCCACCCGTGTGTCCACAAGGGCTTTCGTGTCTTTTATTTATTATGCAAGCCAGGAAAGTCCAAAGCCCTTGAAATAATGCCACAAAATAATTTAAAAGTAATCAGGCAACAAATGTTTGCCTTGTTCAGAGACACATTCTATCACTCTTTTGTCCCCAGTTCTTGGGATTACGCCCTATTTCAGGGGAGTAAGGGAAAACGTTTTGGGGCCTTCCGGAATGCATGGCAATCTTCAGGACTCACTAATTGCTAGACCCACTATAAATTTGTTAAAGACGACTGGCAAATATGTTACTCCAAGGCATTTATAATTAATTAGCAGCACTAATTTGATGCCCTCGAATGGCCACAACAGTTGCCGCAATTTGTTGCCAGATGGAAAATTTGTTTCCAGATTTTCCTGTCGGAAAATTTAGCTGGCTAGGCCAAGGTCAATGGGATTTATGTGGAATGCTTTTTATGGCTGCCAAAAAGGAGGTATTTAAGCAAAATATTGCATATTGAAAAATCCTTCCTTTACAGAATTTGTAGTTCTTTTAAACTGCTTCGGAGTACATATTCTTATACCTTAACAAAAGTTTTAAAGCCTTCCCCTCGGTTTGTCTTGAATCGTTTACCTAAAGTTAGAGAGGTTGTGCAGATGCACACAGGGAAAAACACCGTGCTAAAATCAAGTACGTTTGCACGTGTTACTAAACCACATTTTTATTGGGTTTTAAGTAGCGTTCCACTCGATTTTCTTTTAACACATTTGATTGTAGGGCCCTTTTGTTCACTTCCGTCGTCTTGTCACTTTCAGCTACATAAATTGCATTCAAAAGTAGATCGTGGAATTAGTTCGGGTTCAGCTTAATTTTTGAAATGCATGCCGGAACACGTATTTCTGTTCCCAACCCTCAAAAAACTCCTCCATATCCATTATGCAGTGCATTAATGAGCGACCAGAGACGCAATAATTTGCCAACCGACTGAAGTTTATCTGTTTTTTCTACAGAAGCTTTGACAAATTGAATTAAAGCCAGAGCAGACACAAAAATAAATAATGATAAAGCAAAACAAATGACACTTGAGACAATGGAAATGTACGAGCGAAGCATCCAAGCGCTCAAGTGACTTAAACGGAAGGAAGTTGCGTCGGTCAATACAATTAGTTTTACTTAAAAAGCACTCAAATAATTTAAATTTAATTGGGGTCAAGAGAGCCTTGCGAGAATGTGCGAGCGGGGAGCCAACTGCAGACATGTCCGCCATGATGTCTGCTGCATCTGACATTATCTAATTAGGCAGAAGTCGGCTCCTCGCCCGTCGCCGCACCAATTGCGTGCACTCGAAATGATTTATTTCAGCCCCCAGCCGATGCCCAGAGCCTCAGACCGATGACAACGAATGCCAATGTCATGGCTGTGAAATGGGTGCAGATATGCCCCTACAGGGGCAGTGGCGGATTAGAGATGATGCCAATTCCGCCCACCAGCTTTTAAGCCATTTATGAACGAATAAATGTATTGCGAAAGACTTCGACTTTCAATGTGGGCTTATAAATACCAAAAAATATCGATTATATAAACCTACAAGATTAATCGACACTCCAAAGATCAGCCTTTGATATTTGCAGTTAAAAGTGCGGTAATACTTATTAAGTGGTCCAAGATCAGCCTCGACCATAAGCGTAGTTACGGACCTCCAAAAGAAATAGTTGTTACAATTCAATTATTTATAACTTAAAAAAAGTGGAAGTGGACCCTCAGTTTTGTGTATTCTATAAATGGCTTTTCTATATTTTGAAATACGAAAATAAGAAAGTTTCAATAGGAAATATAGAGTAAAAGAAAAGTGTCACATAACCCCATTGACGTTTAGGGAACAGGAATAATATTTTTATAAACACCGTGTGATAATCGGCGTTATCGCTTGCAGGCGTAATTGCATCAGGCGTTGATACTATAATTATTCAGGTTTAATGCGAATATTTTTCAAAAAGTAAGCATCAATATCGTTATGTTCTTCAAATACTTATCAAAACACGCCGCAGAACCCAATATATTGCGATAGTGGACTATGGGGAATTTGGCTACTTTCCCTGCGAATCATATCATATAGCTGCCATAAGAATGATCAGATCAACTTTGCTATTTTTAGAGTAAATTGCATAAAACTTTGAAAGTATTAAAAATTTAGAATAAATCTTATAGTTGTAATAGAAAAAAAAACTGTATAGAATTCTATTTTTTTTCTCCTATTATTTTTTTGTTGAACTTATTGCGGTATTTATACCCGTTACTCGTAGAGTAAAAGGGTATACTAGATTCGTCGGAAAGTATGTAACAGGCAGAAGGAAGCGTTTCCGACCCCATAAAGTATATATATTCTTGATCAGGATTACTAGCCGAGTCGATCTAGCCATGTCCGTCTGTCCGTCTGTCCGGATGAACGCTGAGATCTCGGAAACTATGAGAGCTAGGCTATTGAGATTTGGCGTACAGATTCCTGAGCTTCGTACGCAGCGCAAGTTTGTTTCAGTAGACTGCCACGCCCACTCTAACGCCCACAAACCGCCCAAAACTGAAACTCCTACAGTTTTGATGCTAGATAGAAAATTTTAACTGAAATGTATTGTTCTCATCAATACCTATCGATTGACCTAAAAAAAAGTTTGCCACGCCCACTTAAACGCCCACAAACCGCGAAAATCTGTGACGCCCACAATTTGGATGCTAGATAAAAAATTTTAACTGAAATGTATTGGTGTCGTCAATACCTATCGATTGATCCAAAAATAAATTTGCCACGCCCACTCTAACGCCCATAACGCTTAAATCTGTCTACCGCCGGTAGGTGGCGCATTTTAATTTCGCTTTGCTGCTTGCATATCTCCATTTCCCTTTGAGTAACGGGTATCTGATAAACGAGGTACTCGACTATAGCGTTCTTCCTTGTTTTATTTTACAATTGCTTAACGCTAGGTTTCGCGTTACCTTAAACATTTATAAAAGTCTACTTTATATCTTCAGCCCACAGTGCAATGAAATGGGCATTTGCTAATTTTGAGGTTATGATCTAAAGAATTTAATTTCTGCAAGAATCGGAAAAAGTATTTTTCCTAAAAAATTCATTTTAACAAGAACTTCTTTTAAAATCTTAAAATATATAAAAAGTGGACTTTTTGGGTCAATCGGAAGGGGTTTGCGAGTCTAATACATTACACTTAAAACTTTTTTCCAGCATCAAAATTTTGGGCACTACAGATTGTAGGCGTTAGAGTGGGCGTGGCAACCTTTTTTTTGGGTCAATCGATAAGTATTGACGAGACCAATACATTTCAGCTAAACATTTTTTTGGTAGCATAAAAGTTGTAGGCAATACAGTTTTGGGCGGTTTGTGGGCGTTACAGTGGGCGTGGCACTCTGCTGAAACAAACGTGAGCTGCGCAAGAAGCTCAGAAATCTACATACCAAATCCCAACTTTCTAGCTTTTGTAGTTTCCGAGATCTCAGCGGTCCTTCGGACGGACGGACAGACGGACATGGCTAGATCGACTCGGCTAGTGATCCTGATATATATATATATACTTTATGGAGTCGGAAACTCTTCCTTCTACCTGTTAAATACTTTCCGAAGAATCTAGTATACCCTTTTACTCTACGAGTAACGGGTATAAGTATATATACTCACTTTAACTGTTGATTACAGGAACAACATGATTAATTTAGAAACGCTCATCCCTTGATTTCATTCCAAAAACTGAACTTTGAATGCTTAATGCTCTTCCTTTTTGCAATTTCAGCCATACGACGAATTTCCTAAACCCGATAATGAAACTTATAACATCTGTTGTCTAACCAAAAGCGCTCCCGAAATTCCTTAAACGTAACATTGAAGATTGGTCTTAAGTTAAAGTATCTCAGACACAGACTATTAAAAAATGGGTTTTGTCCAGAAAAGTGGTGAAATTCCCCATAGTGCAGTGGAGCGGTGGTGAATTCTATGGACCCATTTTTGGCCCACTTGTTTGCTCCTGCATGCAGGGCCACCTTAAGTCTTAAGCAAGTTGCCGAATGGGAAACCACTCTCACATGCACTGATAAAAACAGTACCTCTGTAGCTTTTATAACTCAGTTGTTTGGAAAAAAAAAATTTCATTTAGTTTTTATTATATCTGGCGGACGGAAGACACGATATACATAAACCAAAAGCAGGTGGATTTGTATTTACAAGACCTATTACGAGAAAAATAGTGGATTTTATTTAGCAAAGCTATTAGTAACTCCAAAAAGAATTTTTCAAAAATCATTTTGCTTATTTTTTTTATTTATTGAATGTGACAATGTCAGAAAAAAGTAGTATGAAAAAAAAAATATATAATATACATTTCTAAACATTTTCAAAAAATCATTTCGGTCTGCACTTAATTCTTAAATCTAGTCACTTTTGTACAAAAAACAACTACTATTTATTAATAAAGTAAGAAAGTTTCCGGCATGATGATAGCGAATAATTGTAACATCAATATTCACTTATTTTAAATTTATATTGGGTCTCAACTATATTATAGTAAGAGATATTGGAAATATATATATATTGGAAACAGAAAATGAAATAAACAATGTACAGCTAAATTACATTAATATTATAAGTTTACTAACGACTTGCCACTCACGGGAATTAACACTGTGTATTTTATGCGTCTATATACCGAGCACTTTCCGAATAAGCAGATGAGAATTTTCGGAGTTGACAGATATTTAAATCCAAAATGTGCTCAATGTGGGAACTTTTTCAGCACCAACGATCTTAAAATGGTAAGCATGAAATTGTTTTTAAGGTAAGATAGCTTGTACTTGATTTTAGCACGGTGTTTTTCCCTGAGTGTATGTAGCAGGTAGAACACAGAGATAATTCTGACGTTCTCATCTGAGTTGAAAATGTTCTTAAAAATAGAACGACATTTTTAAGTTAAAAATGTTTTTATTTTGCTCTAGTCAAGTTGAATTGGCGGTATTTAAGTACATTGTATGTACAAATAAACTATTAGCTCAGTCCTTAGTGTATACTTATCAAAAAGTTGTAAAATAAACTCAATTTAACTTTTCTCTTCTCACCATTTCGTTCTTATATTGATACCAAAATGTACTTGCACGGTTTTTAAGAACGAATGTTCTCAATTCAAGAACAATGTTCTTTGATAGTTTTCTTTGTGAAGAAAGCGCTTCTGATCCCATAAAGTGTATTTATTCTTGATCAGGATCACTTTCCGAGTCGATCTAGCCGTTTTTTTTTTGTTGCTCCAAATAAATCTAAGTTTGGTGCCCACGGGTTGTAATATTTGGGTCTTCCATCGAAATTGTTTTAAAGTTTACCGAGAAGTGACCCCAATTGGGTTCCACCTTTCACGTGGAATAAGCCATATTTAACACCTAATCTTTTAATCGTATTGAGTGCGACAAACGTGTCCATGTGTAATATTTTCGCAGTGTGCCAGTTTTTGGGGGCGGACGGTGGGCGGTGGGCGGGAACGATGGTAACCGCAACATTTTAGTTGCATTTGCGACGTTCACCGCAAGAGGCAACGCCGCAAGGACCAAGGACATTTACCTAAATTAAAGCTAATGAATTGCCTCTTCGCAGTGAATACCCCCCCCCATTCAGACCACCCGGCTGCGTCCACAAAAACCACACCCCACCGCCCCCGCAGTGCTGCCACTTTGCTGTCTGCTTTAATTTGCATTGCACTTGTGTATGTTTACATTTTTTATTCCATTCATTTTCATTCTTGTTGCGCCTTCTCGCCATCTATTTTTGCCTCTTCTCCCCCGCCACTTCGCTTATTCATTTATTTTTGTGCTTTATTTTAATGAATAAGTGCATTAAATGGCCAAGGGGGGCTGAAGGGGGGGCTGAGGAGCGGAAACGGACATGGCGAATGACTGAATGGTTGTGCCTTAGACACTCACCCACACACGCGCAGGGAATATGAATAAATGTGTGTGGGTAAAGTGAGGCCTCCAAAAGAATTTCCAGACCAAGCAACACGAATGCACAAGAGCCTTGGAATGGGCCTCGTTTCACAGCAGCCCAAAATGATAGTGTATAAAATATTTAAAAGGTAACTGTAATAGTTCAAAGCAAACATAATTTTTAATATGAATGGGAATACTAAACATACCTAAAACCCACTTTTGTTCTGCTTTTACAGTAACAGTTTTCCAAAAAATTGTATTTATCGGGGTGCCACAGAATGGGGGTGAATTTCTTACGTTCAATATAAATTTTATAGGACCCAGAGCTGATGCGATTTCTGTGGCACCCTGTATATGAACTGTCCTTTTTAACCACACAAATACAAATGTAGAGGCTCAAGCACACAATATATGTATACAAGCAAGCCAACGCGTACAAAGTAATGTTTTTTGTTTTTTAGAAAATCTACAGTGGGTCAAAAACGCAAATTTGTTACTTTATAATTTATTTAGACACATTTCTCCTTAGCCTAAAGGAATTGTATTAGTTTTTCGTATTATGTTCGGTGGCTTCAATTAATATAGAATTTCTTGCTCTTAATCATCTTAAAATAAACTTGAAAAAATCAGTTTTAAAGAGCACTTAGACTTGGAAAATCACATGGCCTAGGTTTGAAATTAACCAAAAAATTCCATAAATATACGAACTTAATCAAACGGCGATTTTTTAAAAACTTTGGAGATTTGTTCAGTTTTGCATAAAGTTTTTAACAAATTAAAGTCACATCTTTGCTTCGTAAATAGTTTTTTGAAGCCAAACCCATACACGTCTGCTATAAATTTTTTCCAACAATTTGACTGAACTAACTACAAGGTTTGTCTCAAAAGTTCCCGAACATTTGGTCAGGTCATTTCTAGAGTTTCCACCTTTTTGTGAGAACCAGTGTTGGAAACATGCACCTTTCATTGACATTCTCTTCAAACGTTATATTCGGGACTTTGGAAGTGGGGCTGTCCAATATGACAGTATGTTTGCGTCATCGAAACAAAAAGGAGTGTTGACAATGATAATGCGACTTCTCATCGATCGACCGATGTGACCGATTTTTTACCTACAATAAAATATTAACCATACGCCGTATTCGCCTGATATGGCACCCTGCCTCTTCTTCCTGTTCGGCCACCTGAAATTATCCATGAAAGGTCGGCGCTATGTTGACGTGGAGGGCATCCAAAATACCAAAAGGCCATTGCGGACGTCAATTAAAAACCCTCTTTTGAAATGTTGTTTGACCGAGTTAATAAGTGTATTGAGGCGTAGAGAGATTACTTTAAAGAATAAAAAACGAATATGCAAAATTCCGTTGTATTTTTTATATCATTAAAAAAGTTCGTAAATTTTTATGATTTAATTTGAATTTGAAGAAACGTAACCCAAAAGCATTTGAAAAGTCAAGGACAAAGGAGATTTAGGCCATAAAGTAGAAGAATTTTTAAAATGCATCATTAAAATGCATCAATTTTTTTAGCCGACTTTAGCTGTTTCAAAAATTTGTTTTAAAAATCGTTACTTAAAAAAAATGATATTTTACGTAATTATATTAAAAATATCTGGAATGTCTTCCCTGCATAAAAAACTAAAATTTAAAATACAGACTATACTCAGCTGCTTATGATATTAAAATAAGCAATTTGTTGGTTGATGAAGGCCGGGAATCTGCACATAAAGGTCTCAAAAAAGATGGTGGCACAAACATTAACATGCAACCCCTGTTTTATAAACACTAAGGTGGGTAAAGTAAACCCAGCTTTATGACAAGGGCCCACACTATGCCAATTACGGCACCTACTCAAACGCAACTGGTTGGCTGAGCGAAATGCACTCAAAAGGCGCAGTTGCCATATCCATGGCAATGCAATTACCAATTCCACGACTCTAAGTCGATGTCCTGGCACTCACGTGAACACAGGTTCTGCATCCGCTTTCCGTTGTCTGTTTTTCCCCACTGTGCAATGAGGCGGGTGGCACAAATAATTGCCTTAAATTAGCGCTGCATTCGGCGGACTGCTGCTGCTGGTGGGCGGACAGATAGAAGGACGTTGCCTGGCATCAGCATCAGCATCAGCATCAGATTCAGAGTCAGCTCCAGTGGCAGTTGCCTCGTTACAAGTACTTTATGCAGTAATTGCAGTACTTGTCCCGGCTGCTTTTGCTGCTTTTGCTGCTGCTGCGTTCAAGTGCAATTCTTTTTCGCTAATGAAAAGCGCAGTCAAAAATATAAAAATATATCGCATGCCAAATGAAATAAAGTTATCTGCTCGTCAGCAGCAGCTTAAGCTTCCACATAGAAATGGTTTAAAGACAATGAATGAATATGCATTTCGGACAAAAGTAGATTTTCTAAAAGAAGGGAGCAGGCAGTGGCAATTATAAATAATAATAAATGCGCAAGTAGCGAAAAGTTCTTTAAGCCCTGTCCCTAACCAACTTATTCTTGGTGGGTGGAGTCGCAAGTCTTAGGTCTTATAGTTCTGTCTTTAAGTTTAAGTTGCTGCGAAAAGCATTTTGTACAGCATCCTTCAATTGGAACTATTGTTAAAGCCAACGAAACAACTTTAGCTTCGAACCTTCTAAAAACGAAACAAACTAAATATTTGAAGCTATGCAGCAAACAATATGCTCGTAGTTGAGGATTTTTTAAAATGTGCTCAAAATCCCACAGAACAAAATCATATCCATCAGTTTGCCTGGTCATTTAGTTTCTCAAGTTTGGCCAGCAAAGTGTTCTCGACACTTTGGTTAGTTATATCTTAAAGTGCTACAATTTTTTCCCTTTTTTGGAGATCCTGGAATTGAAGCCCCCTACTTTGCCCACCTCTGACTAAGGTTTCAATTCCAGTGGCTTAGGGCGTCGGGTGTTTAGGGGGGTCTGCACAATTTCCGCTGAAATTTATGTGCCTTGCCCCCAGAAAAGCAGCAACAAATGTACAAGGGCAAGAGGAAGACGCATCAAGGCGCGCACTGGATGCAAAAAATTGTAAACACTTATTTACTGTCCATTTCCGCTGGCTTTTGATGTGCCACTGGTATTTTCTGCTGCCCGGCTTATAGCTGGAAAATGCATTAGGCAACATTTCCATTTGTATTACCATTTGTATTTGTATTTGCAGTCATTTTTCCTTGTGCAGGGTGCCGAGTGCTTATTTATTCAGCTTGAGCTTTGTTTGCTGGTTTTTCACTTGCATTCCGCCGGGAGGTGCCGCAGGCCCGGCCACCGCCCTCTGGCCCACGTCCTTCACGGTTCACTTGGCCAAATCAATTCCGTAGCTCAACAGACGCCATCCCATGTTCATGTATCGAAGTGGCAGTCGACAGTGCACCTTCCGGGGCGCAAAATGATTCACGGGAACATTGATTGCGAAACTCGAACTTTAATAAGGGTATTAATTTAAAGCCCCGGGAAATTGAAACACATTCATATTTTAAGCTGGAACTTTTAAGCTGTTATAAAGTGTTGTGACTTGAATTACTTTATATTTTCCAATGGAAAATTTTGTATATCTCTTATAGATCCGAAGTCGAAATTTGAGGAAGCCCCATTCGGGAGAAAAGTGAATGGAAATATGGTATTCATAGTGTATGCAACGAAAAATTCGTCCGGGAACCGCCGCTGGCTTAAGCCGTAACTTTTGTTTAACATTACGATAAAAAACCATATTGTAACTGGCTAAACAGTTTTAAGGAATATTTTTAATTATTTCTTTAAAAGGCCATTTTAAGCAAATATTGTTACTGAAAGTGTTGTGCGCAACAAGGTTGTAAGTAAGTACTGCAATACCAAATTCAAGAAAAGAACCATATCAACCATTTCACAAAAAAATGTATATTTTAATTGATATAATTTTATTACAAAATTTTGTTAAACCCCTTTTGTAAACCGATTTCCTTGTCCTCAATTAGAAATTTAGGTAAGTACATTATGAACGAATTTTACGGCAACAATATGATATCGTCGTCTGATCTAATCAATAGCCTTTAGACTATAGATCGAAAAGAATTTTTGACAAGTCTTTATTAACGCGATTTGCGATGGTGATCATGTCTTTTTTCTGGAAACAAAATATAATAGATACTGCGAGGATATAAAACGAAATTCAGTACGTTGTCCTGGCCAATATAGTTTATTTGATAAACCATATAAAAGGGTTATTATTATTATTTATTTATTATTAAGCACATTTGCATTTACAAGCAAACTGAAAAAATATTAAGCAATGTTTTTAATGGTTAAACAGTTTTTTGTTCTTAAAATGGTTATTTAGTATAAAAAAATGTGACCACTAAGCCAAAACAATTTATTTGCTGCGGCTGTAGTGCAATTTATTTAATATTAAATTATTTTTGAGTTCTGAAGTCCCTCCAGCAGCTCCAAAAGCGGTACCCTTTCATTATTTATAGTGAATAAGTTTTTTTTTTATTTTTATACACACTGAAATTCTTGGCATGAAAATTATTGCGTTATGTGCAAACCCAGCTCTAAAATTGAAAAAGATGTTGAAAATATATAACATTTTGGTGTCTAGGTTCCATTAGGTAGGAATAGTTGAGGGTTAACTTTCATTTGAGCCATAAAGTTTTGTTGTTTCAACACACTTTTAAGGAAATAATAGCCCACATTTATGTATTATGTACACTGTGAAATATTTGTGGGGTTTTGGATTGTCACCGCAGTTTGGATTTTAAAATCTGAAAGTACTGGTTGAAACTCCATTTGCGGTTTCTCTAGCTTGGCTCGCGTTTGGGTGTTATTATAGCGACTTCAAGATTCCAAGATTGGCTATATTTTAGGGGACGATTGTAATGTTTTTTTTATTAGCTTAGGGTTATTACAAGATAACAACCTATATATAAAGTTTTAAATGCAAAAAAATGTATAGAAAAAATTGTGTTTTTGAGTCTAAATTTGTATATTCACAGTATTCAATTTCTATATATTTATACTTAAGTTTTGCACGGGCCTATGTTTTTACCTACAATAAAATCCAAATTCGACTAGTTTTGTTGAGTATTATCAGATTATGAATTCCAAGCTGCGGTTACATTTTCCGTATATAGTATAATAGTTACCAATTATTATATATATAAAACTATTTATTTGAGTGCAGTGTTTAGAAATGAATGTAAATGTTTCATGATTTCCTAACTTGCGGTCTCTTAAATTTATTTGATTTAATAAAAGCCCTATTTTCGGGCATTTGTCTTAGTATTTTCCACCTAGTCATCCTCAATCAATCAATTTGTCGCTGTCATAATAACTGTGCATCAGCAGAAAAGTTGGCTCGATTTTCCCGAAAGGCTCGAACTGCGGTTTAGTTTTTGGGGTTACGGCTTATATCTTGGCACTCACCCGAGAAACTGGCACGTGTTTTTTATTTGGGCTGCACTTTCTGTTTCGGAATTTTCACACACACTTCGAGCTCCGGCAAAGTAAAGCAACAAAAGTGCTCTATTCCCGCACTAAACACTCAAAAAATTAATCAACACTCGCGTGGGGTCACAGAATCAAACATAATATGTGTGTTGTAAATGATATTCTTCTTTTGATTTCGTGAACTTTTGATGGGCTTGCACTCGCAAAATCTCGACAATGTCTGGGGTGCGAAAATCGGGCGTCGCCTCTCCGCTGGACCGCAGCAGTTGGGAAACGCGCAAAGACTGAATTGCGGCACAGCCCGCCAGCTGCCGGCAACTGTATCCCTCGCTCGGCTTTCCCCGACTTTCCCCGGCGAGGCGGTACGAGCGGCCCCGAACTTTCGCCGACATCTCAGCAGCATCCCCGAAGTGGCTTGTTGCCGCAACATATCGGCGGTGCTCGGCGTTGTTGTCGTTGTCATCGGCGCTCCTCGGTGTTTTCTTTTTTCTGTTGTTGCCGCCGCGAGGAAATTCCCGCCGCGGGGGCAGCGCTTTTCCTTTTTCCACGGTGTGCTATTTCTGTTAACGCCGCCAATGCCGCTGGCTCACGTGTGCGTTAGGTCAGTGACGCTTCGCATGGCATCGTCTGGATGTTCAATTTATTTTCACGCTGCGCCTGCACCGGTGGAAAGTTATCAGCCCAAAGCTAATTAGATGAATTGAATCTCGGCCCTGCTGTCATAGCTGAAAACGCGGAATAGCAGGACAGACTTAGTTTTAACGGCCCTCGAACCACCGTAAGTTAGGTAATCTCATAGCCACAACCAGCGGCGGAATCAAATTGATGCATACTCTTTACATTTGATACATATACTAGAGCTACCCTACAAGGGAACCACTGACCCGCACAACTGTAAAATCAGTACACAGAGAAAACTATCCAAGAACATTTTTCTTGAATTGAGAACATTGTTCTTGAATTGAGAACATTTTTCTTGAATTGAGAACATTCGTTCTCAAAAAGTAGTACATTTTGTTATCAATATAAAAACGAAATGGTGGGAAGAGAAAAGTTAAATTGAGTTTATTTTACAACTTTTTGATAAGTATACACTAAGGACTGAACTAATAGTTTATTTGTACTTAAATACCGCCAATTCAACCTGATTCGAGCAAAATAAAAACATTTTCCACTTAAAAATGTCGTTCTATTTTTAAGAACATTTTCAACTCAGATGAGAACGTCAGAATTTTCTCTGTGTACCAACTAGACTGATATTTGTCTTTGAGTTGGCCAAGGAACTCCTAATAAAAATAAAGTTTGGTTAATTTACCAAATAATTTAGAAAAGCTATATTAACGTTATCTTAACCCGTGAATCTCAGCAACCCAATTTTTCAACACGGTTTTAATAAATACAAAACAAACCATAAGAAAATACTGTTGTTCGGAGCAATTCATTTACCGCGTTCCGACGATGTACTTTCCGTTCCGTTTGATAAACAGTTTCCCTTTGATTTTTCCCGTTTTTGTTTTTAGCTTGTGGATTGCATTTATTGCTACCAGATGACATTGCGGCTCTATTGAGGAGAATTTTCCACATTTCATGGACTTTTTTCCATGGCAGGCGACGAAAGAATTAATAAACGTAAGAAGAGGCAAGCAACGCTAATAATGAGCAAGAGGAAACGCCATAGTGGAGTGCTTCGACTGTTAGATACCCGATATTAGGTTGTTTCAAATTTCAAATAAAATAAAATTCAAAGGCATTTCTATTAGCGCGGCTCACACCACACATGCCACCTAGAGGACCGTAGCGGTATAGCAGTGAAAGCTGTGATCTAGAAAACTATAGAGGTAGAGAGTTTCGATTTTAGATTCAGATTTCGTAGCTTGAGTACGTTTTTTATCGGAAGGTGTTACGCCCAATCTAACGCTCACACATGCCCACAATGCTAAAGTATATATACGCCCACATATTTAAACATTTTGTAGAAGTGTAAACTACGTTTTGCTTACTAATATTTTTATTTAGTTGTCTATATATTACTAATTACTAGTTAATATAGTTCGCCGAGTAACATGTATATGATAGTCGTGGTACTCGACTCTCTTGACTTTACTTAAAATAAGTAGCTAGAACATTAACCTTTTAACTGCTTCTGTAATGGCTCACAAATGATTATATAAAAATATTTTGAAGAAGTAAATTGCTATAATAAAAGTAGTTGAATGTACATTGTTCTTTGGAGAGAGTCCCTCCACTTCAAACTCTTTCTGTTGAACTCATTCATTGAGTGTTAACATATGGTAACATATATCCTTTGCACCGTCTTTGGGTTTGCGCTGTGTATTGAAATTATAATCTAATTAGTTCATTTATCGATGCCAAAACTTGCCCACTGACATTGTACGCTTTGTTTGGCTCTGTTCCATAAACTCAAGCAAAAAGTCCCAAAAGTGGTTAGCCAGCAAAAGGAGTGGCAGTGGCCAAAAGGGGGTGCACTATACTACGGTAAGCTCACTAGCTATATACACATACACACGAAAGATAAATCCCTGCTCTGCTAACCAAACTTAATTATGTCGAGCATTAAAAATGCAACTGTCAAACCGAGGAGACATTAGGAGGTAGAACTCCGCCCCGTGTTTCACCTTCTCCGTATCCCACCCCCTGAGTTCCACCTCCTTGTGATCCCTTCAGTTCGGTTCTTAAGGATTTTCACTGGCTGTGGGTGTGGGTGTGCAACTTTCTTTATTCTCAGTGCACAATGAACGACGCAGTAGAAGACCACAGACGGCTTCCGTTCCTAGGTCACTCATCCGCCCTGTTGTCCACATTTTACCCCGCCAAACCGAACCCCTGCTCTAACCACTGTTCTCCGATCCGTTCCCCTGCAAACCGAAAACCATTCGCCAAACTAGGTCACAAGGATAGCCATTAATATATAATAATTTCAACTAAGATTTCAAAATTTCTTTTGCAGCTGCCCCACTGTTTTGCCTTAACAATTTTCCACACATTTTCCATTCATCATTTGCTGCGCTTCCCGCCCGCTTTTCCACCTTTTTCCCACCCCGTTTCAGCCGCAATGCCACTGTCAGCGCCCGCAAAAGCAAAGTCAATTTCGCGCACTTTGCATGCCGGCGCCCACCCCCTCGATTTTCCACCCGCGGAAGTTCCCTGGCTGTTTATGGGGGCAGCGCACCCCTTTCTCCGTCCAAGCCTCCATCCCTCACAGGCCAGCATCAAATTTACAAGCGCAATGCATCAATCACAGGAATGGCTCATGGAAAAGGGGGAAAATAGTAAGAATAAAAATGAAAAAAGAGGTGGCCAAAAAATACAAGACATTTATATATATCTATATGCTAATATAAGGTAGACCAACCCACTGCGCCTTACGCGGCTCAACGCAAAGGAAAGTCCGAGGAAAAACAAAAAGAAATGTTGTCCAATTTGACGTAAGATGGAATTTGTGAAAAATTCATCAAATTGACTGCATCGCATTTCCCCGTTGAAAACAAAAAACAGAGATAAGGAAGAAAAACACGGCCACCCAACCTCACACAACCAAACTGGCGTTCCCTTAAGTGGCCATGACCACGGATAATCCAGTTACCCGGCACTTTCGCGTAATGCCCACAAAACTCAGAGCGAGTGTCTGCACATGAAAATGAACAGCCCGCCAAAGGAAAATTTCCCAAAGAGCAGATTCAGCTGGGACCCGAGAAGAAATTCAGCGAGAGAAAATTCCCCGCTGAAAGTTAGTGGGGTTTGAAGTTGAAGCTCAACAAATAAAAACTTCAATAAAAATATGTTTTAGAGGTATCTTTGTTGAAAAAAATTTAAATTACAAATTTGTATACCATCAGAAGAGACGAGATGTGTAAACAAGATATTGGTTGCCTCAATGAAATTGTGCTTCTTGCCTTCTTATCTAATCTACACACCAAAAATTGTGTACCACAATCCATTGGTGAAACCCTTTCTAGCCTTTTTTTTTAACAACTTCTTATAGTTAGTAAGGTTTACGTTTGGGTAATACAAAAAATAATGTTTAAATGTTAATATAATATAATTTCAAATCGCATATTCAAAGGGTCCGGTGCCTTCAACTATTATGTTGCTCAATTTGCTCAAGAGTTTTTTTGGGTGGCTTATTATTAATATTAAAGGTCGTCTTACTATCAAAATTATATACAAATTTTTAAAACATGGAAGCTCTTAATATTTTTATTACTGAAAATTTTTTGCATGCTGTTAGGTTACAGCGAATGAAAGTGTGCAAGAGGTAAAAGAGGTAGAAGATGTATGTATGTTTTTGATCAGGATCACTAGCCGAGTTGAACTAGCCAGGTCAGTCTGTATAAAAGATGCGATCTCGGATACTTTAAAAGTTTGAATGTTGGCATTAAGCATACATATTCCAGGTCTTCTAAAGAATCACAGGAGTTGCTTCGATGGAGTGCCACGCCCACTCTCACGCTTACAAAGGCCCATAACGCTAAAATATGTGTGGCGCCCATATTTTTGAAGATTTTGTTTCAGTGTAAATTGAAACTGATTTGATTGATCAATGCCTATCTAAGTTATGACTAACTAAGTTGAACAGGCTCTGGTTTTATATGTTAAGGCGATCGAATTCCATTTTTTTTTAGTTTACAAAAAAAGTAAACAAGCGGAGGTATAGGTAAGCTGCAGGATCCCTTTCGCATTAAAGAGCCATGCGGAGGTCACGCATTATCCCGAATTAAGCCAATAAAATAAGTCTATTTTGTTATGATATTGCAAAACAAACGATGGAAATTTGAAATGTTGATAATAGGGTAATGGAAAGAACGCTTTAAATGTCTGCTCCCATACGCAGAGGTAGTTATAACATTCTTTATATTTAGCTCTAAGGGTCCGTTAGCTATAACTTTTTGTGTAAGAATTCTGAAAACTATAAGCTAAAAGTAAGGAAGAACACTATAGTCGAGTGCCTCGACTATCAGATAACCGTTACTCAGCTAAAGGGACAAAAGGGAGATGGAGATGTACAAGCAGCAAAGCAAGATTGTAATGCGCCACCTACTCACGATGTCAATATATGGTTATGTGGGCGGCAAACAGATTTAAGAGTTATGGGCGTTAGAGTGGACGTGTCAATCGATAGCTATTGATGAATCTAAATTTTTAATCTTAATTTTCTATCTTCGATAGTTTCCGAGCGTTGAAATTTACGATTTTTTGAAGGTTGTGGGCGGTTTGTGGGCGTCAGAGTGGGGGTGACATGTTCGCGTGACAAACTTAAGCTGCGTGCCGAAATATACCTTAACCTGAAACCTAAACCTTTTAGCTCTTATAGTTTCCGGGATCACAGCTTTTACACGGACAGACGGACATAGCTAAATCGACTCGGCTAGTGATGCTGACAAAGACAATATATATTTTATGGGGTTGGAGACGCTTTCTTCTACCTGTTACACACTTCTCCCCGAATACAATATATACTTTTAGTCTACGAGTAACGGGTATAATAAGAAAAAACGAATATTATTGTATATATTTTTTATTTCCGTTCTTTCTGGTTCATGTCCGTAAGGCACTTGAAAATGATAGAGGTCTGGCAGTTTACATATGACACCGTTAATTTTAATAAGTCCAAAATTTAAAAAAACAAGAAAGGAAGCTAACTTCGGCAAGCCAGAGTTTCTTACCCTTGCAGGTCGTTTCCGTGGAAGCATTGTTTGAGCAGAGCTTTCCGATTTTTAGAACACCAAAACCTAATAGCAATAATTTTATGATAATGTTCCAAGAAATATAACGGTCTTTGTATTGTTTTGACAATAATTATCAGATCGTTCTTATGGCAGCTAAGAGTAGAAGAAGCAGTATAAGTTAATATTCGATCCGGCTCATTTCAACTAATATACTACCTGCAATAGAAATAAGACTTTTGGAAAAGTTTCATCACGATATCTTTAAATCTTAGAGACTTCTTTGCATAGAAACGGACACACGGACGGACAGACGGACATGGCTAGATCGACTCGGCTAGTGATGCTGATAAGAACATATATGCATACCTTATGGAGTCCGAAACGTCTCCTTCACTGCGTAGCAAGCTTCTGACTGAAATCATTATACCCTCTGCAAGGGTATACAAATAACGAAGCCATAAATATTTTCCCATTAACTACCCGATCGTTCCTAAGGCAGCTATATGATAAAGTCATCAGATTTCTTAAAAATTTAATTTGAAATTCTGAAATATTACAATTTTGATATTCCGAAGAGAAGAAAAAAATATGTCGAAAACACCAAAGTTATAATTTAAAAATAAAATTAATTATTTTTCCTACTACTTCTAAGGGGCCATAGGATTGTCGGAACCGGCTCGTTTCAACTTATATTCTACCTGCAAAAGAAACAAGACTTTTGGGAAGGTTTCATCCCGATAGCCTTGAAACTGAGACGAAAACTTTTCCTTCACTGCGTTCCAAACTTCTGGCTGAAATCATTATCATGCAAGGGTAACAGTTTAAATGCTTTAAAAAAGAAAAAAGCACGTTTTTAACAACGCTTTTATTTTATGTAAATAGAAATTGTTATAAATATCTATTTTTTGCGGTACAAGTGTATATAGCTCCTTAATCGATGTTGCTAACGAAATGTTGCTAAGCCTACAGCTGGAGGAAAATTCCGCTTACAAACGGAGCAGATAAAATTGAGAGAATTTCCCAATCTACGCTGACAAGTGCCGCAGATTCTGTTGCTGCATGTTGTTGTCATTAACCAAGTGACTTATTGACTTACTTATGAACCTGACCTCACACACAGCCGCGCCAACAATTTCCCAGCAAAAGGAACATAGAGAAGTTTTGGGACAGCGGTGGGCGTAGGCTGGCTGAGATGTGCACAACTCGCGGGGGTATGGTTGTTTATCGTACATCACGCGGACACTTCCAATGAACTTAACCAACTGATTATTCATGTCGCTTTTTTATTAAGAAAATAAATATCTAATAAATTAAGTCAAAATGAATTTTTTAGGTATGATTGAATTGTTTACCAGTTAGCACCAGTTAACAACATTTAATCGTCAGAATGTTGCACATAAGGTCCATTTTTTTACAAACCGAACGGATTTGGCAACAAAAAAATTTAACATTTTTGATTTGCCTGAAACTTTTTATACGTATACTTTTCGGAAAATAAGTAAACACGTGTATTAGGATTAGGACGAAAAAAAATTATTTTTTTAGTTAAAATTTTTTAAAGTTTGTAAAAAAAAGCTAATTTTCAAAAAGTACCATCTGTTTGCAAGTCCATATCTCCATCTGTAGTTATCCTATTGATTTCATGTCTTTTGCATAAAATCCTCTGTAACCTCTACTTTTTAAATACCTTTTTTTAAACACACAAAATTTTTAATCTCTTAAAAAAAAAAACAATTTTAATTTTAAAATTTTGTTTTAATTATTGCCCCCACAAAAAAAAAAAATTTTTTAATTTAAAATATGCCTCTATTTGTCACATACAATAGGTTCTTTTAATGGGTTGGAGCCATTCTTTGTTTTCAAGATATCGAATTTAATGTAACAAGCCCTCTGATATTTTCAGCAGCCATCTCGCTCGCTCTCATTAAAACCTTATGGCGTTTGCATTTCTGAGTTATTTAACAATCTGTTAGTAGAGACTTGGTTGCCCATTCGAATAACTCCCAGGGCGTTTGTATTGGGAATATGCTGTTAAAGAGTAAAAGTTGGAAAAATTATTCCAAAAAACGATGACTCTTAAAGGCACTTTATCCTTTCACTGCTTAATACGAAAAACCCAAAAATTAGCGATAGCTAAGCACTATTCATTACAAGAAAAATCGACTTGTATTAAAATAATTACGTAATAAATGTAGTAAATATATCAAGAAAAAACCTATAAAAACAAATAAAATAAACTTAAATTAATAATTTAGAATTGGTAAAGTAAATACTTATTTGATCTTAATTAAATATTTTCCTTTTTTATTTAGAAATTATCAAAAGATTGTTGAATTTTTTGAAATTCAAATTGGTTTTTATTTTTAAGAAATTAAAAATTTTGTGTGTTTAAAAAATATATTTAAAAAGAAGAGGTTACAGAGGATTTTATGCAAAACAAATGAAATCAATGAAGCAAACAGAGGGTACTTTTTGAAAACGTGCTTATTTTTACAAACTTTGAAAAATTCGAACTAAAAAAATAATTTTTTTTCGGCCAAATCCTAAAACACTTGTTTACTTATTTACTGAATAGTATACTTAAAAAAGTTTCAGGCAAATCACAAATGTCAACTTAAAAAAGGTGTTCGGTTTGTAAAAGAACGGCCCATAAGCGAATTGGGTTTTCCGGTAAGGTTGAGCCTCTGATTAGGAAAAGTACACTTAAAATTTTTTCATGGTACCAATTTTTTTTTAAGTGTAAACAATCGTGTATGCCGCGCCTTAACGCCTCTTTTATTTTACCCGTTGAGTAAAAGGATATATTGTTTTCGGGGAAAAGTATGTAACAGGTAGATGGAACCGCTTTCGACCCTAAACAATATGTATGTATATAGTACAATGGTGGACAAAAGTATTTTGACAAAACAAAAGTTAAATGTACTCATAATTTTAACTTATTTTAAATACGTGTGATTCTTTCTGAAACGTAACGTGTTTTTCTTAATGGTCTCAAAAAGATTTCTAATTTGTATCACGATATTAAATCAATACAAAAAGAAATCCATTTAACAGAAATAAGGTAAGGCGAAGCTTTATTATTGTTTACATTATTTTAACATAAAATTACATGCTGTAAAAAAATAAAAATACTCATTATTATTGTTTTTGACACGCTTTCAGATAAAGATAACTCCCTTAACGGTTACTGTGCAAAATATAGTCGAAACTTAAAAATAATACTTTCAATCGCGGTTTTCTGTAAATTTAGTTTTTATTAAAAAGTAGTATGAAGTAGTATATTTTATACATAGTCCTTATTGAACCCTACAAATTTCGTCTTGGGTCCTCCATTATTTTCCCTTTAATTTAATAAAACAGTTAATATTTAAAAGAAAACGAAGAGATCCTTGTTATAACACTTAAATTTTGTTGTAACGAACTGTTTCGACCATTCTACTACGTTAACGATGGACTAGCTCGGAGTTATTGTAGGTTCGTACCCAAAATTAATGGTTCGTTACAGCCCGTGTTTTAAAAAACCACCGAAGCTGTAACGAAAAAAACGTTCATTACTATTTCATATATTTCGATTGCAGCTATTGGAAATAGTTGTCCGGATCGACTCGTTCCGACTTATGTATATGTATACTACCAGCAACATAAACAACACTTTTGGGAAGCTTTTATGCCGGTAGCCTAAAAACTCAGAGGCTAGTTTGCGTAGATCAGTAGTATGTAAGTGGGGATTCTGGGACAATTTGCATATTAATGGTTCTCACCCCCCTCATTAACGTATGCGGGTTCCAGGATAATAAGCATATTCCATAAAAAAACTGATTTCAATGGGCTTAGATGTCATAAAAATGTCACGATCATATCCATAAAGAGTATACTTAATTGCCCCCATCACCCCACATCCCGATGTGACAATATTGATCATGTATCCTTTTCCCCCATTATGAGCAATAAATAGTCAAAAGGATTTGCTGTGTACGTGAGAATGGTAGCACACCCAAAATAGCCTTGAAAAAACATGTCCAATCGTGTTGAAGAAATTTGTGATCACGTATCCTTTTCCCTCATTATTACTTTAAAAACTCAATCCTAGCGATATTGCCTTTGCTTTGTTGTTGATTTTACCTTTGCCATTAACTTCCAAGGTCGCGCTTGGCTGCCCTGTTAAGATAAATATGCCAATCGTAAAGTAAACCCAAGCTTTCGTTTGAAGCCCAAACTCTCACACTCGACGTTCAAACTACAGCGTTGCAATTTTTAATCAAGTTGCGTCGGTCAGCAACGCGATGCAGCAGTTTCGGAGATAAGCTTTTAATTTGAACAAAAATTAAAGTTATATAAGCTTAAAAAAGAAAAGCTTTTGGCCGAAGTTCGTTGGATAAGATTTTAGAATTCAGAAGTCAGTCTATTTCGGATTGAAGCCGCGATCGGTCATACAAAAAGTAGAAAGAAAAGTGTCTTGATGTAAAAGTGAGTGAACTAAGGTTCAACACCAATAAAATACAAATTGAAAATAAAATAAAACGAATAATAAGAAAATTAATTGGGACAAGCCTGAAGGCGCACGCTCATTGATAAGATCATGGACCTTACGCCAACTCACAGACAGGCTGCTATATCTAACACGTCTTATAATAGGGGTTGAAATGTTTTTCATTCTCCGAATAAAATATTCCCCATACGGTGAATGAAGTTTAAATTACAATGAAAAGGTCAAAAGCATATTTTGTAGCACATTATATTATTTTTATACCCGTTACTGGTAGAGTAAAAGGGTATACTAGATTCGTCAGAAAGTATGTAACAGGCAGAATGAAGCGTTTCCGACCCCATAAAGTACATATATTCTTGATCAGGATTGATAGCCGAGTCGATCTAGCCATGTCCGTCTGTCCGTATGAACGCTGAGATCTCGGAACTACAAGAGCTACAAGACTGGGATTAGACATGCAGATTCCTGAGATTCCTGCGCTGCGCAAGTTTGTTTCAACGCCCATAACGATTTAATCTGTCTACCGCCCACATAACCGTATATTGAGATCACGGGTAGGTGGCGCATTTCAATCTCGCTTTGCTGCTTGCATATCTCCATCTCCCCCTGGTCCCTTTAGCTGAGTAACGGGTATCTGATAGTCGAGGTACTCGACTATAGCGTTCTTCCTTGTTTTAACTGGGTATGTGTGGAGGAATCTCGTTTTTATACCCTTGCAGAGGGTATTATGATTTCAGTCAGAGGTTTGCAACGCAGTCAATTAAACGGTTTCAAAGTATATATATTCTTATCAGCATCACTAGACGAGTCGATCTAGCCATGTACGTCTGTTCGTCTTATATCTTTTGCAGGTAGTATATAAGTCGGAACCAGCCGAATCGGACAACTAATTTTATAGCTCCCATAGGAATATTCGGAAAAAAAATTTAAGCTTGGAAATAAGAGTTTTTAATTAGTTTTGAGTTTCAGATTTCATTTTATAAAAATCGGACGACTGTATGATATAGCTGCCACAGGAACGATCGGAAAATTGGTTGGAAAATAATAGGAAACAAATTATAGCTTCGGTGTTTTTAACATATAACCTCCTACGCTTGGAAATAACATTTTTTAATTAGTTTTGAATTTCGAATTTAATTTTATCCAAATCGGACGACTATATAATATAGCTGCCATAGGAACGATCGCAAAGTTGGTGTGAAAATTATATGAAACAAATTATAGCTTCGGTGTTTTTTGACATATTATCTTATACTATTGGGAATATCATTTTTTTGCATTTTTAAATTTAATAATTATAACTGCAAGGGTATACAATCTTCGGCTTGCCGAAGTTAACTTCCTTTCTTGTTTTTTCTCACTTCTGATGATTTTTTTCTACCTATTACTTCTTATTCTAATAAGTGAACCTTAATAAGGTATGAAATTGAAGAATCGAAGTTTCTAGATAAATCCCAAGGACCCTAGTACGTTTCTAGCATCCAACGTCGTCGCTATACCGTTTTACTATTATGTTGGCGAATTTACCATTGGTTTTTTTTTTGTTATGTTGTGTGGAAATAAATGCAGCTCCGCTAGTTGGCACCACACTCTAAATTCATTAAGCAAACTAAATGTACAGAGAGTAATATAGAGCTATTTCAAGGACCTGCAACTTCTGTATGAAACTGACTGTGGGCGGGCATCTCACAGAGTCAGTGGGGGACTTGTGAGGGCGGTCTAAAATCACATTAACCAATTAATAGAATACCCCTTATCATAGTCAATGCTTACCGGAGTTTCAGTTCACAAGATCTGTCACCACGGTTAGTTTTATTATAAATTAATATTACTTAACGCGTTACATGCTGAAATCAAACCCTTTTTGCGAAACAATGAAAGCGTCCAGACGTAAAAATTTAAGCTCATCCTCCGACATTATATTCAAACCACGTGGTATATGGCTCCGGCCGGTCACAGTGCAAAGGTCCACACCAGCCTAAGATTCCAAGGTTCCCTAAGCCTTAGGGTATTCTTCGTGGAGCAGAACACCTTTACGGATTGGACAAACCTGCACACGGCACCGCATTCCACGTTCGGATCTTGCCAAGAAGCAGCGGATCACTTTTACGGATAGGATAAAACCTGCACACGGCACGCCCAAACTTCCGTCTTTCACCCTCACAGATTGGCCGAAGTCTGCGTGCGATACGAGTTCCACGTGCGGATTCAACGCCCAAACTGCCGCAGAATTCCTTCGAACAGCCCTGTTTGACTAGGAAGACCAGACACGAAGAAAGGCAGAACAGCATAAGAAAAGCAGCCCAAGGTTACCGCTCTGTAGTCAAGCGGTCCGACATGTACTTCCTGACATCAGGAAGCGATTACTATCTAAGCACTAATGCCTTCAGCATCTATTCGGGAGACTCTTTAGCTATTAATTCCTTGTTATCTTCGATAATTTTAAATTCTCAACTTCCCATATCCCGAGTCGAACAGGGAACCAAATAAGAAATGTAATTATGTAATTAACTAACTAAAGTGGACATCACCTGCAGCGAGCGCGTAGATTGACGGTCATGTTCGTTACATACTAAATGGCACCCAACGTGGGCCCGAAGGATAAGCGTTCTGAAGGATCGTTTTATAAAGAATATTCCATGAGGAATAATTGATTTTCTTTGGTTCTATCAAGTTCAATTCTAAATTTCTGGAGGACTACATGATTACCTTTCCCTTCCCCATCTTAAATGGCCACCATTTTTATACACGTTACTCGTAGAGCAAAAGGGTATACTAGATTCGTCGAAAAGTATGTAACAGGCAGATGGAAGCGTTTCCGACCCCATAAAGGGTATATATTCTTGATCAGGATCACTAGCCGAGTTGATCTAGCCATGTCCGTCAGTCCGTCTGTCTGTCTGTCCGTCTGTCTGTCAGTCCGGATGAACGCTGAGATCTCGGAAACTATAGGCTAAGCTAGGCTATTGAGATTAGGCATGCAGATTCCTGAGCTTCTTCAGCAGCGTGCCAGGCCCACTTTAACGCCCACAAACCGCCCAAAACTGTGGCTCTTACAGTTTTGACGCTAGAGTAAACATTTTAACTGAAATGTATTGTTCTCATCAATACCTATCGATTGGCCTAAAAAAAAGTTTTCCACGCCCACTCAAACGCCCATAGCGCTTAAATCTGTCTACCGCCCACATAACAATATATTGAGATGCTTGCATATCTCCATTTCCCTTTGGTCCATTTAGCTGAGTAACGAGTATCTGATAGCCGAGGTACTCGACTATAGCGTTCTTCCTTGTTTTTTTGTAGTTTAAGTAGAGATTATGACTTGTTTTGTGCAAGGATTTGCTGAATTTGTCGGAAATCGTCAAACCAATCCGTCCATGTAAGTCATCAAATATAAGATTGACATTGCATAAACTGCAGAACGAAAACATTAATTTAGCTTCTAGTAATGTCTGATGGTGTTGGATTACTTCAATTCCATACCGACTAGAATTACAATTTGTTAGCCAGTGTATTTGTAGGGTTGAAATTGAGATCAGTCGATATTGGATGTCTTTTGCAGTTCTTTTCTTTTTTAACCAGACAGTATTTTCATCACTGTGAACGGCGGTCCACGTAGTGACGAAGCGCACCAGGAGAGTGTACGAAGGCGACTACTATATATATCCGCAGAATTGAAAATCTGCTGTGATGGTCTGATAGTAACAAATGATGCACCCATCGAAAGGTATCGAAAGAACTAAGAGGATTGGTTTGGGAGAAAGATCGAAAGTTAAAATTTAGAAAATTGGGTCCAGTGGGGAAAATCCTCCCTGTTATTAATATAGTTCTATTCTTACTGAGACTACGCGGCGAATGACACCTCATATGTAAAAATTACATAATCCGTTCAATAGTTATTCCAAAAACAAGGATTTGGGGGACTTTTTATACCCTTGCAGAGGGTATAATGATTTTAGTCAGAAGTTTGCAACGCAGTGAAGGAGACGTTTCCGACCCCATAGAGTATATATATTCTCGATCAGCATTACTAGACGAGTCGATCTAGCCATGTCCGTCCGTTTCTACGCAAACTAGTCTCTCAGTTTTAAAGCTATCGGGCTGAAACTTTCCCAAAAGTCTTATATCTTTTGCAGGTAGTATATAACGAAACCAGCCGGATCGGACAACTATATCTTATAACTCCCATAGGAATAATCGGAAAAAAAAATGTTAAAAAATTATATCTCTGGTGTTTTTTAACATATTACCTCCTTTCCTTGAAAATAACATTTTTTAATTAGTTTTGAATTTCGAATTAAATTTTATCAAAATCGGAAGACTATATCATATAGCTGCCATAGGAACGATCGTAAAATTGGTGGGAAAATAATATAAAACAAATTATAGCTTCGGTGTTTTTCAACATATAACCTCCAACGCTTGGAAATAACATTTTTTAATTAGTTTTGAATTTCGAATTTAATTTTATCAAAATCGGACGACTATATCATATAGCTGCCATAGGAACGATCGGAAAATTGGTAGGAAAATAATATGAAACAAATTATAGCATCGGTATTTTTTAACATATTATCTTATACTATTGGGAATATCATTTTTTGTTTTTTTAAATTTAATATTTATAGCTGCAAGGGTATATAAGCTTCGGCTTGCCGAAGCTAACTTCCTTTCTTGTTTGAATTACTTTTGAATCGTCGGACTTCAACAAATGAGGTGTCATTCGACGCGTATTCTCAGTAAGAATAAAACAAGCCAAACAGCCGGAGGCTTTTATCCCCACCGTATCCAGCAGCTCCAATTTTGTAAATTTTTAACTTTACACTTTTATTGCTTTTTCTCCCAAACAAATCTATATTTCGAAAGTCTTGGTATGCAATCCTCTTAGTTTTTGCGATACCTTTCGATTGGTGTATCACTCGATTCGATCGGACCATAATGGCAGATTTTCAATTCTGCGGCTATATATAGTAGTTGTCCTCGCACGCTCCCTTGCGCGCTTCGCCAGTACGTGTACTCCCGTCCACAGTGATATAAAAGGTCGAAGGAAAAATAATGAACGAAATTTAAAATGTTCGAAAAAATGTTTACTCAAATGAAAGTATTAAACCAGTTCTTTTCTTACTGAGAATACGTTAAAATTAAAATTATGTTAAAATTACATGCTCCGTTCAAAAGTTATTCCAAAAACAAGGATTTGAGGGTCTTTTTAAAATAAAAATGTTTGTCCCTTTGTTTGCAGGTTAGTATAAATCCCTTATTGTTTTAGGGTCTTTGGGACTATATATGTGTGTTAAGAAGCTCGAAAATGGAAAACTTTTGTTCTACGACTTTTGAAACAGTTAGTTTGGCGGGTAATCCAAAAAAATAGATAGATTTAAAAGGCTTATAGTTTCTAAACAACTAATGCTTCAGAAACGTGCTATCACGTTACCTTTACTTAAATTTTCAAATACAATAGATTTGAAGTTATAGATGCAAGTTTTTATTTTTAACTTTTTGTAAATTTTATCAAAATTGATTCCAACGATATCTTTTTAAACTTTAAAATATACAGCCCTTGACATTCCTAAACGTTTGATGTATATCACTTTTTATACCCGTTACTCGTAGAGTAAAAGGGTATACTAGATTCGTCGGAAAGTATGTAACAGGCAGAAGGAAGCGTTTCCGACCCCATAAAGTATATATATTCTTGATCAGGATCACTAGCCGAGTCGATCTAGCCATGTCCGTCTGTCCGTCTGTCCGTCTGTCCGTCTGTCCGTCTGTCCGTCTGTCCGTCTGTCCGTCTGTCCGTCTGTCCGTCTGTCCGTCTGTCCGTCTGTCTGTCCGGATGAACGCTGAGATCTCGGAAACTATGGGAGCTAGGCTATTGAGATTTGGCGTGCAGATTCCTGAGCTTCTTACGCAGCGCAAGTTTGTTTCAGTACAGTGCCACGCCCACTCTAACGCCCACAATCCGCCCAAAACTGTGGCTCCTACAGTTTTGATGCTAGACTAAAAATTTTAACTGAAATGTAATGTTCTTATCAATACCTATCGATTGACCCAAAAAAAGTTTGCCACGCCCACCCTAACGCCCATAAACCGCCCACAAACTTCAAAAAATCGTAATTATGAACGTGGATATCTCGGAAACTATCAAAGATAGAGAATTGGGATTTCAGATTTAGATTCCGTAGCCTTATACGCAGCGCAAGTTTGTCACGCGAATATGCCACGCCCACTCTAACGCCCACAAACCGCGAAAACCTGTGATGCCCACAATTTTTATGCTGAATAAAAAATTTTAACTGAAATGTATTGGTCTCGTCAATACCTATCGATTGGTCCAAAAAAAATTTGCCACGCCCACTCTAACGCCCAAAACGCTTAAAGCTTTGCTACTTGCATATCTCTATTTAGCTGAGTAACGGGTATCTGATAGTCGAGGTACTCGACTATAGCGTTCTTCCTTGTTTTTCATCAAAATGACCGTTTGGAAGATATTGAGCGATAAAGAGTGCAATCCGTTTTAGTTTAGTATGAAAAACATTTCTTGCTTACCTCGAATGCTCAAATCTATGAAACATTAATTTGATGAGACATTTTTAAAAAATGTTTTTAATGTTAATCCAAAAAAGTCAAAAAAATGATGTTAAACATACTTTATTTTAATTCATAGAATATTTTTCTATAATTCGGTAAAGGATATTATAACCAAGTGGACGTGGCATTGCCAGTAGAAATATATATATTGATTGTTGAATACCTCATATGAGTATTACAGCTAACGTGAATATAACTCCCATTGTATAATTGATTTTTAAAACTAAAACTTCTGACACAAAAAAAAAACACCTCTTAACGAGGTAAGGGGTCGTAGCGACCGAACCTTCAACTTTCAAAAGTTCTGATATTAAATGTTTTTACGAAAAATGCTTGTAAATTCGACTAAATAAATACACTCTCTAAAATTTTCTCATTCGGCACGCTGCAGTAGAATAGCGAGAATCTTTAATATTTAACTGACGCAGGCTGAATGAGAACATTTTATAAAGTGTATTTGTTTAGTCGGACTTTTGTATGTTGAAGGTGCAATCGTTACGACTCTTGGCCTAGGGAAGACGACCTTAATTGAGCATACGAGCGACACAGGAGAGACGAAGCCTTTTAAGGTTTTACCCAATATCGCCAGCAAAAGAGAAGCGTTTATGTGCCGACGTCGACCGTAAGTTGAGTTTGGGCGTAATCGATGAAGCTCCAAGTCTAGCCTGGTCTTCAGCCGTGTTAATTGTCAAACCCGGTAAGGACCGCTTTTGTTTAGATTCTCGCAAAGTAAACGAAATAACAAAAAAGGATGCGTATCCCATGCCAAGTTTAGACGGTCTTCTCAGTAGATTGCCACCAGTACATTGTATATCAAAAATCGATTTCAAAGATGCATTATGGCAAATCGGCCTTGATGCTTCTTCTAAACCAAAGACATCGTATACATTACAAATTGGACGGTCTATTAATTCACGCGCATGCCTTTTGGGCTCTGCATTTCACCGCACACTATGTGTCGCCTTACGGATCAGGTGATTCCTTATACAATGAAAGAACATGTTTGTATATTTGGATGACCTATTGGTCGTCTCATCTACCTTCAATGATCACATGAGTCATTTGTTTTAAGTTGACAAGCGCTTACGTCAGGCCGGGCTAACTATTAACGTACGAAAAAGTCTGTTACGCTTAGAACGAGTAGTATACCTAGGTCATAAAGGGGGCGAAGGTACGTACAAATCAATTCTGAAAAGGTATGAGCCGTGCCAGAGTTCTCAAGGCCGTAGACAAATCGTTAGTTAAGCCTGGCTAGTAACAGAGATTCATTCCACTTCTTCCCTTCAACATCCTGATTACAGTCGACCGTTTATAGTCCAATGTGACACCTCTTCCTACGGTATTGGTGCAGTGTTAGCCCAGATGGATGAAGATGGAAATGAGCTCCCTATAGCCTACATGTCAAAAAAGCTAGGCCAAGCCCAGAGAAACTATTCAGTGACCGAGTTAGAATGTTTTGCAGTGGTTTTAGCCGTTACGAAATTTTCAATGTATTTCGCCGGGAAACCGTTTAAAATAGTAACAGATCACGCTTTAAGTGGCTAATGAATCAGAAAGATCTTAACGGGCGTTTTGCGCTATGGGCCATTAAGATGCAAGGTTTCAGTTTTTGTATAGAACATCGTAAAGGCTCGCAAAATATAGAAGTAGATGCGCTCTCTCGAGCTCACGAAGACGAAGTCACTGTCTCGGCGCTAGAGGTCGAAGTACTTCCTGAAATCGACTTAGACTCTCAAATCTTCAAAATCGTCAAAGACAAGTTTGTAAAAGCTGCACTCCCAGATTACCAAGTCATAGACAAGTATCTATACCACCGTCTTTGGTTTCCTTCGTTTGGTAAGGGAGATTCCGAGTGGAAAGTTTTTGTTCCGGTTCGACTCCGAGAATCCGTTATAGAGGCTGCACACTGTCAACCGGTAGCTTCTCATTGTGGTATGGCAAAACTTTAGAACACATACGAAGATATTTGTACTGACGGCGCATGGTAGTCGAAATTCGAGATTATGTAAGCAAATGTGAGCTATGTCAAACCTCAAAACATCCGACTCGAAATTTCAAACCACCCATGGGTTTTCCAATTGTCCCCCACAGGCTGTTCCAAAGATTCTACGTAGACTTTATTGGCCCTTTCCCGCGGAAATACCGGAATCATCATAATTTTGGATCATTTCTCAAAGTTAACATATCTCAAACCCGTGAAGAAATTTACATCTAAGGTCGTTACTCAATATCTGCGAGATGATATTTTTAGTTGTGTTGGGGTACCAGAAACATTGTTAAGCGACAATGTCACTCAATTTAAAAGCCGAACTCGTGTCTTATTTTTATTTTAGTACGGAATTACACATAAGTTCATTGAAGTCTATTCGCCGCAAAGCAATTCCGCTTAGCGAGTGAACAGGTCCATTAATGCCGCACTCCGAACCTATACCCGATTGGATCAACGTGAGTGGGACCGCTACCTCAGCAGTATAAACTGTTCTCTGCGAAATAGTATTCACCAATCGATAGGACAGTCACCTTACATGGTAGTCTTCGGCCAACACATGATCACTAACGGAAAAGATTACATGGTTCTTAGAAATCTCGGTTTACTTGATGATAGTACTGCCAAGCTAAGTCGCCCTGATGATTTCGTGAGGCTGCGTTCGAACATGCACCGACATATGAAAAAAACCTTATGAACATAATAAGCAAATCTACGACCTTCGTGCCCGACCTCGTTCTTTAGAGATAGGTCAAGTAGTTATCGAACGAAACTTAAGCCTTAGCAAAAAGACTGAAAACGTCAATGCCAAGATGGCTCCTATTAGAGATAAGGCTAGAATCAAAAAACAGATAGAAAATTCTCTGTATCCGTTAGAGGACATGAGTGGAAAATAAATCGGCACCTTTCACGCCAAGGATATCTGGGAATGACGAGCCTAACCACCCCCTTTCAGTTTTAAACTCGAGTCAAGAGATTGCGTTTAAATCTGATGGTGTGAGGGCGGTCCAAGATCTAGTCAATGCTTAGAAAAGTTTAAGTTATCAGGATCTGTCAGCACGGTTAGTTTTTTCTATGCTAAAATAATATTACTTAACGCATCACATGCTGAAATCCAACCCTGCTGTTGCTCGAAACTTCCGCCCTTATTTCCGGCGCCAACTTGGTCTCTTTTTGCGAAACAGTAGAAGTCCAGACGTAAAAATCCGATTTTATATTCCAACCGCGTGGTATATGGCTCCGGCCGGTCACAGTGCAAAGGTCCACACCAACCTAAGATTCCAAGTTTCCCTAAAAGAAAAGTGTTATTGTGGTTCCCTAAGCCAGGTGCATAGGTTCCGCCCAGCCTAGTTGGTTTGCATCTTAGGGTATTCTTCGTGGAGCAGAACACCTTTACGGTACCGCAATCCACGAGCGGATCCCGCCAAGCCGCAGCGGATCAACTTTACCTGCACACGGCACCGCGTTCCTCGGACACCGGACGTACAGCCCTGTTTGACTAGGAAGAGCAGACACGAAGATAGGCAGAACAGCATAAGAAAAGCACACCTCGGTTAACGCTCTGTAGGCAAGCGGTCCGACATGTAATTCCTGACATCAGGAAGCGAGAATATTTGTAAGTCTGTTCAGTCCAAATTATAAAAATGTATTGCTAAGCGACAAGACTATGCCTCCTAAATGAAAATAAAATGAAGCTTGAGGGAAGAACGGTCTTGACATAAGGGTTGTTGCTGGTTCATAAAATTCAAATTCAAATTTGTCGCCATGCTACACCTCAATCTTATCGGCTCGCTATCGATATTTTAAGTCTTATCACGAGATCGCGTCGCCCATCTCAAATTTTAAGTTTGTGTGAGATTGGCGACACGAAAACACAATTTAATAAATTGCTCTTTAACTTTAATGATTTGTTCTTAATTAAATAAGCTTGAAAAGCAGACGTGTAATGGAAATAAAGTTTACTCAATTCTGTTTGGTGTTGTTAATGTCTGTTTGCCACACGGAGTGGCAACAAGGGGAAATCTAGTCAATAGTATAGATTTCCAGGAGGGCGGGTATCGAAAAGATCAATTACGGCCAATTCTTCCCCAGCCTGCTAAGTTGCTTTGGTTTCTGACCCAAGTCTCCATTCCTTTTTTTTTTCCTTTTACTCTGTCTACATATTAGTCATGCGACGACTGCGATCGAGAGTTAAACAACCCCAGCCCTGAACCTAGTCGGCAAAATAGTTAGACAGAATAAACTTCCGCGCGTAGATTGACGGTCGTGTTCGTTACAGACTCCCCCAAGGATCAGTTCTAAGACCATTGTTGTGGAACGCCACATAGGATGTGATCCTTAGGACCACGACGCCTAAAGGGGCACGACTTTTTGGCTTTGCGGATAACACATCCATAGTCGTCTTGCCAAGCCCCTTTTGGATGCAGAAAGAATCCGCAACGAAGCAGGGAAACAAGCAAGCGTATGGTTCGATTCCAAGGGACTCGCCTTAGTGATGTAAATTTGGGTCGAAACATCGATGTCGATCTTCATCGTTGTTTGCAAAATGATACATCGATGTTTTGTGAAACATCGGCTAGAAACATCGATGCATCGATGTTTTCAACCTATTCCGTTATTTTTCGTTAATTCAATTTGTAGAAGCCTATTAAATTTTTTATTGAGATTTTTTAATATTTAAATAAGAAGGAATTAAGACTAAACAAGGGAGAACGCTATAGTCGAGTACCTCGACTATCAGATACCCGTTACTCAGCTAAATGGAGATATGCAAGCAGCAAAGCGAGATTAAAATGCGCCACCTACCGGCGGTATACAGATTTAAGCGTTATGGGCGTTAGAGTGGGCGTGGCAAATTTTTTTTTGGATCAATCGATAGGTATTGACGAGACCAATACATTTCAGTTAAAATTTTTTATCTAGCATGAAAATTGTGGGCGTCACAGGGTTTTGCGGTTTGTGGGCGTTAAAGTGGGCGTGGCAAATTTTTTTTTGGGTCAATCGATAGGTATTGATGAGAACATTACATTTCAGTTAAAATTTTCTATCTAGCATCAAAACTGTAGGAGCCACAGTTTTGGGCGGTTTGTGGGCGTTAGAGTGGGCGTGGCAGTCTACTGAAACAAACTTGCGCTGCGTAGGAAGCTCAGGAATCTACACGCCAAATCTCAATAGCCTAGCTCCCATAGTTTCCGAGATCTCAGCGTTCATCCGGACAGACGGACAGACGGACAGACGGACAGACGGACATGGCTAGATCGACTCGGCTAGTGATCCTGATCAAGAATATATATACTTTATGGGGTCGGAAACGCTTTCTTCTGCCTGTTACATACTTTCCGACGAATCTAGTATACCCTTTTACTCTACGAGTAACGGGTATAAAAAATAAAAGCTTTCTTAGTTTTTTCTTTTTTATTTCTTCATTGAGTGGTTTTGTTAACAATTTTATAAACGAACTTAAAACTATATCAATTCATGAGCATTCAGCAGTCTTTTTCATTACATCATTACATTACTAAAACAAAAACCGCGAATTTGTCTGTGCGGCACTGAAACCATATGTTCTGCAATGTTGTGCAACTCGACGCCCGATGTTTTGGTTAAACATCGATGCATCGATAGACATCGGCATAACATAAAACATCGAAAAACATCGCCGAAAAATCATCGATGCTCGATGCATCGATGTTTTTTTACATCACTAACTCGCCTTGCAAGCGCACAAAACAAGGGCAGTCCTGATAAGTAGAAGGAAGAAAGGGGATACGGCTACTATAGAAATTGGGGAACCCACAACTACATCTCGCCCAAGCCTAAAATACTTGGATGTCATAATTGACCACCGCCTATACTTCAAAGAACATCTAGCGTACGCTAGTAGCAAGGCTGTGCATTTTTCACGGTATCCGAGAATATCAGGAGTAATATCAGGAATACCAATCAACTTGTTCGCAGCGGAATCAGCTGATTTCCGCGCAAGTAGCACTTTCTAAATCGATTAAGCATGAACGGTATCGTTCGTACGTAACGTACTGTTCACTCTGCGAGTCAAATAATAAAGACGCAGAGCATGTGTTTTTGTCTGTCCACTATTCGAAAATGAACGACGAGACTTCAGCATGAGGTTTGGGGGACGCCAGCCACTTGTTACCTGGTGGACATAATGGTCGAATCAGAAGCAACTTGGTCTGCTGTGTGCTTAAAGACTTCGGAAAGCTATATCAGCTCCGAATTGGTTAAAGGCTTTAGTACCACCTCTCCAAAAAAAAACCCACATCAGTTCGATTTCAAGAAAGGCAAATCAACTCCGGAAAATCTGCTTTATGCTGATCACATCATCACGAAGTCGCTTAAAACCTCACTCATATCTCTCTCAAGAGCTTTCAAGAGCTTTAATGAAAATGTGGCCACAAAATAAACAAGATCTAGCCAGGTCCGTCAGTCCGTCTGTCCGTTCGTCCGGATATAAGAGCTACAATACTGGGATTAGGCATGCAGATTCCTGAGCTTCTTACACAGCGCGAGTTTCTTTCATCAGCGTGTCACGCCCATTCTAACGCCCAAAACTGTGGCTCATACAGTTTTGAAGCTAGGATAACAATTTTAACTGAAATGTATTGTTCTCATCAATACCTATCCATTGACTCAAAAAAAAAGTTTGCCACGCCCACTTTGACGCCCACAAACTTCAAAAAATCTTAAGTATGAACGCGGATATCTCGGAAACTATCAAAGATAGAGAATTGGGATCTTAGATTTAGATTTCGTAGCCCACAAACCGCCCAAAGCTGTTGCGCCCACAATTTTAATGCGAGATAAAAAATTGTAACTGAATTGTATTAGTCTTGTCAATACCTATCGATTGATCCAAAAACTTGCCACCCCCACTCTAATTGTGAACAGGGGTAGGTGGCGCATTTCAATCTCGCTTTGCTGCTTGCATATCTCCATTTCCCTTTTGTCCCTTTAGTTGAGTAACGGGTATCTGATAGTCAAGGTACTCGACTATAGCGTTCTTCCTTGTTATACCCGTTACTCGTAGAGTAAAAGGGTATACTAGATTCGTCGGAAAGTATGTAACAGGCAGAAGGAAGCGTTTCCGACCCCATAAAGTATATATATTCTTGATCAGGATCACTAGCCGAGTCGATCTAGCCATGTCCGTCTGTCCGTCTGTCTGTCCGTCCGGATGAACACCGAGATCTCGGAAAGTATGGGAGCTAGGCTATTAAGATTTGGCGTGCAGATTCCTGAGCTTCTTACGCAGCGCAAGTTTGTTTCAGCAATGTGCCACGCCCACTCTTACGCCCACAAACCGCCCAAAACTGTGGCTCCTACAGTTTTGATGCTAGAATAAAAATTGTAACATAAGTGTATTCTTCTCATCAATACCTATCGAGTGACCCAAAAAAAAAAATTGCCACGCCCACTCTAACGCCCACAAACCGCCCAAACCTGTGATGGCCACAGTTTTCATGCTAGATAAAAAATTTTAACTGAAATGTATTGGTCTCGTCAATACCTATCGATTGATCCAAAAAAAATTCTGCCACGCCCACTCTAACGCCCATAGCGCTTAAGTCTGTCTACGGCCGGTAGGTGGCGTATTTAAATCTCGATTTGCTGCTTGCATATCTCCATTTCCCTTTGGTCCCTTTAGCTGAGTAACGGGTATCTGATAGTCGAGGTACTCAACTATAGCGTTCTTCCTTGTTTTCTCTGGCAAATGCGAAAGGTGTAACGCGGTTATAGGCAAATGGTTTTCTTTTGGCAATATGGCTTAAAATTGCTCAATGATGGAGTTTCGCCCAAACGATTAACTATGTTTTTCACGTTCATATCAAATTTAAGACTACTGAGATATTTTTTATCAAATACTGGCTATTTATACCCGTTACTTGTAGAGTAAAAGGGTATACTAGATTCGTCGCAAAGTATGTAACACGTAGAAGGAAGGGTTTCCGAATTCTGAATCAGAATAACAAGCCGAGTCAATCTAGCCATGTCCGCCTGTCTGCTAGAAAGCTAGAAAGTTGGGATTAGACATGCAGATTCTAGAGATATTATGCAGCGCAAGTTTATTTCAGCAATGTGCACGCCCACTCTAACGCCCACAGTTTTGATGCAAAAAAAAAAATTTAACTGAAATGTATTGGTCTTGTCAATAACTATTGATTGACCTAAAAAAGAACTAGGCAGTAAAAGGACCGAAAATTTGTGCACGTAACAGCGCTGTAAATCTTTGTGTTTTCCCATTAGTCTACGACTAACTCTCATAAGGCTAAACCCGTGTGCCTAATGAAAATTTTTGCAAATATTCGACGTGTATTCCAATTTTAACAATTTGCAATTTAAAAGCTGAGTAACAGGTATCTAATAGTCGAGACACCCGCCTATAGTGTTCTTTCTGACTTTCTTTTGAAAATGCGGAGGGTCAAACGTGATTCTTATAACCGTTAATCGTAGAGTAAAAGGGTATACTAGATTCGTCGGAAAGTATGTAACAGGCAGAAGGAAGCGTTTCCGACCCCATAAAGTATATATACTCTTGATCAGGATCACTAGCCGAGTCGATCTAGCCATGTCCGTCTGTCTGTCCGGATGAACGCTGATTCCTGAGCTTCTTACGCAGCGCAAGTTTGTTTCAGCAGAGTGCCACGCCCACTCTAACGCCCACAAGCCGCCCAAAACTGTGGCTCCTACAGTTTTGATACTAGAATAAAAATGTTAACTGAAATGTATTGTTATTATCAATACCTATCGATTGACTTAAAAAAAAGTTTGCCACGCCCACTTTAACGCCCACAAACCGCGAAAACCTGTGATGCCCACAATTTTCATGCTAGATAAAAAACTTTAGCTGAAATGTATTGGTCTCGTCAATACCTATCGATTGATCCAAAAATGTCACGCCCACTCTAACGCCCATAACGCTTAAATCTGTCTACTGCCGGTGGGTGGCGCATTTTAATCTCGCTTTGCTGCTTGCATATCTCCATTTAGCTGAGTAACGGGTATCTGATAGTCCTTGTTAAGATATATTTTTGTTGGCATTAGATTCGAAAACGCTTCGTTATAGCTGATACCTACTGTTCAACGAATACAATTCAAGAGGTGATTAAACAAGATCACTTGCGTAGTTTTAGCCTTTGATTGTTAACGCGATTAAGCAAAATAAGAAGATGTTTGTAATTGTCAAAATACATGGGGAGATTTAATAGCATTGTTGGATAAACATATATACCAAATTCTTTTATTAATGAAGCATTTGTCGTTGAGCAAATGATGAAGTTAGAAACGGAATCTGCTCCTTATTTTCCCGGCAAAAGACACAAAGGTTAATTGTGTGTGGATGGCAAGTCATCGAAGAGCCTTCTAATGGCGGGACATAAATCAAAACGAATTAGTGCGCGACCTTCATCAATCAGGGCGGTTAACAGGGCTCATAACGTCATTTAACAGGTTGGGCGAGAATCGGAATTGAATTGAGCAATCGGACTTAACACTAGACGTTTTTCCAGCCAAAATGAATGTGGAAAAGCGTGCGTCCGAGTGTGTGTGCCAGCACTAAAGTCTAATTAAGGTCTCTGGCTGTTGGCCTAAATGAATGAATGGTCAACTTGATTAATTTGCGGCAGCTAGACAAGCATTAATATTCAGGTTAAACTGTGGCCAACGCACACTGTGGCCCTCCCACACAAATGTAAACACACTTAAGTACCGCTTGTGGCAACACAAGCAAATAAATATAACGAACAAAGTAGTAAACACAAACTAAGTATAAAAGTCAAAACAAAGCCACAAACTGTTGGTACCACACGCAGCAAGAGTCGGGTGGACGTAGGGGCAGCTTAAAGAGACACTCGAGATATACAGCCTTGACTGCTCCCTAAAGTGAGCAGCTTTTCGCCATCTGAACTTCAATCGAAACTGGGAAATAGTAGAAGTTTCTTCGGCCAAATTTGAAATACCCTCGAGCGAAAAGCCAAATAATACTGAAACAATACTTTTTTTGTTAAGGAAATGATCGAGGCCATACATGTCTATTTCTTTAAAATTGTCGTTATGAAAAACAGCTCAGATGCTGAAAAGACTGAAAATAATTTATTTTGTTATGTGTAATGCAACAGAACAAACTATTCGTTGCCTGCTTTATAGGCTGGCTGAATGACCACACTTTGAGGCATTAATTGTTAACTTAAAAGAGGATTTCCGTCTAGCATCCACAACATTTAATTAAACCAATTTGTTTTGTTTTTCGTTTTCTCGTTCTTTTCAAACACATTTATTTAAGTTTCTCAAATTTAGAGAATTGCCCATTTGTTCTCTGAAAAGAAAATCTTTTTTAAAAAAAGTAGGCATACCTTAACAGTCCACAAAAATAAACCTTGCTCGAAAATTGTAAAATATTTTGAAAATGGATTCATTTCTGTCACATTTCTCGTCGCGCTGATTCCCGTCCGTGGTTTGGTTGTTTGAATTGAGTTTATTTTGTACTGTATATTGTAAACTATAGTACTGATAGGTATTTATTTACTGATTTATTTTTGGATGCGGTGTCGAGCGTCAGTTTTCTCCAGATGTCTACATCTCGCTCGCTTGCACTGCCCCCCGCTCTCCCCAAAGTCTCCGCTCCGCTTTGGAGCGCATTACTTAAGCTAGACTTAATGGGAGGTTCTTTTTCAATTGCTCAAAAAAATCGATTTGCTTGCAAAAATTGAAAGCTACATGTCCTTAGTATATGTGTGCGAAAGGATTTCTCAATCCAATCAATATTTAAAAATTAGAGTGTCTTGAAAGCATCCATGTCGCTCGAGCTGAGGGTCGCGCAGGGGCAAATCAGTTGACGTACGAAATCGAGGAGGGAATACTTTACGGACCAGGAGTAAGCGACTGAGATCGTTATGTAGGTAAAATGAATCTTATGCAACCTTTTCTGCACAAAACGTTCCAAGAACTTTAAGCGCGTTTTTCTTGAAAACATGTTTTCGGTCAAAAATTCATGGATTGGTTTTGATCTATTGGTCTGATTCCTTTCATTTCACGCTTGTTTGTAAAAAGATACTTTTATGTATGACTCAAACTAACAGTTAGCTTGAAAAATTATTGAATTTTGATTGTTAAACAATATTAAGTAACAAATAAAGAGGTAAAAAAATTGTTTTCATTACAGTCAATTTTTGTTAAAGTTGGCTCAAATATGATTTTTTCCTAAATTTGTACATGCATTTTTTCATACGGGCTTACATCTTGTTCAAATATGATTTTTTCTAATTTTTTGCATGCATTTTTTGTATGACCTTAAATCTGCTGTGTTCACTGTGATCTCAGAGCGCACAAGCGAACTCATCTTTCTGTGTATTTGGGTTCACCCTCTCACTATGATGTGATCTAGAAGGTAAAGCGAAATTTGGAGCCATTTTGAGGACTTAGAAGTCCAGCAGGCGAAGTGCAAATTTACCCAACACTAATGGCGAGTCTTCCACAAGTACAGCTCCCAAATGCTTGGCCCAAAATCAATCCAAAGACTCTTGCCGCAGTGGCCATCTCTCCTACACTCTCCTGCATAAGGACAGCCGATCTTCCCTTTCATCGTGCTACTGAGGTAGAAGAAAGCGTTTCCGACCCTATAAGGAATATATATTCTTGATCTTATAGCTTCAATAAAAAGCATAGGTTATAGGTAATTTCTCAATTGCCGTTTAACCTGAGAATAAGTAAATAAATAAATATTCTTGATCAGGATCACTAGGCTAGTCGATCTAGCCATGTCCGTCTGACCGTATGAACGCTGAGATATCAGAAACTATAACAGCTAGAATATTGGGACTTGGCATGCAGATTCTTGGGCTTCCTGCGCAGGCAAGTTTGTTTCAGCAGGGTGCCACGCCCACTCTAACTAACACAAGCGCCCATAACGCTACAACCCTTTTAGCACCCACATTTTTTAGTATTTTCGAAAAAATTTAAGCGAGATTTTGTTTTGATTATCAATGTCCAACTACATGTCAAAAATGGTTCAATTCAGGCCATTCATCTAAAGATTAAAGCAAATAAAGTGCTCAATTTTAGGAACAGACGCTTTGCTTCTTGTATATCTCTTTCTCCGTCGCACTCCCTGATTGCTCCCAGCACAAAAGTCTTCAAAAAGAAAGTATGACTGTGGCTTTGTATTTGTTGTGTATTTATGATATTAGTATGGTATTAATATATAAGCCAAATAAAAGCAAATAATTTCTAATTGCTCTTTGAAATTTGCCCGATAACTTCCAGCTTTAGAGAACATATGTTTTAGATAAAGTCTTAACTTTGCAGAAATTGGCTTGAGACTCTAGGTGTTCGACACGGTAGACCCAGTTGGGAATTTTAAACAACACATTGGAGAAAATTCTTTAAGATATTCTTGCATTTTGTTGTGTGGAAGACTTTTAGGACCTACGATATTTTTGATAGTTAAACAACTGTTTATCATTAAATAAGTAAATACATTTCTTACTATTAAATAGTAAAAAAGCAAGTGCAAATACATATACAACCATTTTTATACCCTTGCAGAGGGTATAATTATTTCAGTTAGAAGTTCGCAACGCAGTGAAGGAGACGTTTCGGACCCCATAAAGTACATATATATATTTTTGATCAGCGTCATTAGACAGTCGATCTAGCCGTGTCCGTCTGCCTTCTGTCCGTCTCTACGCAAACTAGTTTCTCCGTTTTAAAGCTATCAAGCTGAAACTTTCCCAAAAGTCTTATATTTTTTGCAGGTAGTATAAAAGTTGGAACCAGCCGGATCAGACAACTAAATCTTATAGCTCCCATAAGAATAATCGGAAAAAAAATTTTAAGAAATTATTTCTTTGGTGTTTTTTAACATATAAACTCCTTCGCTTGGCAATAACATTTAGTAATATATTCTGAACTTCGAAATTAATTTTATCAAAATCTGATGACTATGTCATATAGCTGCCATAGGAACGATCGGTAAATTGGTGGAAAAATAATATGAAACAAATTATAGCTTCGGTGTTTTTTGATGTATCTTATACTATTGGGAATATCATTTTTGGTTTTTTAAAATTTAATAATTAGAACTGCAAGGGTATACAAACTTCGGCTTGCCGAAGTTAACTTCCTTTCTTTTTTTGGGTGCAGTTCCCATTTTAAACTGTTCTTGGCTTCAGGGATAGACATTTTATTCTACTTTTGTTTTGGAATCGAATTGGTTGCAATATTATTGCAGTTAAGCGCGGAATTCGATCACGAAATGTCAACTGTCAGATAGAAAGAATTTCTTTTTTCCCTTGTTTTTGGTTCGCGATTTTTCCGCCAAGCTGTCCCCGTACGTTACATTTTAGTATACTTTTGCATTTTTCTACCCCCCTTGGGCTTTCCCTTCTTAATCCCTCTCACACTGTTTGTTTGGTTTGATAATCCGCACACAGCTTAGAACGCGAATCTTGGGGATGGCGAAAGGTAGATTTTCGGGGACGTAGGAGTGGGGTGGTAGCTTGGTTTCACCTGCAAATATTTGCTTACAAGTAAAGTAAGCTTCACTTCCATTAGTTACGGGCAAAAAGAGGCTAAACAGGAAAATATGCTAACTTCGCCAAGCTGAAGTTCATATACACTTGCAAATCATAAGGAAGGTGTAACCACATAACTGTCAAATTACAGTTTTTGTAGAATTGTTAATTCGCGTATTAATATGCTTAACAAAAAACGAATAAGAGCGGTTTTCGTATTCCAAATCGACCTGGGGCAGCTAAGTGATATTGTTGTCTAATGTAAAATGTTATACCCCAGAGTATAAGAGAATCGTTAATTATGTAGTCGTCCAAGTTTTCTTTTAAATAAAATCCGAACTTTGAAATATTAGGAAATTTAATCAAAAACAACGAAACTATAATTTTTGTATTTTTGTTACATGGCTGTTGATACTGAACACAACTGTATTATGTACATATGTATATACATTGTATACATTAAAAATACTTTATGGGCCTGGAAATGTTTCTATCATTGGGGTGCAAACTCCTGACCGAAACTATTATACCCTTGCAAGGGTATTCAAATGGTGGGGAAAAGGAAAAAAAAAGTGAGCAAAATGTCTGGGCTGCAAAATGAAATTACTGACCATTTTCTGCGCATTAGCGGGGTGCTTCTTCTACTGGCCAAGAGCCGAGTGCACAGACGTAACAATATTTGCTGTATCTTTTTTCTTTAGTACACTTTCAGCCCAGACGCACAAAAAGTGAGCAAACAAGGGCTTCAAAGAGCCGGTGACTTCCAAAATAAAATCACTTTCAGGTTAACACGCTACCAGTCAAAGCAATCAACGGTGGTCGGTCGAGTATAGAATCTAATCTAAATTCACTGCCTATATCAAACTAAAATTACTGTTTTAGATTTAGAAAATTATAATATACACATGTACACGCTAGCCTTTAACAAGGAAGAACGCTATAGTCAAGTACCTCGACTATCAGATACCCGTTACTCAGCTAAAGGGACCAAAGGGAAATGTAGATATGCAAGCAGCAAAGCGAGATTGAAATGCGCCACCTACCTGCGATAGTTAAACCTTTATTCTAGCATCAAAACTGTAGGATCCACAGTTTTCGGCGGTTTGTGGGCGTTCGAGTGGGCGTGACACCCTGCTGAAACGATGCGCTGCGCAAGAAGCTCAGGAATTTGCATGCCAAATCCCAATAGCCTAGCTCTTATAGTTTCCGAGATCTCAGCGTTCATCCGGACAGACAGGCGGACAGACGGTCATGGCTAGGTCGACTCGGCTAGTGATCCTGATCAAGAATATATATATTTTATGGGGTCGGAAACGCTTCCTTCTGTTACATACTTTCCGACGAATCTAATATACCCTTTAACTCTACGAGTAGCGGGTGTAAAAATGTAAGAAATATTTTAGATTTTTGAAAAACGTTATAATATTAAGGTTTGGTCATATACATAAATGAGTTAAGATCACTGTGGACGGCAGTCCACGAAGTGACGAAGCGCACCAGGAGAGTGTGCAAAGGCGTCTACTAACATATATATAGCTGCAGAAGGGAGAAACGGATGTGATAATCCTATTCTAGCGAGTGAGACACTGATCGAAAGGTTTCTCAAAAACTTAAAGGATTACATACCACGACTTTAAGAAAACCCATTGGTTCGCTACGAAATTATTTGTGAAGAGTCTGTGGACAAGTAACAGTTATAATTGTTGCACGTGCAAATCATCGCTTAATGGTTCAAATTCGAGTTCGAATTAAATTTGAATTTTATAGTTTTATCCCAAACAAAAAAATAAATTTTTAGTTTCATCGCCTCTTGGTGGATTCGAGCCGGGTCCCGCCTGGCTGCAGGCCTTGAGCCTTGCCACGATCGCCTTCTTACAGACCGGACAAAGGGGCCTTTGTTTACAAGAAGTAAAGTAAAGTAAAGATACCGGTTCCATTTATTCCAGATACTTCAGTGCTCGGTCTAATTTTACCGTGCTTAACTCTTTGTGTTACAAAAACTATTTAAATCGTTTTAAAGTTCAATTCTTTCAGAATCCGAGAAACCTTTTTTTATTTTGATATCAATAAGCGTAAATCCACCAATTATCCTTCCTCGTTATCTTTTAAAAATATTACCGCAACAACTGATCAGGCGATAGACGATATTTTTGCCAAGTTTTTTCAAACGGTACTTTATCTCATTCTTCACAGTCTAATTCTTACAGTCTTATTTCCACCTTAAATGAAAGCTCTTTTCTTGTTGATCTTCAACGTGTCAAGCCTGTATATTCAGCTGGTCCTAATGGTATTCCTGGCTGCGTGCTTAGATATAACGCGGAGGCCTTATGCAAGCCCCTTCTCAAATTATTTACCTTAATCATTTATTATTCCTCTCCAAAAGATGGGTAGCAATCAGCGATCCTAAAGCTCTTTGAAAATAATATTACTCCCCACTTGTAGGTCAGTTAAAACTCCGTGTCACAACGGGTTTATGAAACGTAGATCAACAACCACTTACCTTTTGGAACTTACATCTTTTGTGATGAAGGGATTTAAACACATCTTCAAACAGACACCATTTACACTGACTTTAGTAAAGCATTTGACTCTATAAATCACGTTTTTCTGGGTAGAAAACTCTATTTATAAGGGTTCCCTGTTGATCTTTTAAGATGGATCTTAAGTTATCTGAATCGCATTACACAAAGAATACTTTTTAAAAATTCTCTCTCTTGTACACTTCTACAAGGGAGCCACCTGGACCGCTAATTTTACTTTATTTATAAATTTTCAAACCTGGTGCTCTTACAATTAACTGGATTTAAATGGCTCTAAGTGTAAGGTAATGACTTTTTGTTGAGTCAATCCTCAATGTGAGATATACACGCTGAGTAAGGGCTCATTAGAAAGAATAACTCTAGTAGCCGATCTTTGAGGATCATATTTCGTCCATGGTAAATAAATCTAGGGGTGTGCTTGGCTTTATTAAAAGGTGGTCAAATTAATTTGATGATCCTTATATTACTAAGACTCACTTGTCCGCCCGATACTTGAGTATGGATCTCCAATACTGGAGTCCCCAATACGGAATTTATGTTGATCGTATCGAATTTGTACAGAAGAACTTTTTGCTTTAAAACGCCTTAACTGGGATGCAAACCAAATTTTACCTTCATAATATAGTAGATTACTCCTCATTAACTTACCCTCCCTAGCCAACCGCAGAACGATGCTTGGAACAGTTTTTATTTTTAACCTTATTCGAGGTGAAATTGATAGCCCCGACTTGGTTAGCTTATTAAACTTGGATAAACTTTTGTGTTCCATGCAGATTAACAAGAAATTACATTCCAATAATTTAAAATCATTGTAGATCTAACTATGACTTGCATGAACCTTTCACAGTATTATGTTTTGATATGTGTGTCAATTTGATATGTGTGTTTGAAAATTACAATACACCTAGAATAAAATTCTTGGGATCAATTTGATCCGTGGATACTTCTATACCGATAAAAGCTTTTTTTGATGGTTTGAGTTTCGAACTGCGCTCAAGTTTCGGTTATCATGGCATTTGAACTAAACACCCGCGGGATACGTTGTGCGATAGACTAATGGGTAAGGTGTCTGCTGTGATGCAAAAGGTCCCCGGTTCAAGTACGCGCCGATGCAAGGTACGCTGTTTTTTAGGAATTTAAGAATTTTTAAGAATTAATACCTAACATTTCCTTAATAATAAAGTAAATAGTTTTCAGGTTTAAAATAAATAAAAATAAAAAACATAATAAATAGAAAAATAAGTTTGTCACGAGCGGGATTCGAACTACTAACCCTCAGGCCCGTGCATCAAAAACAATGTGCTAGCATTCTGAGCCACGATTAAATTTTTTTTATTCAGCGGCAAAATGTTTTTTGTGACAAAAAAGCTTTTGTGTATAAAACTTTTTGTCAAGTGGCAAAGTGATCCTATATTAGGGTCAATTGGATGTTCTTCGTATCAAAGATATTCTGACACTCAATAGTATCACATTAACACCTAACTAGGGGCATATTGATGACAATATTTTTTTTTGGGTGTATAGTAGATTTTATCCTATTATCTCAAAATCTGACTCTTTGCCTCTGTTAAAACGATTAATATTAAATTTGATGATGAATAGCTAAACATAAGAAAGTCTGTGGCTCGACAACAAAAGATAATGAGTGAGGCACTAGCTTATTAGCTAGATACGGCCGGCCATACGCTTCTATCAAAGATAATATAGACTACAAGATGATTAACCACCATACAACGGAATGTACTGCAACATGTTTGGTGTAGATTTTCGATCTTCCTTGTGTGGTTGCCAGTGTGCTTTGCTACAAAAAAGGCTCAATGTCGCAATAATGACATTAAGTCGATATTTTGTAGGATATATTGGGATCTAAATATTTATATTTAAATATAAATCATATATAAATAAGAGATCTAAAATATGTGGCAATTATTTTAAAACAGGTAGAAAGATTGAATTCGTTTCCGAAATTTTTATTGCTGAAAAAAGTTTCTTTGCTGTAAAAACATTGGAAGTGGTTTGACCCCCCAGATAAATGTTAAAGTAGCAAGAAGCTAAGTATTGTTCTCCATAAATAAGTAAATATCTAACGATGTTTGAATGTTTGAACAGCAAAACTTAAAATATTTTTTTGGATATATTCATTTTATGTAAAAAGCACTCATCATATTCATTAAACCACATAAAACAACTTTTAAAACAAGAAAGAACGCTAAAGTCGAGTACCTCGACTATCAGATACCCGTTACTCAGCTAAAGAGACCACAGGGAAATGGAAATATGCAAGCAGCAAAGCGAGATTGAAATTCGCCACCTACCCGCAATCTCAATATATGGTTATGTGGGCGGTAGACAGAATTAAGCGTAATGGACGTTAGAGTGGGCGTGGCAAACTTTTTTTTTGGGTCAATCGATAGGTATTGGGAAGACTAATACATACATATCAGTTAAAATTTTATTTAAAATTAAAATTCTAGCATGAAAATTGTGGGCCCGAAAGGTTTAGAAGGTTTGTGGGCGATAGAGTGGGAGTGGCAGATTCGCGTAACAAACATGCGCTGCGTACAAGGCTACGGAATCTAAGTCTGAAATCCCAAATCTTTATATCTCGTATATTATGGTTTCCGAGATATTCGCGTTCATATTTACGATTTTTGAAGTTTGTGGGCTTTAAATTGGGCGTGGCAACATTTTTTTTTTGGGCCAATCGATAGGTATTAAAATTAAAATTAAGTTAAAATTTGTATTCTAGCATCACAACTGTAGGAGCCCCCGTTTTGGGCGGTTTGTGGGCGTTAGAGTGGGCGTGGCACCCTGCTGAAACAAACTTGCGCTGCGCAGGAATCTCAGAAATCTGCATCCCAATAGCCTAGCTCTTATAGTTCCAGAGATCTCAGCGTTCATACGGACGGACAGACAGACGGACATGGCTAGATCGACTCCGGCTAGTGATCCTGATCAAGAATATATATATTTTATGGGGTCGGAGACGTCTCCTGCACTGCGTTGCAAACTTTTGACTGAAATCATTATACCCTCTGTAAGGGTATAAAAAACTAGTATAATAATTGAGCCTCGTTTTGAGGATTGAGAATTAAGAACACTTTATCCGTGGGCCACCAACTTACGAAATGCGCTACAACTTATTTTTAATCATTAAGCGCAATGCGCCTTTTTGTTCGATTCCTTGTTGTCAACATAATTCAAGAATTGACGAATGAGCCAAATATTGAGTTTTGACTTTTTGGCATCGCGAAGTGTCGGTAGCGGGAGAGCAAGTGACAGAGAGAGAGAGAGAGAGGAACACAGTAACGGCACTCCAAAAATAGATTCCTATACGTGTGGGCCTTGTTTGCCAAAACGACGCCGCCTGTATACATTTGTTTGCTCCTTGGTACGCATCTTGGTATTTTATAGTCTTTGCTTCTACCTCCTTCAAAACCACACCATTATCAAACAAAGATGTCGACGAAAATCAGCAGCAATAAATGGCGGTGGACCCCAAGTTCGGCAAACAACAAACCCCGTCTTGACTTCAGACCACCGAAAGCAGTCACTAAAATTCTGAAAAATTTCAGTAGACCAAAAACTAATAATTCCGCCAACTGTTTCTCAAAACTGTCAAGCATGAACATTTGTATGGAAATTTTGAAGGTCCTACTCTCACCCGCCTATACGGTGCGCTTTGAGGTATTTAATGTATATTAAAGGAAATTTTTTGAAAAAAAAAAGCGTCTTAGGGTCTGCGAATTGGTTTCAAAGTTTATAACTCATACGCACTGTTGCCCTTGATCAAATATATTATTTTCATATGGGTGGCCTTGACTTGGTTTCATTTCTCAAATTCGTTTGCCACCTTTCCGAACTACTTTGAAAGCTTTAAAAATTGAAAAAGGCCAGAATTTACAACACAGATTTTTGAAAATATTGACAATAAGGTATTAAAATCCTCGAGTTGCATAAGTCATTCAAAACATTTCGCAAATAATTTTATTTAATTTTGAAAAAACCGTTTCATAAATGGACCTTCTGTCAACACTTATATACCCAAATAAGGAAGGATAAAGAAGGCAATATTCAATTATATATATTTATTTATTATTATAAAACAAATTAGCATAAGTAAATAATTGTAGGGGACTTTTTCTGTCGTTTGCTCGCTTCGTTAACGCGGCACCAAATTTATATGGCGCGACAGCAGATGAAGATGCCATGGCATGGTAGATATTAAAGCGTTCATTTAACATGATTCTAAAACGGCTTTCCGTGTTTCGGTGAAGCTCTCCTTTTTTTAAAAAATTTTTTTAGGCTAAACAAATCTTTGTGAAGCCGCATTATGGGTTTAATAATATGATGGTGAGGCCGGACTGAAATTCCTCTTTGACTCCAAATGGTAACTAGCATTTGTGTTACATCTTTGGCGCTTTGTAACAATCTTTTTCCGGAAAATCTAGTAATATAGAGGACACGAGATAATACGGATCTCTTAGATGGTAAATCCGTTGTGTCAAATTCGGATTTTAGATGTCCAACCAAAAACATTACGGAATTGTCCATTTTTTGCTAATATTGACTGAGTTTAGAATGTTGACAAAGTTGGGGGTGAGGAACCGATTTTTTCGAATAAAGTTCTGGCTGGAACACATGTCGTTTGATTAATTTGACGATTCGCAAGGTCTAAACCTCAACAATTTTTTTTTTATTTTTGATTACATTTTTTACAGACCTTAATCTACCATGTAAAATGGTAATAACCAGTTTTCATTTTTTGGACCACCCTAATGAACATAGACACTGAACTCGGTCCCTTAAACGGTCAGTCCCAAAGAATCTGGAAAAGGCAGTACCTCTACCAGCAACCACAACGTTGTCAACACCAAAGTTGGCAGCAATACTGCTGCAAGCAACAACAAGAATCTCAGCCAACCGTCTGGCAGTTAAGAACAATTATCCTCCCACAAACCACCCCCAATTGTGGTTGATGACTGCGACAATCTGAACGGACTTACGAGTATTAGCTCCACAGACAAGATCGTTGACCCATTCAAATACACCTTGAAATGCCATTCCAACAACTCTATATCCATTCTGATTGCAGATTCAGATGCATACAGAGATATTACAAAATCTCTAACCCCTAAAAAAGTGACATTCTATGCCTGGCAGCTAAATCCTATCGTGTTGTTATCCGTATTTTCCATCATTCCATACCGTATAAAAACATTAAGGAAAGTCTTACTATCACTGGCCACACGGTTCGATTTGTTAATAGACCTAAACCAAGTTCTTCAACCTACTTGTACCCGTTAATCGAAGTGTAAAAGGGTATACTAGATTCATCGGAAAGTATGTAACAGGCAGGAGAAAGCGTTTCCAACCCCATAAAGTATATATATTATTGATCAGGCCGAATCGGTCTAGCCATATCCGTCTGTATGTCTGTCCGTATGAATGCAGTGATCTCGGAAACTATAAAAGCTAGAAAGTTGGGAATAGGCATGCATTCTAGAGAATATTATGCTCCGCAAGTTTGTTTCAGCAGGGTGCCAAGCCTATTCTAACGCCCATAACGCCAGAGCCCGTCTAGCACCCACCTTTATTAATATTTTTAAATAATTTAATTGAGGTCTTATTCTTATAATTAATACCCAAAAATGATTGAAATCGTACCATTCATAACCCTACTCAATCGAGATTGCACACCACACACAGCAAATCAGCTGTTTTCACCAATGCTCCACCAAGCCGCTAGTGGGTGCTATGGGCTAGTTGGTGTTATGGGCTCGATGGCGCTATGTGGCGCCAGGTAGCGCAGGGTGGCGCTAGCTATAAGGAAGTATGGCGAAGTATGTTTGCCATTAAAGTTTTATTGAGATTAAGAACTACAAAGTTTATTAATATTATCAAGACACGTGTGTCGCTCGCTGATTCTTGCCGATAAATCCTCCGAGTGTTGCCACACCATTCTTTTAAGTCAGCTGGCAAGCTTCTGTACTCCCCCTCCAGTGAATGCGTCACGAGTCCTGGTTTGAAAATATAGCTCCATGACTTCTCTCATATGTACTGGTCAGTCTAGGGGTAACTTATTCTGAACCCAACTGGCGGTCGTCCTTTACTAAAAATGCTGGTTTGATCGATCAACTGATACTGAGTCTCCTGGCCATTGAGTCTGATAGTGAAAACACGATCGCTTTCGCGTCTGACAATCTCATGAGGACCAGTGTAAGGGCCTTCCAGAGGCTGCTTTACGGCGTCAGTGCGGAGAAATACATGCGTACATTTATCGATCCCTTTCAATACGAACATCTTCTGCTTGATATGATGTGCTGTTGATGTCGGTCGCACTTTTTGCGTGTGCTCTCGAAAGATACTCAAAAAAGAGGTGGGGTCAACCGTATCGTCCAAGTCGGTAAAAAACTCATTTAGCAGTCGAATAGGTGTTCCGTATACCATTTCTGAGACTGAAGATTTGATGTCCTCCTTGAAACAGGTACGAAGTCCAAGCAAAACTGTTGGCAATAACTCCGGCCACGGAGTACCTCTGTTGCACATCAAAAATGACTTAAAGGATCTGTGCCACCTCTCTATGAGTCCGTTTGACTGAGGATGGTAGACCGTCGTGTGTATGTGTTTACTTCCAACCAGATTAGCAAGATGTTTGAAAACTGCTGACTCGAATTGTGTTCCTTGGTCCGTAGTTATCGATTTTGGAGAACCAAATCGAGATATCCAGTGAGTCCAGTACGCCGTAGCTATTGTCTCAGCAGTAATATTTGAGAGAGGTACAGCTTCTGGCCATCGCGTAAATCTATCAATCATCGTCAGACAGTACCCACAGTTTTGTTGTAATGGCACAACTACAATGTCAAGGTGAACGTGGCACTTCGATCTTTTCTGGTGAGAGGTGGTGTGTTTGTGGATCTTAGAGCGCAAACTGGCATTTGGTCAGATTGATGCTTAGGCCATGTTTCTGAAGTACTTGCAAGTCAGCCCGAAGATGTTCTTCGTGTTCAGCGATGCAATAAACGAAGTCCATGCCGCGAAAGATGTTGTGCATAAAGCGTTGAAATGTTTGAGTCGCGTTTTTTAACCCAAACGGCATGTATTGAAACTCAATGAGTCCAAAAGGAGTGCACTCCGCTGTTTCTTGGATATCGTTTTCTGCCATGGGAATTTGGTAGTATGCTTTAACCAAATCGAGGGTTGAAAAAATCTTCTTTCCTTGCAGTTGTTCCGTGAAGTCGTGTATATGGGCGATTGGGTAGCAATCCGGTATGGCAATTGAATTTAGTTTTCGATAATATCCACATGCCAGTGACAAGTTTTTCTCCGGAGAGGCGTCGTGGTCTATCAGCAAGAGGTATTCCATTTGTTTCAATGTCGTGTTGCGTAGCTGCTTTTATCGATGGCTTTGTCACGTCGACAAATTCACTTAGAAGTTTTTGAAATTTAGACATACACTGCACTGTGGAAACTGATATGTGTTTCGCTTGTGCAAGACATGCTGGTGTTGATAGTCCAGAAATTGAGTCGATCAAGCGTTGGATTTTAAGATCAATGAGCAATTGGAATTTGCTCAAAAAGTCTGCCCCAATAATAGCTGTGTGCACGTCAGCGATAATGAACGGCCATAAGTAACGTACTTTCCATAAGTATGAATGACTGTCTGGTTCGCTGCGTACAGTGTCACATCGCTCAGAGTATTTTTTTGTCTAACCAGCGGACGTGGTATGACGGAAACCACAGATATAGAATCAACGAGGAAGCGGATGTGAGATGTGCGATTGGTGACGTGTAGGCGGTGCTCCTGTGGAACAGTTGGCTGATCTGTGGGCTCGAATTGTGTTGATTTGAATTTCCAGTTTGTACGTGGCCACGCGATGAACTGCGTGAGCGTCCTTGGAATTGGAGACGTTTGACATGCTTTTGCAATACGTCAAACTTCTGTGATAGCGAACGCAAGTTGTCGTTGATCTTTTTCCAGGGGTCTTCGGTGGAAGTTGCGCAAACAGGTTGGGCCGCTGCTGTCGAGGTATTCGTGCTGATTGCAAAAGTGGCGTTGTGGTTTACCGCTTCGAGCATCTTGTCTGCGATCTTAGCGAGCTTATCCAAGTCCGTCTCTTCCCAGACTGTAAGAGTGGGGCGAATTGACGCCGGCATCTCTGCCAGGAAAAGAGTGAGAATTATGTTCTCGCTGCACGGGTCCGGAGCTAGTCGTCGCATGTTGGCCAGGATCTCAGATGGTTTAAGACCAGATGTACCTCCACCCTGCAGAAGTCGGCGTAATTTCGACTCTGGAGATTCCGCAAATTTTTGTAGTAAGCGATTTTTAATTGCTACGTACTTGTTTTCGTTGGGTGGTCGAATGACTAAGTCTTCCACTGCCAAAACTACATCCTCCTCCAGGTGAAGGTCGAGGAGGTTGCTATGTGCGAGTTTTGGCAAGTGGACAGTCGCACGTGTGTGTGTGCGAGTAGTCTCATCCCGGTCGACAGGTGCATACATATGTCCGAAGTGCCTCGAGTTGCTGCTGCAGATCTCGGACTTAAGCAAGTAAATCTGGATTTGAATCCGGCATGATGAATGGAAAATCGGAGCGATCGCTTTCTTCGTCGAAGTTTAGCCGCCTACCTTTTATTTTTCACAAATCGTAATGGCGTCTGTTCATTCAGTGCGCAAATTCCTTATTGTGTCAATTTCGTACAATAAGTAACTTTTATTATGATTTTACTTGCCGTGGTCACCACTATGGCGAAGAATATTAGCCATTAAAGTTTATTGCGATTAAGAAATACAAAGATTATTATTATAACAAGACACGTGTGTCGCTCGCTGATTCTTGCCGATAAATCCCTCGAGTGTTGCCACACCGTTCTTTTAAGTCAGCTGGCGAGCTTCTGTTGCTGCTGCCATATTAGGTTGCCCCACAAGCATATCTCCATCCCTCTCGCACTCTCTTTAGGTGAGGAAATGCAAGGATCGAAAATTGCAAGCGAGCAGTTAAAATGGCGGCAAGAGCACAAACTCTGCACGTTAAAGCTTTCGATTAATCTAAAAAAAATCAAATTAAGAGAAAGAATGCGAATATGCGGGAGAGAGAAAATTCAAATTGTAAATGCATCTAATCAATTTAGGGACCGAATATTACAAGTCTTGGTTTGAGGCGTCTTAGGTAAACACGAAAACAAATAAGAATTCGGAGCACAGAAAAACACGACCGTTTACTTTGAAAGTCTTGTCTGAATCATAATTTCAGACTTTCCACCAAGTTCTTTCAAAAGGTGTCTACCTTTTTGCTCTTTTACATTTAATATACATATATAAATACTTATACATATATACTCATAATTTGAACTTACTTTATGTACATTTTGGCATCAATGGAAAGGTCATTTAAATTCCGTTTGAATGATACAAGACTTTTCCTAACCCATTTAGTACTTATTGAAAATGCCGAATTTTTTTGAAAATCTGCTTTTTAAAATTTTTTTCACGTCTTGAAAACTAAATGCTGAAAGTTTCCCTAAACAAAACTAATGGTAACTGCAAATTTAATTTTTTTTAAATCGTTTTGCATATATTTTTTATGATTTTTGAAAAGGCTTATTTTAGTCTTTTTCATACTACTTTTTTCTGACATTGTCGCATTCAGAAAATCATAAAGCAACTCCCTTAAGTCAAGTAACGGGTCGATGCCATCGACTGTAGCGTTGTTTTTGTTGAATTAGAACCGGCGGCAAACAACGAAGAAATCCATGAAATCGGCAACGGGTTCAAGTTGATCTCCCCTACAAAAAGAGCGCAACGGGGCCAAGCATTTGGACTCAATGAAAATCATTGCCAAAAGTTCTTCAACTGCGTAAGATGTAGCCTGCAACACGGCTTGGAGGTCTACTTAAAGGATGCTTATCCAGTCAATTGCGGAAGCTATCACAGCCAATGTATCTCCAAGCCAATGTATCTCCCAGCCAATGTAGCACAACCTTGAGTCAAGTCGGCCTCAACATTGGTGTGTGGAACTCCGACGGACTTGCCAACAAGGCCCTTGAGCTGGAAATTTTTCTGAAAAGTCATAATATTGGCATTATGTTGCTTAGTAAAACACACTTTTACTCAAGGTCGTACTACAAGTTGCACGCGTACGATATCCATCAAGCAACTCATCCTGCCGATCGGCTCTGGAATTTTAATAAAATACTGTCTTCAATGTTAACAGTTTTATAGGCTACAAGGTCCAAATTTTCTATGTGTCACAGTCAATGTCAAAACAGACCTTGGCGAAACAGCTACTGCGTCTGCCTATTGTCCACCAAACTTTCAATGTTCTGCTGCCGACTCGAAAGACTCTTCGACGATCTGGGAACAAATTTCATAATCGCAGGGGACTGGAATGCTTACCACCGTCTCTAGGGTTCTCATAACTCAACCACCAGCGGAAGAGCACTCGCAGACTTTGTACAACGATCAAATGTCCAGGTCCTTGCAACTGGAGGGCCCACACATTATCCATACAGTCAAAGAACACCAAGAGCGATTGTTTGCTGTCTGCAGAGAATTCGACGGGCAAAAAAATTTCCGTAGGCCTCGGATCCCTCCGCTAAACGCGAGCCTTCCACGCTTCCAAGCAGCAGTCAACTGGCGTGTTAACCTCAATATGGTGTTTAGCTCTCCTGATGTCATCAACAGCATCGAGCTGTTTGTCCGAAACATCCATATCCCTGCGAAGTCCTCAACGTGTGGACAAGTCTCAGCTCCCTCTAATCCACCTCAGGTTTTTTTAAAATCTGAGGTTATGGACTTGGTAACGTTAAAAAGATCCGTACGGCTTCAACCTCCGGCAATCTACACGGAATATGAAACGACATCCTCTCCAAATATATCTTATAGCTCCAATAGGAATAATCGGCAAAAAAAAATTTTTAAAAATTATATCTTTGGTGTTTTTTAACATATAACCTCCACGCTGGGAAATTTCATTTTTTAATTAGTTCTGAATTTTGAATTCAATTTGATCAAAATCGGCTATATCATATAGCTGCCATAGGAAAGATCGGAAAATTGATGGGAAAATTAACTTCGATGTTTTTTGACATATTAACTTCTACTCCTAGAAATATCATTCTTTAAATATATCAGAATTTCGAATAAAATTTAAATAAAATCGGACGACTTAATCATAAGCTGCCATAGAAACGATCGGATAATTAATTCCCAAATAATACAAAGACCGTTATATTTCGATTTCGGTAAACATGGACGGTAGTAAACTTAAATGGAACAATATCTTACAATTTTTATATTTAGTTTTTAGTTTTCCAAAAATCGGAAAGCTATGTATATACAATGCTCCCACGGGAACGACCTGCAAGGGTTTAAAAACTTCGGCGTGCCGAAGTTAACTTCTTTTCTTGTTTTTTTTTTTTACAAATATTTATTAAATGTTTATCAACCAACTTCATGGCTATAAAAGGCATGGAAATAACAATGATAAAATAACATGAAACTAACAGAAATGGGAAAAATTTAACAATTTTATTACAGAGACAATACTACATCATTGTCTCAAGGCGCGGGATTGATGACGTCCTCGTGCCCAGAGAACGCCAGGGTGCCGACGCTTCAGTCTTCTTCTCATAGTTGGATTTGCCAAGGATGCTGCTAGTTGGTTGGTGTGGGCTGGAAGACGGTCATTGTAACGGCTAGAATGCATGTTAATCTGCTCTCGCACCGTGGGGATGTGAAGGACCTCGTTTCTTACATACCAAGGCGCATTCGCAATCGTACGTAGCGCCCGGTTTTGGACTCTTTGGACCCTCATGACATTTGAGTCTGAAGCGGTACTCCATATTTGCATGCAGTATGTTAACATCTTGTTGCTGAGGCTAAGTTTACTTGATCCTTAAAGCATCCAATTTAGCTGCCGAAGCTTAGCACGACATGTTGTTATGTGCTGCCTCCACGTAAGCCGTTTGTCCAAACCCAAGTACTGGGCCTGAGAAGATTGCGGTATAGCTGTGTCCTGGAATTTCACTTTGGGGAGGACTTTACTTCTAAGAGAGAAGTTGCAATGCTGAGACCTGTTTCCGTTTATCGAAATGTTCCATCGATTCGTCCATTCGCCATACAAGTCCAAAAAGTTTTGAGTGATTCGAGTCGCTTCAATTCTACACGTAGAGTTGGCAATGAAGGCAGTATCATCAGCATCAGGTTACCCGGTTCCCTAGGTTCCGAGGGTACCCGGCACGTCAGCGGTAAATATAGTGTACAAAAGCGGACCAAGAACGCTACCCTGAGGTACGACAGCTCGAATGCATCTGAATGCATCTCGCCTCTAACATCTACCATAAAATTTCGTTCTAAAAGATACGATTTCAGGAGAAGATATTGTGCAGTAGGCTGGAGAGTTTTCAATTTAAACAGCAAGCCATCGTGCCAAACGCGGTCAAAAGCTTCTTTGACGTCAAGAAAGACTGCTGAACTGTACTGCTTGTTTTCGAACGCTCCAAGGATGTACTGCGTTACCCGATGTGCTTGCTCTGGGGTTCCATGGTGACTTCTAAAGCCGAACTGGTCGTCTGGAATGGCGTCCTGCACACTTCTTACTGCCATCATTCTACTAAGGAATATTCTTTCGAATATTTTAGAGAAGGTGGGAAGTAGACGTATTGGTCGGTAGGATGCAACAAGGTTTTCCGGTTTTCCTGGCTTGGGTATCATCGATATCACAGCACACTTCCACTGTGTGGGAAAATGGTGGATACGTAACATAGAGTTGAAAGGGAGAACTAGAAACAGTATACCCATTTTAGGTCACGTCTTGGCAGTTCTGCTGTCGACGCCGTCAAAACCTGAAGCCTTACTGCGTTGCAGATTGCGAATTTGAAGACAGACCTCTTCCGGACTCACATGAGGGATAGGATCGATTGCCGAGGAGAGTGCTTTTAGGGATGCTAGGGTTTCAACGACATCTTCAGGACTAGCAAGATTGAATGGCTGAGACCTCAGCAAAGGCCATCGAAATTTCCCCGTCTGATCTGCACCATGTGTTGTCGGCACGCTTTATTGGAATTCGGCGAGGGGGCTGTCGTTTTATATTCTTTGTTGCTCTCCAGAGATTGAATCCATATTTACTCTTTGTTCTAAGCAAAAGTTTCTTAAGATCGTCTGCGACGCAATGTCCTTTCAAACCTCACCAGATCCAGGACCTCCGGTTTTAAAAGGGCATTAGGTGGATCAGATGGGCTGTTTGGTCTTTGGGCGCAGGTTGGTGATCCAGCAGCGAAGTGAATATTTCGCACAAACATTTAAACTGCATGTTGAGGTTAACTAAACCGTTAATCGCTTCTTGAAACTGTGGTATGTTTGCATTCTGGGGCAGGATGCACGTCTTGCGGGAAAGCTTACAAGCGGAAACTCTGTACAGGATTATTAATGGGAAGTGGTCTGAACTCAGTTCAAGAATTTCAGAGATGGTTAGAAAATCAGCACAATTTCCTTTATGAATGGCAAAGTCTATGGCTGACGGCACGCTTTGGCTGTACGGGTAATGTGTAGGCCCTCCGGTAGCAAGTACCTGCATATGAGATGCGAGTATAATATCCGCTAGAGCTCTGCCCCTGTTTGTAGAGCTACGTGATCCCCAGAGACGATGATGCGCATTCCAGTCTCCTGCAATTATGAAATTTGGTCCAAGCTCACTTAAAAGCTCTTCGCACTGGTTAGCTGTAAGCTGAGAATTTGGAAGACAATACATGGACGCAATGACTATTTCTCCTTGGCTAGTTTTAACTTTGACCGCAACACACTGAGCCGTTTGGTGTTCCACACATAAGAATTGGTAGTAATTAAGGCATGATTTGATGATAATTGCGGATCCTCCGTGATTGCGATCAGCAGGATGGTTTGACAGATGAACATAATATCCCCTAGCTGGTAGTATGATCTACATAACATAATATAACGTCGATATGATGTTGCTTTACAAAAAGCTCCATCTCGAGTGACTTGTTGGTCAACCCGTCGACGTTCCACACACCGATTCTGAGTCCAGTTTGACTCATGGTTGGCCTATAAAGGCTGAGTGGAGACCAGCTACTGCTTGTGCAGATCCTGGCGCTATTTGGGGTAAGAGGTTGGCTATAAGGGACATCATGGACATCATCATCTGGAGTATTTTGTCAAACCGAGCAACGATGTCAGCCAGTTTTTCTTTAGATCGTAGATACATTTGTCTTTGTCATTTCCATTGCTGATCGTTTTGGAATTGCTGCAGATTTCGTTGATGTTGCTGCTGGAAGGACTATTGCTGCTGTTGGCGGGTATCTGGGTGTTGTTGTTGGTCTATGGCTGTCGTCTGGATGGTTTGTGGCTATACCCTTTCGTTTATGTTGCTGGTTAGGCCTTCTATTGTTTGATCCCTGTGGAGGGAATTGGTTCTGGTTCTGGTTTGGAAGTTGTTGTAACTGGGATCGGACACCCTGTTGAGTTTGGTGTTCAGAATGACCATTGGTGACATTTGCGTATAACAGAGCTCCCACGACATCCGATCGAATAGTCGTCCTTTTTGTAGACGATTTTTGGGGAAGAACGTTACCCTGGGATGAAACATTCTTTCGACGTCTTATTGTCTGCTGGTAGACAACACAGCCCTTTTAATTTGCTTGGTACTGCTTTTCCGACTTCCAGTACACAAACCCACTTAGAGTAGGTTTCACGGAAGTAGTCGCAACAAGCAGTGGGCAAGGTGTGCACCTTGCAGCCAGGAGGCACCAGGTTCAAATACGGCAACGGATGTCTGTTTATACCCGTTACTCGTAGAGTAAAAGGGGATACTAGATTCGTCGGAAAGTATATAACAGTCAGAAAGAAGCGTTTCCGACCCCATAAAGTATATATATTCTTGATCGGGATTTCTAGCCGATCCGATCTAACCATGTCCGTCTGTCCGTATGAACGCTGAGATCTCGAAAACTATATGAGCTACAATACTAAGAGTAAGCATGCAGATTCCTGAGATTCCTGCGCAGCGCAAGTTTGCAAGTTTCAGCAATGTGCCACGCCCACTCTAACGCCCACAAGCCGCCCAAAACTATGGCTTCTACAGTTTTGATGCTAGAATAAAAATGTTAACTGAAATGTATTGTTCTCATTAATACTACTACTATAATTTCGATTGACCTAAAAAAAAGTTTTCCACGTCCACAAACCGCCCACAATCTTAAAAAAATCGTAAATATGAACGCGGATATCTCGGAAACTTTCAAAGATAGAGAAATGGGATCTCAGATTTAGATTCCGTATCCTTGTACGCAGCGCAAGTTTGTTCCAAGAATATGCCACGCCCACTCTAACGCCCACAAGCCGCCCAAGCCTATGGCACCCACAATTTTCATGCTAAATACAAAATTTCAACTGAAATGTATTGGTCTCGTCAATACCTATCGATTGATCCAAAAAAATTTTGCCACGCCCACTCTAACGCGCATAACGCTTAAATCTGTCTACCGCCCACATAACCATATAATGAGATCTGGTGTAGGAGGCGCACATCAATCTCGCTTTGCTGCTTGCATATCTCCATTTCCCTTTGGTCCCTTTAGCTGAGTAACGGGTATCTGATAGTCGATGTACTCGACTATAGCGTTCTTCCTTGTTAAATTTAATAATTATAACTGCAAAGGTATACAAACTTCGGCTTGCCGAAGTTAACTTCCTTTCTTGATTTTATTTTATTTTTATTAAATTTTATAATTGAATTTGATTTCGAATTTGAATTCGACGTAGCGGTTATTTACAAGATCAACAAATTGCAACTGTCTCCTTTTAATTTCGGTTTCACTTGTTTTCGAGATACGCCAAATCTAACAGAGCGTCTGAGCACTATCACTGCAGCTCGGGGTTAAGGGAAACAAATTGATTTGCCACAAAGGTGTACTTGTCCATATAATCTTCACAAAGAATTTTGCAGCGATCCAAAAACGCGTCTGCACTCCACGAAAGCATGTTCGAGATTGTGGTTCTCCCAGAGCAAGCGTACCGAGTTGTCCAGCATATTCCAAATGCTTTTGAAAATAAGCAATACAGCTTTTCTATTATCCTCGACGTTAAGGAAGCTTTCTACCTCCTGTGGCTTTACGGCATACTTCAGTTGAAGTCTTTACTCCCGATTGGCCAATATCTCTTATTAAAATCTTACCTGCTTGATCGAAGTTTTATGGTCGGGTGAGAGGGAAAGGTCAGCAGAAAGCGTCTTGGGTCCCATTTTGTATACCCTGTTCACTTCAAATCTGCCGTGTCTTAATGAACCGGGCACACTTCTGGCCACCTACGCTGACGATACTGCCTACCTTGCGAATTCCTCCTGCCGAATCGAAGCGTTAAGGATCACCCAGGAATTTCTGGACTCGTACTGCAATTTTTACTTTGAGAGGACGGATCCTTTCTAAGGTTGAGCTTTACGACACCACCATCCAACAATCACCTCAGGAGCAATACTTGGGTTCGATCCTGGAAAAGCGGCTTACCTAGAAACAACACAATAAAAAGCTACAAGTCGTGCTTAGTAAGTGTTCGTGAACGGTTGCAGTCCTAAATAATCTCTCATCTTTGGGCGCACAATGGCATCTCTATCCTATGTATCAGAAAACCGACATATATTTTACCGCATGCAACGCTGCTACGACGTCTTTGCAACTGGCAAGAATAAAATTAAATACAGTCCACACAACTCAATCGTTTATATTTCTAGCCATATTGCTGGTCCATCGTTCCGGATTCTTGGACAGTTTTAAAGTGCTTTGAATTTCAGAATAATTGCTTGAAATGGAACAATTAAAGTCATTAGTGAAAAGCCGTGTCAGGCTCAAGTCCAACATCACACGTGTCTTGGAATGGGCTGAACAAACTCCTAAACGAAGTTTGGAAGAAGATGAATCAGTTCAGCGATTGCATTGCAAAATACATAAGGGCAAACGTTATACTCAAGAAAAGAACTAATGATCTACAACCGGGGACATCTACGAGCAGTGCAAATGGCAGCAACAAGCTATATTCCAACAACGATGCAATCCTAAGCTTAATACAACAAAACCAACAACTATTTGAGCGACTTCTGTAAGTCAGAATACACCGAACACGTCTGATCATGTTGGTGCTGACGTCACACTCTAACTCTGTACTCACGGCAAATTAAAACCTAAATGAATTGTCGAAAATTCAAGTCAAACGGCTCTCTTGCAACACAGAGTGGCCATCCTTTTAAGACATATATGAAATCCATAACAAACAGCATTTGTCCAACATCTAGAAGTTCCATCACTTAAAAACACTTCTCGTTGATGAAGGTACCAACTTAGGTAAGACACTTGGTCATTACGGACACGGAGTACAACACTGCATGGGAACGTCTTAAGGGAATGTACAATCGTTCTCGGCACATTGTAAACTCTTTTTTGAAGCAGTGTCAACAACTACAAAGATCGATGCAAAAGTTCTGCGGAAGGTATCAGACGGAGCGAACGAAATTGTTTGTGGATTGGATGCGATTCACCATCGACGACACGCGATTGTTGGATAATCTATCTGGTCCTAGAGAAATTTGACGCTGACACACGGCGTAAGTGGATTAAGCGCACCAAGGAGACAGATTCACCCACTCTGGAGGAGTTCTTTAAGTTTCTCTGTTCTTGCTGCGAGGACCTGAAGCTGAGCAAAATGAGCGTGTGACTGGAAGCAATACAACAACACATCTTGAAAAGCCAAAATAGGATCTCACAATTTAGGGTTGCGGTTGAAGTTGTTTTTGTTGTAGTTCTATCGGATCGTTATATCCAAGCTCTCGGATTAACACGGTCGGCAACACTCATCTTGGTTACGGAAATCTCTTGGGTAAAAGCAGACACAACAAGAGGAAGCAGCACGCTGCATATCAAGTCTCGCATGCCCACGTGCTTGGCAGAATCACCTTGTCTCTGAAACGCCAAAATATCGAAGCATCCACAATAAAGGTTTTTAAGGATCCGCAGTTTGCGGATACACATTTCAACGCAAACACACCAGTTGATATACTATTGGGAAGCGAACACGTCAGTGTTCACAGGACGAAATATGTACGACAACAAAAGTACCTTATCGCCATTTCGTCGGTATTCGGATGGGTTACAACTGCACTCATTACATCGAACGCAAGCAACGCTATTGCACTAACCACAACTATGGATATCGACTACACGCTTCAGAAGCTTTGGGAACTGAAGAACGTTAAAAGCAACACAAAATTGAAACCGGAAGACGAACAGGTCGAGAAACACTTTCTCGCCACTCACAGTCACGATGATAACGGGAAGAATGTCGTTGAACTTCCGTTCAACACGGAAAACCCTGAACTCAGGGAAACTTTTCATGGAGCTCTTAATTGTTTCAAATCGGTGGAGCGACGACTACAACAAAACGAGCAGCTGCGGATACAGTACGTACACTTTATGCGGGAGTATATAAATCTAGGGCACATGCATGAGGTGCCGCCAGAGGAAATCACTACTAAGAATCAGTCCTTTCTTCCCCACCACCCAGTGCTAGGCCGAAAACGACGAGTGGTTTTTAATGGATCCGTTCGCGACGTTAATGGTAAGGCTAACGCCTCTTTTTGACCCTCTTTTCACATCCAATGCGATTTATTTGCTGCGCTTTTGAATGTACAAGTTCGCAATCTCAGCGGACATCGTTAATATGTTCCGCCAAATATGGGTTAACGAAAGGCACAGAAACTATCAAAAGAGCGTTTGGAGAGAGATCTATCCGATCCGATCACACATTGTGCACTGTAACCTACGGAACGTCATGTGCATCATTCCTGGCGGTAAGAGTGCTGGTACAACTCGCTGTGGATCATCAAGTGGAATACCCGAATGCTTCCAAAATCCTACTGAAGGATTTTTATGTCGATGATGTTCTTACTGCGTCGAAACCGAATCGAGTTGATTCGACTGATGTCGTGCGCAAATCTTGAACTCTGGAAATGGGTACCCAATACCTCATTCATACAAACGAATGAAAGAGACAAGTCTTGTCTTGTCGGACTCTTGGCACCCATCGTAATCCAGATTAAGATTATTTTCCAAAAACGTTGGCTATAAATCTTGGATTGGGATGACCCGCTCCCAACTAAACTTGCGGAACAAAAATTCACACTCTACAAAAATTCCAATTACCACGCTTCGTTGCCAACAACGCAGACAACATCGAGCTCCGACTCATCAATAGTGCTCTCCTGGTTATCCTTTATCCAACTAAAGGCTTTTGTTGAAAACTGGGCCTCGGAAATCCTTCACAACATTCCTAGGAAAGTCTGGCGTGCTTCCAGGGGTCTGATGGCTGCTGACCTTATCGACTTCCGTTCCTGGTGGAATGGACTTTTATGGCTACGGGACAAGGATCAATACCTGGTAAGGGTTAGCGACTCACCATTCGGCTTATCACTTTCAGACACACGCATTCAAGGAGAAGTCAGGTCCAACTGTTGGGCTACAGTGGCTGTTGCAACTCAGGTTCATCCACTCATCCACTTTTCAAGCTCGTTCACATTGTCGCCTATGTGAAGCGATTCATTCAACGGTCACGAAGTCCATCCTGCGACAAAGCCTCAAGAGCATTTACATTTGGAGGGATTAAGGCAGCAAGAATTATTTGTATAAAACACGCGCAACGCTGTTTCCAAAAGGACTATCAATTGCTCCTTGCCAAGAAACCCCTAAGGAACCGATCGCAGCAAGTCAAACTTGCACCAATGATCGATAAAAACGATTTGCTAAGGGGAGGCGGACGGCTGCCCCAATCGCAATTGTCACGAGAGGTAAAACTCCCAGTTTTGCTACCAAAAACGCATAAAATCTCAAAGATGATCCTTGCACACGAGCTCCGAGTAAATCTTCACCTGGCGTTTTCTCCCTCTTTGCAATCGTTCGGCAGAGATTCTGGATAATTGGAGCACGCATTCTCAGTCGCAGAATAACAACGCTACCACACCTTCCACTCAAGACCTTCCATTGCGATTATGCAGGATGCCAAAGTTCGGAAGCATCTTATCAGCAAGGGCTACAGTTGCCTGTTTATCACCTCGGCCATACACATGGAACTTGCCACAGACCTGACACCTTCTTGGCTTCCTTGTGGCGCTTCATATCACTACGTGGCAAGTGTAGGAAGATCTAAAGTGACAACGGAACAAACTTTATTGGAGCTAGGCGATCCCCCGACGAAATACAAGAATTGCTTTCATCACAGCAACATAAGGACATCGTCACATCCACCCTGGCGGATAATGGAATTCAGTGAGTACGATATTTATTCCTCCGAGAGCTCCTCATTGGGGAGGGAAACGGGAGTCGGCTGTCCGCTGTGTCAAACCTGGAAACCGACATCTATATGTAGAGTATTTCATTATTGAGTAGGAAATATATTATTATTGTTCAGTTTCCTTTATAACAGTGTGACAAAGTTAATTCAAAATTGAGAATTCTTACGTTCATCGTAATTCACCACAGATTGTGGCTGCTTCTGTTTCTCAATCCCTTCGTCTGACCGCGCTCACTCGTCTCGTACTCGCTGGATTTATTCACTTACTTCTTTGCGATAGCTTTAACATTAGGGAGGAGAGCGAATACCTTTACACTGTATATCTCGACCTTACATTTCGCCCTCCTGTTCTTCATCATCTGACCCAGATGATAAGAAGTCCTCGTTCTCCGCAACGTATCTCCAAAGCTTTATGTTGTCGGAGCTTGTAGATGTGGTTTGAGGACCTTAAACTTGAGCGGCTTTGCGTACATCATAGCGCCCATTTCCTTTCACCTTTGTATCTCCTACGGCCCCAAGTAGGGACCTGCCAATTTTCGTACTGCCACGAACTGAGTCCTTTTTATGGCAATGCAGTAATTGTAGGCAGCTTGCGCTTTCTTGATGTTTTTTTTTTGTTTCATCGCGGATCTGGTTGCGCTCAACGTTTTATTTCGGGACTAGTTCTTCGTTCAGGATCTCCAGCTATCGATCCTCAGCTTTTCTGAACATTTTCGTTCCGAACATCAACTCAAAAGGTGACGATTTTGTTGTTAAATGCAACTGCAAAATCGCTCACGCATTACTCTAAAAACAATCTCGCAGCTCCGCTCATTTTTCCTCTGGCATGCACATAATTTTGTTTTTCCGACAATTCATAAGCGTCTGCGTTGCGCTCAAAGATTTTTAACCACCTAGCTACTGGCACCGAATAAACATCAAAGTTACTGACAGTTTTATCAAAATTGACAACCGAAAGTTTGACTTGATTTCGATCTCTGCGCTTGTCACTTTCAATTTTTAATGCCAGCAACTGTATTAGTTGTTTCATTTGTTCATTCGCATTTTCTGAATTTTTGCTAGACATTTTTGGAGATTTACACCCAACTCATTGATCTTTTAATAAAATCAGATCCTGTGGCAGCCTTTCTGATTTATTTTCTGCAACAACGCCAACTTTCGCAGGAGTTTTAGCATCGTTCTCCTTAGAGTTCTTTGCAAACGTTCGTCTTGTTTTTGTCATACCTCTTCATATAGCGTCCACCAACACACGTACGCAATCTTCTCTTAAATGTCAACTGTTACTCGTAGAGTAAAAGGGTATACTAGATTCGTCGGAAAGTATGTAACAGGCAGATGGAAGCGTTTCCGACCCCGAGTCGATCTAGCCATGTCCGTCTGTCCGTATGAACGCTGAGATCTCGGATACTATAAGAGCTAGGCTAGTGGGATTAGGCATGCAGATTCCTGAGCTTTTTGCGCAGCGCAAGTTTGTTTCAGCAGGGTGCCACGCCCATTTTAACGCCCACAAACTGCCCAAAACTGTGGCTCCTACCGTTTTGCTGCTAGAATAAAAAAGAAAGAAAGAAAAAAAAGTTTGCCACGCCCGCTTTAACGCCCACAAACCGCTCACAAACTTTAAATCGTACACCCAGAAAAAAAAGAACGAAAAAAATCAAGAACATTTTTCATGAAATGCGAACAATCCGTTCTCCATTTTTAGTTCTCACATTTCTAACGTTTGTTCACGAAAATCGAACGGTGTTGGTAACAATTTCTACCGACGAACAACTTGGTTCCAAATTGCGAAAAATGTTCTCAGATATCGAACGCCGTTCATGAAAAAGCTGCGATAGACGCGTTAAAGTCTATCGAAATCGATAAATTATCAACATCGTTCATAAAAACATGTATGTAGGTCTAGTGTCCCGATTGTCCGAGCTCGAAAAATTGGCTCGGTGGTCCAGCTGCTAGAGCGTCCGCCTCCGACACATGGTAGCACAGGTTCGAGTCCGCAAGAAGACGGTTGTGAATTGTAAGTTTTATAAAAATATTATTTCTAACGTTTATATGCACTTCTATTAATAAATAAATTCTTTGTCTTCAGCAAAATATCCAAAATACATTGAATTCTAGCAATAACAAAACATAAGGTGGGAAATTAAATAAATCTCTACCAGGCGTCCAGAAAATCCAGCGTGTACACAAACCTCGTTTTTTTTAGATTTTTATGTTCTCAGGTTAAGCCCGAAATGTTCTTAAACTGACACCATTCGTTCGGAACCCGACCTAAAGTTTCGGTCACATTTTACGAACGACCGTTCATGAACTGTCAACAAACGGGCTCACGCACTTTTTGACAACGTTTGGTCTTGATTTTTGAACGTTTCGAACGGATTTTTTTCTGGGTGAATATTTTAACTTTTCAGCATTACGAATTTTATTTTACACAAATATCACTGAAGCTAGCAACAATCCTTAAAAATTTAACGTGGTGTTACTAATATTGATTATTTCTTATAACTACAAGGGTATATAATCTTCGACTTGCCGAAGATAACTTCCTTTCTTGTTTAACATATAACCTCCTACTCTTGGAAATAACATTTTTTAATTAGTTCTGAATTATGAATTTAATTTTATCAAAATCGAACGACTTATCATATAGCTGCCATAGGAACGATCGGAAAATTGGTGGGAAAATAATATGAAACAAATTATAGCTTCGGTGTCTTTTGACATATTATCTTATACTATAATTAGGTCATGCCCCCACAAAAAATATGTTTTTTAATTTTAATATATGTGCCAGTTTATCAACCACAATAAAATTTTTTATAAGTTGGAGCCAGTTTTATACCCTTAATCGTAAAGTAAAAGGATATACTAGATTCGTCGGAAAGTATGTAACAGGTAAAAGGAAGCGTTTCCGACCCCATAATGTATTTATATATATTCTTGATCAGGATCACTAGCCGAGTCTATCAAGCCGTGTCCGTCTGTCTGTTCGTATGAACGCTGTGGTCTCGGAAACTGCAAAAGATAGAAAGCTGGGATTAGGCATGCAGATTCTAGAGATTATTACGCAGCGCAACTTTATTCACAGCAATGTGCCACGCCCACAAATCGCCCAAAACTGTGGCTCCCAAAGTTTTGAAACAAGAAATACAAATTTAACCGAAATGTATTGGTCTCGTCAATACCAATCGATTGAAAAAAAAAATCACGCCCACTCTAACGCCAACAATCCTTCCAAGAAGAAAAGCAATGACGTAAGATTCAGACAATAACAAGTGAATTTATGAATGTGTGTGTGTGTAAGTGGTATTTTTTTGCGAATCTTCGAAGCGAATTCCAATTTTAAAGCGGTCATCTTAATATTTTAACTTAACTTTTATAAATTTTCGATTTAAAAGCTAAGTGACGGGTATCTGATAGTCGAAACACTCGATTATAGCGTTTTCTCTTCTTTGTTTTTGAGATATTGAATTGTTTCTAACAAGACCTCTGATTTTTACTACGAACGCACGATGCAGCAAAATAGTGGTTCTCGCTCACTCTTACTAGATGCTTGAAATCACAGGTCTTGTTAGAAACAATTCAATATCTTAAAAACAAAAAGAAACAAGTCAATCGGATAACTACAGCTGGAGATATAGTTTTTCAACCAGAGGAGCTGTTTATAATTTTGCGTTTTTTGCAATCCTTTAAAAATGTTGACTAAAAAATACTTTTTTTCTTTTAAATCCTGATATACGTGTTTAATTATTTAAAAAAAATAAAAATAAAATAAGTTTCAGGAGATTAAAAATGTGACCCGAAAAAAAGTGTTCGGTTTGAAAAATAGCGGCCCATATGTATGTGTTTTTGCCTATATCTCCACTAGGCTATAGAGAAATATTTTGTGCTGCCTTATTTCAGTCTACTCGTATAATTAACGATAGCGTTGCAGAAATTGCAAAAAACCTTAGTGAATGAATGAAGTGCATAGTGATTAGCCAAGGGCTTGTTGTGAAAATTTGTGTAAATGGGGCCAAAGAGGAGAATGGAATTGCGTTTTCCGGGCAATAGGGACGTGAAAAACTGTACAAACAAATTCGAGTTTATTGAAAATTAGAATAAAGCAATGTCTACACGGCCATACAAATCGAAATCAATTGGTAGCTTTTACCCCACCCCGGGGTGCGGACTTACCCGACCCCATCTCTTTCGCCAGCACAACGAAATTACGAATCGCAATGAAAAGCTGGCTCTTGGCGAAATTGGCGGGCCAACAAACACCACCAGGTTACCCTACAAATCAGACACATTAATTATGATGAATTGGAGCGAAACTGCAGACAAAATAGATGGGGCGGGGGAGGCCAAATTGGCGTAGCTGTAAAAGTCCCTGATAAAAGTGGTACACGTCCATGTGGATGTTCACGACGCAGACTTTCGTCACCCACAAAATCAAATTCACACCAGAAAATCCAAAACATTGTTTTGTTTTATTTTGGTTATTTGATTCTTAGTAAATTCTAAGCAAAAACAATGATGCTACAGATGACTTCGAAGAGAAAAAAAAACAAAAACCTTATCAGCATAAATCGGCAGGCCTCACCGTTATATTTGTTTTTTTACGTGTTTCGGACTAAGCAAAGTATTTATACCCGTTACTCGTAAAGTAAAAGGGTATACTAGATTCGTCGGAAAGTATGTAACAGGCAGAAGGAAGCGTTTCCGACCCCCATAAAGTATATATATTCTTGATCAGAATCACTAGCCGAGTCAATCTAGCTATGTCCGTCTGTCCGTCTGTCCGTATGAACGCTGAGATCTCGGAAAGTATACAAGCTACAATACTGGGATTAGGCATGCAGATTCCTGAGCTTCCTGCGTGGCGCAAGTTTGTTTCAGCACGCCACGCCCACTCTAACGAACACAAACCTCCCAAAGCTGTGGCTCCTACAGTTTTGATGCTGGAATAAAAATTTAACTGAAATATATTGTTCTCATCAATACCTATCGATTGACCCAAAAAAAAGTTTGCTACGCCCACTCCAACGCCCACAAGCTGGCCAAACCCGTGGCGCCCACAATTTTCATGCTAGATAAAAAATTTTAACTGAAATGTATCGATTGATATCGATAAAAAATTGACACGCCCACTCTAACGCCCATAACGCCTAAATCTGTCTACCGCCGGTAGGTGGCGCATTTTAATCTCTCTTGCATATCTCCATTTCCCTTTGGTCCCATTAGCTGAGTAACGGGTATCTGATAGTTGAGGTACTCGACTATAGCGTTCTTCCTTGTTTTGAATTAGCTTGTTATTATAAATAATTTGCGAGCATAAAAATTAAAAAATTATCTGAAGCAATTGAAAATAATGTTGTTAGAGAAAGGTTGTACTTCACGTGCAATTTCCAAAAGGCTTTGTATAAGCCAATCGGCGGTAATCGGAGCTCAAAAAGAGACGGAATGTGACTCCCAACGCGCAAGTCGCAGGTCGGATAAAATTATTAAAGGATTCAGATGCTCGACTTATGATGTCTGAGGAGCTAGCTTCTTACACTAATGGGTGCTTCTTTGGCTATTAACAAGAATGTTAGCGAATGGACTGCTAGAAGAGCGAGACCTGTGAGGCCTCGGATACATTTCAAGTGTAAAAAAACAAACCTGCATTATCCGATTAAAATGTTAAGGCGCGATTGATATTTGAAAGGGCACAATGTGCTTATCCCGAAACAGAAATTGTTTTTCAACAAGATGGGGATCCGAAGCACACTGTGAAAATTGTTAAGGTATGGATTGTAAAGCTACATTTTAAATTGATGGAGTGGCCAGCACAAAGTCCCGATCTCAGTCCGGTTGAAAATTTTTGGTCAATCGTGAAAAGACGGCTCAGTAGTACGAAGCAGCTCCATCAAACATGGGCAACCTTTGGGAGAGTATTGAAGCAGAATGGAGTCGTATTCCTAAAGACCTTATTTTAAATTTAGTAGAGAGCATGCCAGACCGCGTACAGGATGTCATTTCAAATATGTTTGGACGAAATATTAGTATTATTTTAATAATTTAAACTATTGGAAACGTGCAAAATTGAATTTATGCGGTTTTTTTTCGTTTTTACTTTAATTCTCTTCGAATTAATCTGTATACAATTTTTTGGATTTTCTGGTGTAATTATGATTTTGTGGGTGACGAAAGTCTGCGTCGTGAGCATGCACTTAATTTTTCCTATCTTTAAATTTGACTTAGAAAAAACACAAGAGAGAACGATATAGTTAAGTCCCTGGACAATCATATACCCATTACACAGCTAACCAATTTAACTTGATAACTAATGCTCAGTGGATCCGCTTGTATGGAAGAGCGTCCAAAAATACTAATAATGGCCATAGCGTGCTGAAATGTATAACAAAACAAGGAAGAACGCTATAGTCGAGTACCTCGACTATCAGATACCCGTTACTCAGCTAAATAGAGATATGCAAGTAGCAAAGCGAGATTAAAATGCGCCACCTACTGGCGGTATACAGATTTAAGCGTTATGGTCGTTAGAGTGGGCGTGGCAAATTTTTTATCAATCGATAGGTATTGACGAGACAAATACATTTCAGTTAAAATTTTTTGTCTAGCATAAAAATTGTGGGCGTCACAGACTTTCGCGGCTTGTGGGCGTTAGAGGGGGCGTGGCATATTCGCGTAACAAACTTGCGCTGCGTATAAGGCTACGGAATCTAAATCTGAAATGCCAATTCTCTATCCTTGATAGTTTCCAAGATATCCACGTTCATATTTACCATTTTTTGAAGTTTGTGGGCGGTTTATGGGCGTTAGGGTGGGCGTGGCACTCTACTGAAACAAACTTGCGCTGCGTAAGAAGCTCAGGAATCTGCACGCCAAATCTCAATAGCCTAGCTCCCATAGTTTTCGAGATCTCAGCGTTCATCCGGACAGACGAACAGACGGACATGGCTAGATCGACTCGGCTAATGATCATGATCAAGAATATATATACTTTATGGGGTCGGAAACGCTTCCTTCTGCCTGTTACACACTTTCCGACGAACCTAGTATACCCTTTTACTCTACGAGTAACGGGTATAACAAGGAAGAACGCTATAGTCGAGTACCTCGACTATCTGATACCCGTTACTCAGCTAAAGGGATCAAAGAAAAATGGAGATATGCAAGCAGAAAAGCAACATTAAAATGCGCCACCTACCGGCAGTAGACAGATTTAAGCGTTATGGGCGTTAAAGTGGGCGACACAAACTTTTTTTTTTATCAATCGATAGGTATTGACGAGACCAATACATTTCAGTTACAATTTTTTATCTAGCATGAAAATTGCAGGCGTCACAGGTTTGAGCGGTTTGTGGGCGTTAAAGGGGGCGTGTCAAACTTTTTTGGGTCAATCGATAGGTATTGATAAGAACAATACATTTCAGTTAAAATTTTTATTCTAGCATCAAAACTGTAGGAGCCACAGTTTTGGGCAGTTTGTGGGCGTTAGAGTGGGCGTGGCACTTCGCTGAAACAAACTTTCGCTGCGTAAGAAGCTCAGGAATCTGCTTGCCAAATCTTAATAGCCTAGCTCCTATAGTTTCCGAGATCTCAGCGTTCATCCGGACGGACAGACAGACGGACATGGCTAGATCGACTCGGCTAGTGATCCTGATAAAGAATATATATACTTTATGTGGTCGGAAACGCTTCCATCTGCCTGTTACATATGTACTTTTCGACGAATCTAGTATACCCTTTTAGTGTACGAGTTACGGGTATAAAAATAGGACGTTTTATAGCTCCCATAAAAATCGACACAAAATTTAAAAAAATATTTGTTTAATATAATTTATTAAGATTTTATTATTTATATACATAAAAGTAATATATTAAGAAAGAATGCAAGACATTTAAGATTCAAGTTTAGGACGGCACCGATGAGCACATTTCTCTATTTGATTTGATTTGCAATGGGGGCGTTTTATTGAAATGGATTCTATTTTATTAAGCCATCCAGAATGATGTTGAATAACTAAAGATTTTTTTCGTTTGTAATTTTTCTAAAAAGTTGCAATTGTTTTGCAGAGGTTCTCAATTTTTTTTACACATCACTCAACTTTGGAATAATGTAGCCGTTCTTTTTAATGTTCACTTGCACATCGGAAATCAATTTGTTCAGTTTTTCTGCGTTGGTTCCATTTTCTGTGCACCACATATAACAAATATATAAGACGTGGAAGCACACACTTTTGGGATGCACCTACCAAAATCAAATATTATTCAAAAGGGAAAAATAATCAAAATTTATAAAGTAATTTATAAATTAATAGTTTTGCAAAAACACAAACCACGACAGACGAAGACAAAGCAACAGCGCAACAGCACACTAGGCAAAGAGTCACCATTAACTGCATTTAAATTTGTATTAGTAAACAAACATCTGCAAGTTTCTGCAGCTAATTTTAAAACATTTAACACCTTAAAAGTAAGACAAACACAATGACATACATACCAATTTCTGGATTTTCTTGGACCACAACTAAAACTTTAACTAAACATAAAATAGACTTTCACAAAATACACAACAAGGAGTTATTCGATCAAATTAGTTTTACGAAAAAACTTTGACAGGAAAGTTAACTATTAATATCTCGATTTAAAGAAAATTCCTTTAATTTCAAAATTCATTTTAAATAGTTAAATTCGGAACACTCCAGCTAACGTGTGATTAAAGGACCATTTGAATTAGAGAAAAATCTTCCTGAGCGCAGCTGCGTTGCAAAAATGAGCACGAGTCCATGATTGCCAAGCTATTTTTTTGGAAAGTACCGTTAGATTTCCAGTAAAATCTGGTAATCCACCACAATGGACCCATATAGGTCTAAGTGTAAGCCGCCCTAACCTAACGTCATCACATATTTTGTTTTTGGCCTCGGACGGATCCACTGTGTAATGGTCCGATTTAATTATCTTTTAACACAATTGGACAATCGGTTGAAGCAAACATGGTCTTTATAGACACTATTAGACTCTACTATCATTTACACTTTTACAAAATCTATAAAAATGTGGGCGCCAGACAGACTTTAGCGTTAACAAACTAACCCAGATGATGAGGAAATTTAAATCTTAAAACCTGAAATCTGAAGTCCTTAGTTTTCGAGATCTCAGAATTTACGGATACTGTGTTTATGCGATGCCAAATTCACGCTTTCATTTCGCGATTTCAGCAGATTCGTGTGTGCATAAACGCCATTTTGTGAATTCGGCAACACACGAAAGTTGACTATGAATTCAACCTGAAAGCGTGAAATGGTCACAATTAAACTCCGGTAACTCTATATAATTATCGGAGTTGCCAGATCGATATAAATACATAAATACACCATACATTTAACAAATTTTTTGTTCATTCAGTGCCAATGGAAACTAGTTTTAATCTTTTATTTGGACGGTAAAAAAATGTTATACTGGCTTGCACACACTTTATCTTTAATACAAGCAAGATTATATTATGCGAATCGAAAAAAAGTAATCGGTTTTATAATCGCTAACACCTTTTTCTACCGGTCCGGCATCTCTGTCACCTGAGATTGATAAAAAGCATGAATTCGGCTGTGTCGCATAAACAGGAGCAAATTTTATTTCACGCTTTTAAGAAATCATGAAACCCTTAGCATAAACATAGTAATTAACGCCGTTCATAAAAACATGTACTTGAAAAATTGTCTCGGTGGTCCAGCTACTAGAGCGTCCGCCTTTAACACATGGTCGAGTCGAGTAAGTCTCATTAAAATATTATTTCTAATGTTTATATGTACTTCAAATCATAAATTATCTCTTTCTCCCCAGCAAAATAGCCAAAAAACATTAAATTCTAGCAATAACAAAACAAAAGTACGGAAATTAAATAATTCTCTACTAGGCGTCCAGAAAAACTAGCATATACACAAACCTCGTTTTTTTATATTTTTATGTTTCCAAGTTTAGCCCAAAACGTTCTTAAGCTGACCCCATTCGTTCAGAACCCAACCCCGAAGTATTGGTCAAATTTTCTGAACGACCGTTCATGAATTGTCGACAAACGGGCTTACGCACTTTTAAGACCCCGTTCGGGCTGGATTTTTGAACGTTTCAATAACGACGTTAGGGCTTACTTTTAAATTCTTTTGAAACATGAGTTTTTGCACAAAACGTGATCATCTGGGCACACACACAAAAACTGTACCAACGTACATATTTAGGAAATATTTGAAACATTAAAAGAATTTCCGACATTCTGCATTTAAGATTCAAGGGAATTAAATAGTTCATATAAATATGTGTTGTATTAACCAAACTTAAAATTTTGTTGAAAATATTTGCACGAAATTCAACCTTGCATTTTTAATTAAGGCGGCCGGTAAAGCTGGGCGGTTGTTTCGTTAGAAGTCTGCCTACTCCTCCTTTTCCGTAACGGTGCCGTTTGTTCTTTTGGGGTGTTATTATCAGTTGTAAATGCAGCTCTCCACTCAATTACATGCCCTTTGTGTGCTCACAGCGTGAATCCAACTCCAACTACGGCACTACGGCTTCGGCACAAACTCAGTACCGTTTACCAACTGCGATACTCCGGCTGCGATGCCACCGTAACCGAAACCGAACCCATTCCCGGAACCGAATCATTCAGTCAGTCCTATGCGTGTGTCTGCTCATTATATGTTTTTTTGCTCCTACACTCAAAATAAAACAAGGAACAACGCTATAGTCCAGTACCTCGACTATCAGATACCCCTTACTCAGCTAAAGAGTCCAAAGGGAGATGATATGCAAGCAGCAAAGCGAGATTGTAAGGCGCCACCTACCCGCGATCTTAATATATGGATATTTGGGCGGCAGGCAGATTTAAGCTTCATGAGCGTTAAAGTGGGCGTGCCCACTTTTTTGTCCAATCGATAGGTATTGACGAGACTAAACATTTTTGTCTAGCATGAAAATTGTGGGCGCCACTGGCTTGGGTGGTTTATGGGCATGACATATTCGCGTTACAAGCTTGCGCTGCGTACAAGGCTATGGAATTTAAATCTGAAATCCCAATTCTCTGTCTTTGATAGTTTCCGAGATATTCGCGATCATATTTGTGATTTTTAAAGTTTGTGGGCATGGAAAATTTGTTTTGGGTCAATCGATAGGTATTAATGAGAACAATACATTTCAGTTAAATTTTTTATTTTAGCATTACAACTGTAGGAGCCACTGCTTTGGGCGTCTTGTGGGCGTTAGAGTGGGCGTGGCACATTGCTGAATCAAACTTGCGCTGCGCAGAAATCTCTAGAGTCTGCATGCCTAATTCTAGTATTGGAGCAATTATAGTTTCCGAGACTACAGCGTTCACACGGACAGACGAACGGACATAACTAGATCGACTCGGCTGATGATCCTGATTAAGAATATAGGTACTTTATGGGGTCGGAAACACTTCCTTCTACCTGTTACATACTTTGCGAAGAATGAAGTATACCATTTTACTCTACGAGTGACGGGTATAATTACAATTTAATTTGATTGCTGGCGGAGGTGAGGCGTGAGGAGTGAACAATGTCGCTCTTAAATTAGGTTCGGCAAATCGAGCATTGTATATGAGTGGTGGAAGCAGGAAAAACATGTGTGAATTCTACTTGTAGCCTCATAATTATAAATCTGCTGTGATGGTCCGATCATGGTCCGAGTTATACACCAATCGAAAGGTATTGCAAAAACTAAAATGATCGCTTACCAAGTCTGTAATAATTTCAATTTGCCTGGGAGAAAAGCAAAGAATGTGTAAAAGTAAAAATTTAGAAAATTTGACCTTTTTTGGATGGTGAGGATACATGCCACAGGTTATTAGCCTTACTTTATTCTTAGTGAGAATACACGTCACATGTTAAAGTCCAGTGCTCCGAAGGCCGCATAACCCATAATGGTCTCCGACCTTGGGAATTTTGAATTTTTCAGGTATGTCTGATATTACCAAAGGATGGTAAATATCTTCCCCAATTACCACCGTATCACCAGTTATGAATATAAAAACTGTTTTGTATTTACCTATCTTACGATTACTATAAATGCATACAGCTACAGGCATCTTGGCGATATCCAGTTTCTTCTAGAGCCACATGCAGTTGTTTAGCATTTCCAAGGCATTCGATGGCGTGGCTTTAAATACAAAATTTGCCAGGCTCACTACGTTACAGCTGCAATTTAAATTTTCAATGGATTATTTTGTATGTTTTTTAAAGAAACGTAGCATGATTTGTGCTTTTCTTTAATATGTCTGAGCGTCAATTCTAGATTCTGACACATTTAGAATAGTGTCGAATAAACCATTTATATTTCTTTTCCACGTACTACTTAAAATGGACTAGAGGCTGAATCTCTAGCCAAGAGCACCTGAAAGAGAATATCAAAGGCAAAGGTTGTGAATAGAAAATGTTGAGCATTCTACATTTACCAGGCCAAAGGAATCATCAAAAAAATGCTAGTATTTCGGTGGTTTTCGAATAGTTCCTCATTACTTTCAAAAGTGCACCCAAGATCTTCAGGGACTACATTTTGATTATCTTTTGCAGAACAGTCAATCAATTTATTACTTCCGTTGAAATAGGTCATGAGCTTCTCCACAGCTATGTCCATGCGGCATTTAAACTTTACCACTTTATGTTTAATAGATTTAAACTCGAATTTGACTGGTGCGCTACTAGCTGGGATCCTGGCGTATCCAAATTTGTTCCTGACTATAGTAGACCATATTTGAATGGTTCTGATCTGCTTTAAAGCCGTTTTGAAAACTGCTCCCACTCACGAGGATTAATATCGTCGCCTTCCTCGTTATTTACCATCTCATCCACTTCCATTTTTATGCACGAAGCCCATTGATCGAGGTAACTTGTGGTGCATTGTAGATACTCACCATCGAAAGTGATTTCAATTTTCTTTTAACGTACTTTAAGAATGCACTCAGAAAACAGAGTTACCTAAATTACACCATTTTTTTTGGGTAAAAATATATAAGCATTTTTTAGGTAATTTGGTTTTTTGGGTCTAATTTCCAACTACTCTTTTACAAATTACTTATTTTTAATACTCTAAGCTTTCCAATTTGTTCTTTATTTTCATTTCTTAAAAAATAAATATATTTTAAAGATTTTATAACATTAATTCGAAGAGATCAATTTAAATCTAAGAAACGAAAATTAAACAAGGGAGAACGCTATAGTCGAGTACCTCGACTATCAGATACCCGTTACTCAGCTAAATGGAGATATGCAAGCAGCAAAGCGAGATTAAAATGCGCCACCTACCGGCGGTATACAGACTTAAGCGTTATGGGCGTTAGAGAGGGCGTGGCAAATTTTTTTTGGATCAATCGATAGGTATTGACGAGACCAATACATTTCAGTTAAAAATTTTTATCTAGCATGAAAATTGTGGGCGTCACAGGGTTTTGCGGTTTGTGGGCGTTAAAGTGGGCGTGGAAAACTTTTTTTTGGGTCAATCGATAGGTATTGATGAGAACATTACATTTCAGTTAAAATTTTCTATCTAGCATCAAAACTGTAGGAGCCACAGTTTTGGGCGGTTTGTGGGCGTTAGAGTGGGCGTGGCAGTCTACTGAAACAAACTTGCGCTGCGTAGGAAGCTCAGGAATCTGCACGCCAATAGCCTAGCTCCCATAGTTTCCGAGATCTCAGCGTTCATCCGGACAGACGGACAGACGGACAGACGGACATGGCTAGATCGACTCGGCTAGTGATCCTGATCAAGAATATATATACTTTATGGGGTCGGAAACGCTTCCTTCTGCCTGTTACATACTTTCCGACGAATCTAGTATACCCTTTTACTCTACGAGTAACGGGTATAATAAATGGGTATTGAAATTTCTAAACTAATATAGTTTACCAGGGTTGTTGCTTGTATATCTTCATCTGCGTCGACAAGAGCAGTTAGCTGACTAACTTTCCTTGCTCGGCGTTCTCTTAACACGTAGCCATCTCCGCCTCTTTTACCTATTGAAACTATCAGCAATGCCTTAATAATAGCCCGCGCACCTTCGGGACTGGTTGACAATATAAGCTGTCCGATTCCGAATAAATAAAGCCGTTACACAAGTTTTATTCCGTTTCTTAAAAAGTCGTCCCAATTTTCCATGTAGTGAGCGACGTCGATGCGAGTGTATGATCCTGGCATTGTTTGTCATGCAAGGATCTGCATACGCTTCAACAGTGGTGAAGGTCGTTAATGCTTGACAACAAGCCAACAGCAAAGCCCTCGAAAAATCGCACACCTGCATAAATCATAATAATCCCATTAATATTTGGGTTTCCTTATCAACAACAAAGGAAGGAAATTTGTTTTTTGGTATATTCAAGCATTTAATATAACTTTTATATATAATTATATATATAAAAACTTTTTTTAAAATTTAACAAAAAAACATACATAAACAAAAAAAGTTCTATATCTGCCATACTTTAATATTCGGTATTTTTTTAAAGTCGTGCCACAGGGTTTGGCAATTCCAAATGGCCAAAAATTGGCGCAATTAATGTGTTTCGCCGAAAAGCCAACATCTGACAGACAGCAGTAAACAAGCCGTAAACATTAAGTTTTATCCACGAATTTAAAATGATTTGCAAAAGCAAGAACTCGTCCTTTGAGCAGCTAAAACTTGTGCTCCATTTGCATCTAGAGGGCAAGACTTACAAGGAAACTGCAGAAATCCTGGAAATGAAGCCAAATACGGTCGGTGACATCTTCCGGAGATTCAACCAAAAAAATTGACTGATCGCGAAGAAGCTGAATTAGTCAGAAAGGTCAAGAAAAATCCTCGACTTAGTGCTACCGAATTAAAGGCCGAACTCTTTGCCGACCACGGGAAGACCGTTTCAGCGCAAACCGTTCGTCGTACACTCATAAAGTTACTTTTCAAAATACTAGAAAAATCGAATTAAATAAGAAATCGGCCTATAATTAGGAAAAATCGCCTTAAATATGGGGAAAATCGCCATACGAAATGTTTTTTGGGGTTCATTTTTTTAAAATGCCAAATTTTTTCTACTATTTAAGGCGAATTTTTCCGAGCATAATATTTTCTCAAATTTAGGGAAAAATCGACATATTTCGTGGAACAACGTCACCCATAATCGCCGTTGAAACATGAAAATCGACTTTGAAATTTGGAAATCGGTAGGCTAGCGGTCTAATGCGTTGAACTTTCAAAATCATGTAAATGGCGTGAGTTCGAGCCCACGAAGAGTCAAAAATTATTTTTCTTTTTTGTGCAAGTTTTAAGAATTGGATTTTTAAACAACTTTTGTGTGCAAAAGCAAAAAAAAAATTAGAACGCGTTAAAAATAATCAAAAAATTTTATAGTACACTAAATGATCAGATTTTAAATGCTTTTAGTTTAACTGGTTGGTGATTAGTAAGAATATCTCTTAGACCGCAACAAATTGGGATATGAACCGTTTTTGCGCGTCGCCTATCGCGATGTGTCTGAGGTGCAGCGGTAGTGTTCTCGACTGCGGACCAAGCGGTCGTGAGTTCAATTCTCGCAGCGACCACGAAGATTTGTCTCAAATAGTAAGTTGTTCGATTTTTATGTTTATTTCCCTGATTCTGCTTAATAACTTCTTTTCAGCTCTAATGATTCTAATTAGCAGTTTACCAACGGCCGAATAATAACCTTGCTTGCCTTCTCACCCTCTCAAATTATACACTAATAGAAATTTTACTATAAAATCGCCCTAAAAACAAGGAAAATCGTCCTAAAACGAGGGTCAATGGCGACTGTGTGGTTGGACATGTTTGCTGGTTCTCGGCAAACATTATCTGCGGTACTTTTTCCGGGTTTTTTTTTGGATTATTTGACTTATTGTCCTTTTTTTACTGTAATTTGAGAGGGTGGCAAGGTAAGGTTATTATTTGGCCGCTCCTCGCATGTTGGTAAACTGCTAATTAGAGTCATATGAACTGAAAGTAGTCATTAAACAGAATCAGTTCGAGAGCACCACCGCTGCACCAAAGACGCATCGCGCTAGGCGACGCGCAAAAAGGGTTCATATCTCAATATGTTCTAAGAACAAATTCTCAATTTAATTCTAAGAAATATTCTCACTAATGACAGCAAATTATGTTTTATTTTACCCAATTAAACTAAATACACTAAAAAACAAGGAAGAACGCTATAGTCGGGTACCTCGACTATCAGATACCCGTTACTCAGCTAATGGGACCAAAGGGAAATGGAGATATGCAAGCAGCAAAGCGAGATTAAACTTGCGCTGCGTAAGAAGCTCAGGAATCTGCACGCCAAATCTCAATAGCCTAGCTCTTTTTATTTCCGAGATCTCACCGTTCATCCGGACGGACAGACAGACGGGCATGGCTAGATCGACTCGGCTAGTGATCCTGATCAAGAATATATATACTTTATGGGGTCGCAAACGCTTCCTTCTGCCTGTTACATACTTTCCGACGAATCTAGTATACCCTTTTACTCTACGAGTAACGGGTATAAATATTATTTTAATGTACTATAAATTATCAAACAAAAACACATCTTAAAGCGCTCTTAACAAAAATTTCTGATATCATCAAGTGTGACGAAAAATGATATTACATTCGATAAAATAAATAAACTATATTAAATTTATGTATTCGTCACGCTACAGCAGAAAATTTACGTGTAGGTAAATTAATATTTACTGTTGCGGGCCGAATACATAAATTTAATATAGTTTATTTATTTTATCGAATGTAATATCATTTTTCGTCACAATTGTTGATATCAGAAATTTTTGTTAAGAGCGCTTTCGCCACCACTTTTTACCTCGTTAAGAGGTGTTTTTGTTTGATTATAATATTATTATTATCTTTGGTGTTTTTTAACATATAACCTACTAAGCTTAGAATTACCATTTTTTAATTCGTTTTGAATTTCGAACTAAATTTAATCAAAATCGGACGACTATAGCATATAGCTGCCATAGGAACGATCGGAAAGTTGGTGGGAAAATAATATGAAACAAATTATAGCTTCGGTGTTTTTTAACATATAACCTCCTACGCTTGGAAATACTATTTTTTAATTAGTTCTGAATTTTGAATTTAATTTTATCAAAATCGGTCGACTATATCATATAGCTGCCATAGGAACGATCGGAAAATTGGTGGGAAAATAATATGAAACAAACTATAGCTTCGGTGTTTTCTGACATATATACTATTGGGAATATCATTTTTTGTATTTTTAAATTTAACAAATATAACTGCAAGGGTATACAAGCTTCGTTTTGCCGAAGTTAACTTCCTTTCTTGTTTTTTCCTTACTATTAACTTTATGCTGAAAAATAATATATTACATGTTTCTGCTTCCAAAAAAATTTGACAACTGGTCACCGCATTTGGAAAGTTCAACAGAAACTATTTACGTTCGCTACCTCAATTGTTGAGTTTTCTGTTGAATTTTCAACCATTCAGAAATTTAACAGTTAAGCGAATGGCCAGAACATCCCTCCCATCCCATCGATATGGTGTATCCCAGTTTGTGATCCAGCCCTGTATTTTTGGAGACCCTAAGAAAAAGAAGAGTGGACAAGAGAAGAGGATGGTTACGATTTTCTTCGTAAATGTGTAGACGTTTTCTCTTATACGGCTAAATCTCCAGCTATGCAGCTACTTCCTATAAAGCTGCAAAAACATAGATGGTAGCCCCATTGATAGTTTTCATAGTTTGAGGAGTAAACATCGATACTATCGCGACAATACCGCTTATATCTGAACAATAGGGGTCAAAACCAATATAATAGGTTAATTCCTGCAGAACATTATCTAACGAAAATGGTGCTATTATGAAAAGTATTATATATCAATAATTATAATTATAAACGCAATAAGTATACTTATTGTGGAGGATCGACCTACGGGTGGACATCGACATCGACTTTAATTTATATTTCATTTTTCAACACGTAAAATGTGCGTACCTTCGTTCTTCTTTGAAACCCAAGTGATGGGAGCTGTATGTAATACTATCGAGATAGTCTGAGTAACATCGATGGGGGGTCACCGGGGCCCAACCATCGATGTTATCGCTTGTTTTCCAGCTCTACTTCCTAGCAAAGCTACTGAAAGAAAAAGTGACTTGCAAAAATTTATAAAACATCCCAGTTTGCTGAAAATAGCTAGCTTCTTGTTGAAACTCGAGTCTAGTTTTTGGCACACATACCAAAAAACTAGCTTCCAGACGTGTTCGCAAATTCGGGTCTAGTTTTCGGCACACATACCAAAAAACTAGCTTCTAGACGTGTTCGCAGTTCGCCAACAAGAAGGCAAGTAAAGTACTTAAAAAATGGCTGAGCAAAAGATCGAGAGCCCCGTCTTCGAGAAGGTTCCAGTCAAGGAGGCGGCACCTGAGAAGCCAACCGCCGACAAGGAGAACGGAGCACCGGCCGCCGACAGCGGGGCACTCTCCGGTGCCGTCGATGGTGAAAAGGCGACCGCCGAGGCCGCTGACAAGGAGGAGGAGTCCGCCGCCGATGGCGAGGAGGCCAAGAACAAGAGCATCGAAGCAGCTCCAGCTGATGTTGAGAGCGGCGAGGAGGCCGCCATCGGTGCCTCACCAGATGCTCCTGCCGTCGGGCCCGTGAAGCGGAAGGTGGACGTGGCCGCCGCCAAAGCCGATGAGGCCGGTGCCACGCCGGAAAAGAAAAGTAAGCTGGAGGAGGAATGCACAAGGGACTAGGTGCAGAACGGCGCCTAGATCTACTTAATAATATATACTAACACAACAATCACTCGCAAATCACACAAACACACAAAGACACTCAGCGGACTCTACCCAACCACCTTTCCAACGATCGATCCTGCAAAGGGGAGCGCAGTCTTGTAGCGCACCGATCTGTTCTTCTTATCTTTACTAACACACCAACAACCGACCAGGACACCAACAACAACAAACGAGAAACAACAACAATCCATTGTCATTAAAAAACCCTACTTAAAAACTAAATTTTAATGCATATATCACTTTGGGCGGGATACTAAGAAAACCCAGGTTTATTAGACTAGTTGTGTTCTTACTGAAAGAACGCGTCGAATGACTCCTCATTCGATGCTCCTTTCAAAAGTTATTCCGAAAACAAGATTTTGGGGAACTTTTCAAAATAAAGTTTATTTATTTACAAAATAACAGGGATAGGCAGCCATAGCTGGCTTAAAGTCAATGTTTTCAGTTTCCTATTCTGTTCTTAATTAATAATTGTATAATTCATTTAATTTTGGTATTCGATTCTTAAATACTAAGTGTATAATTCAAGTACATTCAGGTGTCTTATAGTACTATCTTAATTATAAGAGGCTTAATATTAAGGATTTTGAAAACTTGAAGAAGGTTGGAAGTAGTGGGATTGGAAGGAAGTGTGGTAACGTTTTCATGTTATCAAATGCAGCGCATACGTTAAGAATATGCTCAATTGACATTAAAGTGTGGTTACAGAACTTACAGGCTTTGTTTGTAGCCTGAAAATTCTATATTCATGGGTGAGTCTGGTGTGGCCCAGACGTATCTTTTCTTGGTAGTTTGGTTATTTCTCTTGCTTCAGTGTAGTTGCTTATATTCAGAAGGCTACTGTTTATGGGTTGGTACCAACTGGAGGAGTATTGAAAAAGATTGAGAGAGATGTTATAAAAATGACTTTTAAAGAATCTGTTTGTATCAAACTAGTTAATATCATGTGAGGTGAACAGAGGTGCGATAGTTGCGTTTTTTGCGGCTTCATCGGCAAATTCGTTGCCGCTAATTCCAACATGGTTCGGAACCCACATGACTTTGATTTTGGGGTAAGCGGTATTTATTATACCACGAATTTTCGTAGGATGTTGCTTATCGATGTTTTTAAGCGAGTGAATTCAGAAAGAGAGTCCGAGTAGGAGCAGATCTTTCCCTTAATAGTACGACCCATCACGACGACTTCCACGATAATGACGATAATTTCTGCAGTATAAACTGACGTGTAATTTGGAAGAATGCCTTTTTTTTAGAACATTGTTCTTTGTGGATATGACATAGACAGTTGTGTCTTGGTTTTTTGGTTGGTAAGATTTGCTTTAATGTCCAGAAATTTATTCTAAATATTGGCTCAAATGTGTGTCTATAGTATCTGATTGTAAGTGGCAAGACTAAGATTTCGGTAAGATTTTTATTGGGCTGTAAGGGAGAAATAGGTTTGCCCAGGACGTTGTATTTTTGTGTAGGACTGAGTTTCTGTATTGTGGGTTTTCTTATTTTTTATTTTTTCCTTTAATGAATTTAGAGGGGTGTCTGATGATTGGGCTACAGTGCTAGAACATTTTGGCTTGGAGGTGATGTGTTCTAATGTGGGTGGTAGGTTCTAAGTATAAGTTGATGGCGTGTGCTGGCAAATGGCACCCAGTGCCAAATGGAGTGCACTATTGAAAAGGATTTGGATCGGTATGATTTGCAATTTTGGAGCTAAACCATATTAAACAAAAACACCTCTTAACGAGGTAAAATGTACTCGGCCCGCAACAGTAAATATTTATTTACCTACACGTAAATTTTCTGCAGTAGCGTGACGAATACATAAATTTAATATAGTTTATTTATTTTATCGAATGTAATATCATTTTTCGTCACAATTGATGATATCAGAAATTTTTGTTAAGAGCTCTTTCGCCACTACTTTTTACCTCATTAAGAGGTGTTTTTGTTTGATATCAGAAGTTTTTTTTGCACAAGAGTTTAAGTACCCCAATACCATGACTAGGAGTCGTCCCCATATGGCTTGCCTATTGAAAAACCAAACACACACTTTCACGTTCCACTTCGGCTTAACTTTATTCTAATAAGGTATGGGTTGTTTACATTCACATTTTAATAAGAATGAAACATATAATATGAATATTAAACTTTTTAATAACAAGTTTTATCGCTTCAATTACCTATTTTAATAGCACAAGTTTGGAATCTCAAGGGTTGTATAGTTTCAGATTCCAAGAGAAATCTGTCGTTTCTTACATTTCCCGCTGAACTAGCGGGTTTTTCCAAAGTGGTAGAACAAATAGATCAAGTTTCCTATTTCGATTAGCTTCATGCAAGTAAAGGACCCTAAAGCCATAACAGATTTTCCGTTTGAAAAAATCTAATAAGAATATTGTTCATTAAATTGGTTTTTTTTCTTGTTTATTCCAATAAGTATGAAATATTACGTATACGGAGCTGAAACGAGTTGCACTTTTTATCGCTTAATATCTTCCAAACGGTAATTTGTAGGGTAAAAACTGTCATATATCAAAAGTTAAGAAATCTCAAGGGCTACATGATATAAAATTTAAAAAGAAATCATTCGACTCAATTTTGAGAAAATAGTCAAAAAGTGGTTTTAAAAAATAACTTTTTATCATATCTCTAAATCTATTATATTCAGACACTTTTACTATATTGAAAGTATTTAGTAAATTAAATTATCTTTTCAGAGATATATAGCACGTTTCTGTAGCACAAGTTGTTTAGCTACTATAAGCATTTAAATCTGGCCTTTTTTTTTGCTTTTCCACTAAACTAGCGTAGAACAAACGTTTCTTATTTCAAGCTTCTTTATACACCCATAGGGTTTCCAAGGCCCTAAAACTAAGATGGGATCACTAACCGAGTCGATCTAGCCGTCTGTCCGTCTGTCTGTCCGTCCGGATGAACGCTGAGATCTCGGAAACTATGGGAGCTAGGCTATTGAGATTTGGCGTGCAGATTCCTGAGTTTCTTACGCAGCTCAAGTTTGTTTCAGCAGAGTGCCACGCCCACTCTAACGCCCACAAACCGCCCCTGTGGCTCCTACAGTTTTGATGCTAGAATAAAAATTTTAACTGAAATGTATTGTTCTCATCAATACCTATCGATTGACAAAAAAAAAGTTTGCCACGCCCACTTTAACGCCCACAAACCGCGAAAACCTGTGACGCCCACAACTTTCATGATAGATAAAAAATTTTAACTGAAATGTATTGGTCTCGTCAATACCTATATATTGATCCAAAAAATTTGCCACTCCCACTCTAACGCCCATAACGCTTAATTCTGTATACCGCCGGTAGGTGGCGCATTTTAATCTCGCTTTGCTGCTTGCATACCTCTATTTAGCTGAGTAACGGGTATCTGATAGTCGAGGTACTCGACTATAGCGTTCTTCCTTGTTGTTTATTATTTCTCCGTGCTCTACAATTTTTTTTTGCCTATGCACACAAATCTGTTCAAGAATTTAATTCTAAAAACTTGCACAAAAAAAGAAAAATAAATGTAAACTCTTCGTGGGCCCGAACTCACGCCATTTAGATGAGTTTGAAAGTTCAACGCCTTAGACCGCTAGGCCACCGATTTTCAAATTTTAATGGCGATTTTCTAGTTTCAAGGGAGGTTTTGGATGATTTTTTGTTCTACGAAATAAGGAGATTTGCCTTACATATGAGAAAATATTAAAAGCATATGATCAGAAAAATTCGCATTAAATAATAGAAATAACTTGCGTTTAAAAAAAAATTAACCCTAAAACATATTTTCTATGTCGATTTTTTCTATATTTAGGGCGATTTTTTTAATGTTAGGGCGATTTCATAATTTAATTTATAAATAATTTGATGAGTGTAGCTGACAAGAAAGAAAGTTAACTTCGGCAAGCCGAAGTTTGTACATTATTTATTATAATTATAATTATTTATTTATAATTATTAAATTTCTTTTCTTCATTTTCTTTCTAGCACTAGCACTGTAGGAGCCACTGATTTGGGCGATTTGTGGCCAAGGTATATTTGCGTGACAAATAAAGCTGCGTACAAAGCTAAGGAATGTAAGTCTGAAATCACAACTCTGTAACTTCTATAGTTTCTAAGATATCAGCGATCATATGGATGATTTTTTAAAATTTTAAGGGCGCGAGTGCAAAATTTCAGTTAAATTTGTTGTCTACCTCTAAAACTGTGTGAGACAAAGTTTTGGGCGGTTTATAGGCGTTAGAGTGGGAGTGAAAGCTAAGGAATCTAAATCTGTATTCTCAACTCTCTAGCTTTTATATTTCCCGAGATCACAGCGTTCACACGAACAGACGAACATGGCTAGATCGACTCGGCTAATGTTGTTGATCAAGAATGTGTATATTTTATGGGGTCGGAGACGCTTTCTTCACAAAAATACGTAAGCGATAAGTTAACATTGATGTGATGTGCCTGAATTTCAGTTTGGTAAATTTAACCTGAAACATTTGAAATTGAGCACTGTTCAGCCACTCAATTTGAATTTTTCCCGACTTTGTTTGACCGTCCCAAACAAAACAATGGCAAGCAGTTGAGCAATCAACGTCACGGCAAAGCTTTCTCGTTTCTAAATTTGTATAAGACTCCGTCTCTTAATTTTCCAAGAGATACATAAATTTATACCACTGCACCTGCTGCGCAGACCAGAGTATCTACCCAAAGTATCTACCCTCCTTCAGCCAAAGTGAATTATGTAGCCGTGCACAAAGTTCACAGCAAAACACCAAAATAAATCGAAAAACTTTTTATTTCTATTAAATAATTTATTTTCAATTTCTTTTCATTTTTATGTTCTTATCCTTCGCCTCCTTCAATTTAATTTATGCGCAGCGGCTGAGATTTCAGTTAATAAAACTCATTTGAATTAATTTATGGCTTACAAAGGGGATTTATATAAATGGAAATATCGAAATGTCATTAGGAATATATTTTTTCAGGAACAGATAAATAAGCTATGCAATAAAATGATTCATTCATTTATTTGGGATTTATTTGGTTGCACATAAGCTTTCGTAGCCCAAAGAATAACTCACTCATTGCGCTTACTTCAGCGCTCGCTTTAGGTACTCATTAATCTCGTTATGCATTCGCATAATTCATTCACACACCATCAGCTCTGACATTTGATTGACATTCTTGTCTCATTGGAAAAGTCTAGTAATTTGGAAAGAACACTCGCGTCCACTAGTACAACGGTATATCTGAATCCCAACGAAGAATAGAAGCAGTCCAGCACACCCGCACATGCGAAATTATGCAAATTTTTTGTAGAGTCCGGCTAAATGAGTACCTTCTGAATCGTAAATCTGTCAGGTATCGCTTTCAACCTCATCTTTTGTGTCTCTCGAAATCTTTGCTTTGAAATAGCGAAAGGTTTAAAAAGGAGTCAAAGGCGGACAAAATAAAGACAAACATCTCTTAAAATAGGCATGTGTGTGTGTGTAGATTGACTTTTATGTTTTGCCTTTAAAATAAGTTGTTGCTAAAGAAAACGCTATAGTCGATGACCTCGACTATTAGATACCCGTTACTCAGCTTATGAGAGTGCGAGAGGGAGTGAGATATGCTCAAAGCTATTCTGGTTTTTAACTAGGACAGCTAGCCTAGAGCGCCACCTATCTTCTTCTTCTATAGCGACACCTACCTTCTTCTAAAGCGCCACCTGGCCTATAGCCATATTGACTATTACTTGGTTATAACCTTTTGATTAATGGTCCGTAGGTGAGCATGTAGGTGGGTATTGATAATAAGAACAAAACCTCATTTAAATTATATTAAGAAATGCGGGTGCTAGACGGGTTATGGGCGTATGTGGGCGTAAGAGTCGACGAGGCACCCTGCTGAGACAAACTTGCGCTGCGAAAGAAGCTCAAAAATCTACATGTCAAATCACAACCTTCTAGCTTTTATTGTTCTCGAGATCTCAGCGTTCATACGGACGGACAGACAGACAGATGGACATGGCTAGATCGACTCGGCTAGTGATCCTGATCAACAATACATACACTTTATGGGGTCGGAAACGCTTCCTTCCACGTGTTACATACATTCCGAAAAATTCGAGCTTACCCTTTTACTCTACGAGTAACGGGTATAACAAGGAAGAACGCTATAGTCGCGTGCACGTACCTACATATAAGTCAGGAACTATACAGTCTGGTCAATACTTCCACTGACATCTGTGAAGAAGCCATAAAAAAGGCTTAACCAGTCGAACCTTAAAAGCGAGTCTAGAACTCATTTCAATAAAGCTAAGTACAACAGCAGTAAAACTTCCTGAAACATATACCACGCAAAGCAAAGTCAATACAAACAACGACTATCAGATACCCGTTACTCAGCTAAATAGAGATATGCAAGTAGCAAAGCGAGATTAAAATGCGCCACCTACCGGCGGTATACAGATTTAAGCGTTATGGGCGTGGCAAATTTTTGGACCAATCGATAGGTATTGTCGAAACCAATACATTTCAGTTAAAATTTTTTATCTAGCATAAAAATTGTGGGCGTCACAGGTTTTCGCGGCTTGTGGGCGTTAGAGTGGGCGTGGCATATTCGCGAAACAAACTTGCGCTGCGTATAAGGCTACGGAATCTAAATCTCAAGTCCCAATTCTCTATCTTTGATAGTTTCCGAGATATCCACGTTCGTATTTACGATTTTTTGAAGTTTGTGGGCGGTTTATGGGCGTTAGTGTGGGCGTGGCAAACTTTTTTTAGGTCAATCGATAGGTATTGATGAGAACATTACATTTCAGTTAAAATTTTTATTCTAGCATCAAAACTGTAGGAGCCACAGTTTTGGGCGGTTTGTGGGCGTTAGAGTGGGCAAGGCACTCTACTGAAACAAACGTGCGCTGCGTAAGAATCAGGAATCTGCACGCCAAATCTAGCCTAGCTCCCATAGTTTCCGAGATCTCAGCGTTCATCCGGACAGACAGACGGACAGACGGACATGGCTAGTGATCTTGATCAAGAATATATATACTTTATGGGGTCGGAAACGCTTCCTTCTGCCTGTTACATACTTTCCGACGAATCTAGTATACCCTTTTACTCTACGAGTAACGGGTATAAAAAGAAATTAGAATAGCGAAACCAAGAGAGTGGTCCAGGTTTTGCAGTAACATTGAGAAAAATCTTAGCAAAGTCGCTATCAACCATTGGCTACCTAAAAACCAAGGATGACACCTAGACGGAAACCAGTTGAGACAAAGATAATATAAACTACAAGATGACTAACAGCCATACAACGGAATGTATGCCGAATGAGAAAAATTTAGAAAGTGTATTTATTTAGTAGATCGTTTAATAATTTTTTTGTCACAAAAGTTGATATCAAAACTGTTAAAATGTATTTTTAATTATTTAGAATAATTTTTATAATTATTTATTATTTTTATAACTTGATCCTTGCCAAATGGGTAATGCATACTTTTCGGGAAAATTAAAGGCGCGTGCAGCGTTAGTTGTTCCTGAAATACGAAAAGTTTTCATTGTTTTCATTTTGCCCGCTCATATATATCTCTGTTGGCAAGGCCACGTCCACTTCGTTATTGTATCCCGTAGTAAATAAAGAAAAATGTTTTCTAGGAATTTAAATAAAGTATGTGTAGTTAGACATCGGAAATTCAATATACAACAGCTAGATTTAATCGATGACAAATTTGTACATGTTTTTTTTTGTTTAAAAAATAGCCTATCCGAATTTTGTCTCGTCAAATTAATGTTGTTTATTTTTGTGCATTTAAGGTAAGTACGAAATGTTTTTCATACTGAATCATACTGAAGCTTAATAACTTCAAAACTTCCATTTTATGTCAAAAAGTGTTACAAATCAAAAGTTGAAAAATCTTAAGGACAATATAGTTTGAAATTTAAAAGGAAATCGTTAGAACCAATTTCAGAAGACAGACAAAAAGTGGTTTAAAAAACTTTTCCCCATGTCTTTAAATATATTGGACTTAGAGAAGGCATCGTGAACCTTTAAAGTCTGGCTTTTTTTTTTATTTTCCGCTAAGCTAGCGGGTTTTTCCTAAAGTCATTAAACAAAAGTTTTCTATATCGAGCTGCTTAATACAGCCATAATGGATTCATACAAACCCACAAACAAAGGGGCAAACATTTTCATTTTGGTAATTCCCCCACTATATTGTTTTTGGAATAACTTTTAAACGGATCATTTGACTTAAACAAAAGAGGTGTCATTCGACTTGTATTTTCAGTAAAAATAAAACTTTTTTAATAAGCTAAGGCATATATCCCCACCGGCCTCAAACAGCTTAAATTCTTTTTGTTTTTACCCTCAGGCTTTCACCGTTTTTTCTTCCAAGCCAATTGAAGTTATTAAATTCGTGGTTAGCAACCGTTTCAGTTTTTGCATTACCTTTCGATTGGTGTATAACTCGTTATGATCGAACCATAACTGCGGATTTTCAATCCTGCGACTATACGTACTAGCACACTTTCCTTGTGCGCATTCGTCACTACGTGGACTGCCGTCCGCAGTGACGGTTCGCCTGATTTTAAAGTGATTTTGAATACTTCCTGAATACGTAATTCGATTCTAAATTAGAAATGGAAAGATTAACAAACCAACTTTTTGTCAGACCAAGACGACACGAACCGAAGATTTTTAAGTTCGTGCACGCGCGTACCAAATGGTTGAACCAAAAATGCATCACATGAAACAAGGCAGTCACACCGCATATGAATTTTAAGGGGAGATTTTGCAATCGAATGTAGTTTCATAACTTTAATGTGCAGACCAAAATTAAAACAAACTGGCAAAAAATATGAAAAATAAAATAAATGATTATCACTATCACACAAAAATATGTCTTGCGCAGGATTCGAACCCAGATCAAAAAAACCGGGAGCTGACACAGTTCCTCTGGACCACGCCCTTCTTATATTTTCAATGGACCAAAAAAAAGTTTGCCGCGCCCACTCTAACGCCCATAACGCTTAAATCTGTCTGCCGCCCACATAACCATATATTGAGATCGCGGTGCTTTGCATATCTCAATCTCCCTCTAGTCCCTTTAGCTGAGAAACGGGTATCTGATAGTCGAGGTACTCGACTATAGCGTTCTTCCTTGTTCGGGACTTAAATTCATATTTCTTTCTCGGTGTACCGGGTACATGGTAGTCGAGGCTCTCGACTATAACACTCTCTTTGGTTTTTAATCCACTCTGTACGTAATTCATTAAGTATTTCTTTATTGAAACCCGCGTGTATTCGGGCGCTTAGAAGTTTTTTAATTTAAAAGGTGCCCAGAAAGCGTAATTTTCATATTTTTAAAAATTTGTTGGTTTTGTAAAAGTTTCATACAAATTTCGAAACGGGTCTTTTCTTATTAAAAATTGTAATTTGACGTGAATACAACTTTGGATCTTACTAAAGGAATTAACGGTGCAAAAAAAAAGACTGATAAGGGATTTGGCTGTATAAAAACAAAAATATTTTGAATTTTTACTACATGTGAACCAGAAGTGCGTCTCACGTTTGACGTGGAATGACCCTGCTCCTCTTGAACGAGCAATCGAGATTACATCTAAATATGCGAACAAGCTTTAGTTTCTCTGAGTTTTAAATAAATACACCCATGGATGTTTTCGGTATCATTGAATTTCCATTTCGTTTACGGTAGAATTATGTGCATTTTTCGTTGGCTCCCAACAACTATTTCCCTGAGAGTGGAAATGAATGGGTTTCCATTCCAGCCTTCACACACTACTGTGACAGAAAGTTTTGTTTTTCCCTTTTTATGAATATTCAGTCAAACACTTTTAAACCCTTACGTGCACTACGTTTCATAAGTATAAAGCTGCTACCTAAGTATCTTAAATAATTGTTATTATATGATTCTTGATTGTTTTGTTCTGTAACAAGTAAAAAAGTTATTATTACAGATATTTTGGTTGAACGGATAACCAACATGCAATTTTTTTAATACAATCCATTAAAATAAACTATTATACCTTATCACAACTTCTGCCATTCAGTCTTGTCTGAAACTGTGCGTGTTGGCAACGAACAATTTTTGGCCATTTAAACCAATAAATATGTAAATTTTTCATAAATTTAATTAAATTCACTCACAAAGAGCTGAGTCGCCGCTAACTGCAGCGAAAGTTGTGGCCCGCCACCTCTTTCTCATACGGAGGAAAAAGTATCAGAGGAAAGGAAAAGAAATGGAAAAGTATTTTTTGCGGAGATCCATGGCTGAGTAGTTTCAGTGAATGCGAGAGAACAAAAGTTGGCAAATGTATGCAAATATCTATCGCAGTCGTTGAGTTGAGCGGATCTCGCTTTTTGAGTTCCGAGTCTGCAGGTGCCAGATGCTTGACGGTCGGATAAACCGAAGGACGGAGCATGGGTTTTGGAATGGTGCCCAGCACTGAAAGATATCAAAGCCACATTAGAATGTTGTATTTAAAAAAACATTACCCCCGGAATGTTATAGCATAAATTAATAGAAACGTAAGATAAATTGATGGGATTATAAAATGCTCAAGTAATTCACATGTTTACCGCTGCAATTTCGTAGTTAACCTATGAATCCAAATGTGTTACACGCCGTCAGATAGCTTGCTTCTTTATCTTTAAAGCGCAGTTCCAAAATGTTTTTTATGTGTTTTAAACGATAAGTGTTGACAAAAGTGTTATTAGTTTTTTTTTAGATTAATTATTTGAAAAATTCGTCCCATAAGCACTCAAAAACTTTTAGAAACTATTTATTATCTTATTTTAATACATTTAAGTTTGTTTTTGACTTGCTTGACCAAATTGCAATTCAAACAAAGGGCGACTCACATATTTCCTTTATTCACAGAAATGTACTTGTAACTTCTGTCTGAAAAAATCTTTGAAACTGAACACCCGCAGGAAACGTAAGGTGGTAAGGTGTCTGTCTCTGATGCGAAATGTCGCCGGTTCAAGTACGCGCCGATGCAGAGTACGCTGTAAGATTTTTAAGAGTAAATATCATATATCCTTATCAAAGGAAAAAGTAACAAAGTTGTATTTAAAACGATTACAGATTTCAAATAAAAGCAAAAATCAAATTTGTCACGAATGGGACTCGAACCACTAACCCTCAGGCCCGTGCACCAAAAACAATGCGGAAGGACTCTGAGCCATGCCTACATTTTTTATCCTTCGTCAGAATGCTTTTTGTGACAAAAAAAACTTTTTCGTACAAAACTTTTTTTCAAGTGGCAAAGTGATCCCATATTAGGGTCAATTTGATGACTTTCGTATCAGAGATTTTTTGACACTAATAGGTTCACACCTAAAGAGGGGCATATTAATGACGATTTTTTTTTCGGTGTAGCGCAGTTTTGTTATCCGAATGTGCCACGCCTACAAACCGCCTAAAACTTTGACTCCTACAGTGTTAAAGGTAGAATAATAATTTTTGAGAACAAATATTGTATCCGTCAATACCTATCAGTTCACCTAATAAAAAGGATGCCTCGCCCATTCTGACGCCCACAAACCGTTCAAAATCCTATGTATGAACGCTAGTATCTTAGATACTATAACAGCTAGGGTTATGATCAAAGGAGATGATTCTAGAGACATTTGCACGTCCAAAGTTTTTGAAATTGGACCAATAGTTAAGTTAATAATTAATAACCTTAGGTCCGTACGTCTAGCATGACGTAGCAGACAGTAGATAAGAGTAGAAAAAATATAAGTTCCCATTTGGTTCTGTCAGTGTATCCTGGAGTCTGCGGCAAATTTACGAAAGTTTTTTCGGGGGCCTGTTGATGCCGATGATAAATGAGAATTGTCAGAGAATTTAACGATTTTGACTGACAAAGAAGTCGACGAAGAAGCGGATGAACTTTCATAGTTTTGTTTATGCCAACAATCGCAGCAAACAAAAGACGATGAGCGGACGTGGAAATTTAAATTAAAACAAAAAACTGAAATGGCAATCGCATGGCTGCGCAGCAATACAAGTAGGTGGCTAGAAGTCGCGAGAACCAGGTTAAGACTTATTACATTAATACGTACTCAATTTTCCAGCGATTTTGGCCTATTGTTTGGCCGATTAAGATACCAATAGAAAAGCCTTGTATGGGGAAGAGGTAGAATGGTACACTTTTGTCCTGCCATTTGATCACATTTTTATAAAACTTTTTCTTTTTATCCTTAGTAAAGAATCCAACAAATAAGTTCTGTAAGTAGACTTTTAAAAGTAAATAAAACTCAATCAAAATTAATCCAAACTTTTAAAAACTATTTATCTTTGTTAATTTAAAACAAGGAAGAAAGCTTTAGTCGAGTGCCTCGACTATCAGATACCCATTACTCATCAAGAAAATATATTTTATGAGATCGGTGACGCTTCCTTCTACCGGTAACATACTTTTCCTCGAATACAACATACCCTTTTTACTCTACGGGTATCGGATATAAAAAATTGTTTTGTTAGATTTTACTCATTTCCAGCTTATTTTTTAAAGTATTTTGAACGTATTACAGTACTCCTAAATTTTCTTTGCCAAAAGGATCTTCTGTCGGGTAAAGCTCTTTAGTCGGCAAAATGAGTAACCCAACTTACATAAAATCACTGTGGAAATCAATTGGTAAAATTGAACAATATAACAGTACAACGGCCCCAACTATAGAATTCTCAATTTTCCTATCAAATAGTTACTCTTACGTAAAATGTAAAAGTAAGGGTTACTAAAAAAAAAGTTATGTATCTACCAAAAATGAGTATAATGGACACAACCAATGGATTGTAGTTTAAAAGCTTTTTAAATAGTTACCCAGCCCATAAAATATAATTAATTAAATTTTTTAGGGCAAATAAATATCCATAAAATTATTAATTATTAATTACTCTCATAAATACGTCTCGTAGCATGGTAATTTTTAAGCAGAATAAAAAAAATGTAATTTTTAATTTGGCCTTTCTAAAAGTGACTTCCAGCTGGTGAGGAAGTATGTTGAAGACTTTAGAGAATATATGCAATAAGTATAGTCTTAACTTTTCAGAGTTTGGCTTGGGACTCTAGGTGTACGAGGCGCTAGACCCAGTTCTGAATTATAAACAACACATTGAACTAAATTATTAAATTTTTTGTTGCATACTTTTGAGTGGAAAATATTACGTTAAAAAAGCTATTTTTGATAGTTAATTAACTATTTACTATTGCAATAACAACATGAACTACAACGTGAACGTAACTATGTTAATATTAGCTTAACTGTTAAATGGTAAGCAAAGCAAAAATAAATACATATAAAACCTTTTTAAATAGTAAAAAACATTTTTTTATAGTTACTAAACTATCTGCATTGGTCAATTTTACCAACCAAATTATTTTGTGTGTACTATGTCAAACAAAAACAAAACCTTCAACATGCTAAGCTACTGATATCAAATTTTGTGACGAAAATTTGTTATGGGGAGAATGGGGTAAGGAAAGTGAGAAAAGTTTAGTTGAACATAGCAGCTATAAATAAAGAGTCACCACATTGAAGTGGTATTATTGGAAGGCCTGATATTTTGGCCTAACCTTTTTTTCTATATTATTTTAAAGTCAATTTCAAGGCCTTCGATAAATGTTGTAAAATGTAAAAATACTTTTTAAACCATCCTTGCCCCAGTATTGGGCTAAAAGTAGTTATAAATTTACTTTCGCTGTAAATGGTAAAGAAAAAAAATTTGTTTTAATTTGATTAGAGTTTTTGGACACCAATCTTTTCATCTCAAATGGAATAGATTTTTTCGTTTTTTTTTAAACCTTTCTTCATGATATAAATTTCCGGCTATAGCTTTCTGACGCGGTGGACAATATTTATGTTGTTTCAATTTTGTTCTTTATTGATCTACAGAATATTATTATACCCTGAAAATTCGGATGCGTCAAGTTTTATTTTGGGCGTCCCCGACCGCGCTTTGAACCGTTACATTTAGTATTAATTTCATCTTGGGTTCATCGAGCTCTCGTCAACAGGTGCAATAACCACTGGCAGCATCACTGGCTTCATGGTGCCAACTATGTATAGAACTTCAACCAAATCCGTACTATCAAATATAACTTTCAACTATCCTTGCTCTACAGGGAGTGTTTTAAGTTCTTGCAAAATATCACCAAGAATGAATAACACAAAAAAAAAGAGAAATCGTTACTCAGCTAAAGGGACCAAGGGGAGATTCTAATGCGCCAGCTACGATAGGTATTGATCAGAACAATACAATGCAGCTAAATTTTTTATTCTAGCATTAAAACTGTAGGAGCCACAGTTTTGGGCGGCTTGTGGCTCTAAAGTGGGCGTGGCACACTGACGAAACAAACATACGCATAGAATCTACATGCCTAATCCCAGCATTGCAGCTTATATAGTCTCCGAGATCACAGCGTTCATACGGACAGACGGGTATGGCTAGATCGGCTCGGCTAGTGATCCTGATCGTGTCTCGAAGAGTAAGAGGGTATACTAGACTCGTCGGAATGTACTCTATAAAGTATCAAGCAAAAACACATCTTAACAAAGTAAGAGGTCGATGCGATCGCACCATCAACATTCAAAAGTAAATTTGTAAATTTGTTGATGGAAAATGCTTGTACATTCGACTAAATAAATACACTTTCTAAAATTTTTTATTCTGTCCGCTTCAGCAAAATATTTAAGCTTCTAGCATCAAAGACCTTTTCTATTTCAGCGTGCGTTTATACGAACGGACAGACAAACGGTCATGGCTAGATCGTTTAGACAAGTGATCCCGATCAAGAATAACAATATATCATATCAAATTTGTTGACGGAAAATGCTTGTACATTCGACTAAATAAATACACTTCCTAAAATTTTTTATTCTGTCCGCTTCAGCAAAATATTTAAGCTTCTAGCATCAAAGACCTTTTCTATTTCAGCGTGCGTTTATACGAACGGACAGACAAACGGTCATGGCTAGATCGTTTAGACAAGTGATCCCGATCAAGAATAACAATATATCATATCAAATTTGTTGACGGAAAATGCTTGTACATTCGACTAAATAAATACACTTCCTAAAATTTTTTATTCTGTCCGCTTCAGCAAAATATTTAAGCTTCTAGCATCAAAGACCTTTTCTATTTCAGCGTGCGTTTATACGAACGGACAGACAAACGGTCATGGCTAGATCGATTAGACAAGTGATCCCGATCAAGAATAACAATATATCAAATCAAATTTGTTGACGGAAAATACTTGTACATTCGACTAAATAAATACACTTTCTAAAATTTTGTATTCTGTCCGCTTCAGCAAAATATTTAAGCTTCTAGCATCAAAGACCTTTTCTATTTCAGCGTGCGTTTATACGAACGGACAGACAAACAGTCATGGCTATATCGATTAGACAAGTGATCCCGGTCAAGAATATATATACTTATGGAGTCGGAAAAGTCTCCTTCACTGCAATTCAATCTTCTGACTGAAATCAGCTTAGGGTATAAGAAGTCTTAGTTTAAAACCGATTTCATGCTTAACATTTTAGGGAAGTTCGTACTGCAAAGGGTTGAATTGAGCACTCTTTGGATTTCAATAACGATCAACTCTAAAAATTCTAAACATACAAGAATAATTTAATTTCCATATTTCTTATTTATCTTTCTAGATCACCAATGGGACTATTGTGTAATGTCAATAATTCACATGAAATTTAAATGTACTCTATGTATATTGATTGAAGAATTATTCGTCCTTAAACCATGCCTGCAACTTATTTTAAATCAAAATATGACTATATTTAAAAAAAACACATACTTGATTGTAGACTAAAAGGTTCTGGAATCTTGCTGAAATCGAATATTTTCTGTTTCGAAAATTCGTACTTGAAAGCTGCAGTTTGTTCCCGAGATCGGGATTTTCGATGCTTGGTGAAGTTTTGGGGGATAAATGCCCCCACTCGGACTAAAAAGTATAAGTAATATAAATTGTATTCCCAATATTTGATACTACTTAACCAAATTTTTTTTATATCCTCTCACAACCAAGTTCTGAACCCGACACTGGTTCAATTTATACCCAATGATAGGTTCTTCACAAATTTGTACTGAAAAACAGTAAACCCTAAAATTGACAACACAAATACTCAAAACATTCAGAGTTTCCTCTGTTTTAGCCGTTTTAATTTTGTGGTTCTTAAGATTCTTTGATGAATGCAATGTTGGTGTACATTAAATCCTTTCGACCCCGCGGATGTGCCTTGAATTTTATAATTTTCAACATATGATTTCCGTACACTTATCTAATAAGAGAACTCGGCGACTAACAGTTCATTAGTATGCGAGCGCGTCTGGTAATCGAGAAGTTGTTTAGTTGGCTGGGACGACTGTTTGGGCAGGTTGGTCGAATGGCTGTCGTGCATATGGATGGTCAGCATAATGGGATGGCCAATATGCATAATTTGAAATCGGTCCCTGTCACCGCTACATCCACACATTCAAAAAACTATTGTTTCGCCCACGGGCTAATTGAAATGCGCACGCATGCGCGGACTTCTCTGCCTCCCAAAACCGGCTTTTGTTTCGTTTTCGAATACACTCGATTCCGCTCGACTGAGTCGAGTTGAATCATCCGACAACCAGTTCAAACGAAAGTGAATTGAGTTTGGGATTGAGTTTGAGATTGTTTACTGAGCGAACAAATAATGGAGCCTATAATCCATAGTTTTAGGGCGTCCGCACAACAGTGCTTAGAAACCAGGGTTGGTCATTCTAGACTTGGTACAGAACTCGAGAAATAATATATATGTCAGGTCTAAAACTCAAGTACTTGCTCAGAACAGGTTAAATTATTTATTTTTTAGTTTTAAAGAACCTGTAACACACTTTTCCCCAACTACAATATACCCTTGTACTCCTTAAGTAACGGGTATAAAAATACTTAAACAAAGAACCATTGATCATGAATTAAGAACAGAAGAATCGAACTCGCGGCATTTCAGGGAACCAGGATAAACGTTTGGCCAGGTTGCCTCCTGTTACGCTTAAGGGCACACTAGGTTCATAAGAGAAACAGGCGAAATAACTAAAGGTCAGTTTCTTTGTGGGCGCTACCCAGGTATTGCAGATCTCTAAAGCAAAACGGACAAGCCGAGGTACAGGTATTGGTTTTGAGCCAGGGAGCACATTAAGTTACTAATTTCATTACACAATTCAAAACTAAATCCTCCATTTTACTCTTATTACACAATGTGCATTGAGCAAATAATAGGATATCAATCAGAATTCCAGCTCATTGCATTGTCTTCTTACATACATTTTTATTCTGATACAGGAAGTTATAAGTTGGGTAATATTCAAGGGCTATATGTAATGGGAATTCGGTAACACCAACCAATCTGTTGCCTTTTTTGTCACCCTTCTTCAACCAATTTCGTTTCGTGTTTTTTACTTTTTTCCTGAATACTTTGTTCAGCAATGTGAACCACTGAGCAGTCGGCCACGACCGATCGAGTGGTTTTGGCCCGAGAGTTGGTAGAGAGCTGGGTCGAGTTGGCTTCTTGCAATTTCTCAGCCGTGGGGTTTGATCAGTTGGCAGCTTGCATTTGCGCGTGGTGGACGTCTCGCCCGCACCGATCTCTTTATCTCTCTCCCACACTCTCGTAGTATCTCGTTCCGGAATCGGCATATATATAATTAAATCCGTACACGTTGTCAGAATCAAGATGTTGTGGCAGAGTTTGGTGGCCGTGCTGCTAGTTATAGCTGGTGTTAACGGTAAGTTTCTGGTCAAACGACGAACGATCCACCAGAAATATATATAACTTCCGCATTCGCCATATAGGTAAAAACATATGGTTTTTTTTATGCAATTTTTGTTACTGTGGTTCGTGCGAGTGAAAGAAATCAGAGCACCAGAGATTGGATAGCCTCTTCCTGAGTATTTTTTCATTGGACTGAGTGCTAAAAAAATAAGAAACCGACTACTTACTTCGCTTCCTGCTTGAATTAGGTAATACCACCAGCGGTTTTCCCAACTGGTTTTCACCCTGTCGGCTTGCAAGGTCAGCTATCCTGTCGGGGAAACTGGTTGGTGGACCATCCAGTTTGGGGCGACTACACTCTTCCCAGTTGCGTAACACAAAGTCTGCCAACTGACAGCCGACAACTGCCGATCTGACCTCCAACTTGATTAGCGGCAATTTTAAAAACTCTCGCTTGGCTAGTGGCTCATGATAATTAGCAACTTAGCCACAAAGCCTGCCTTCGGCATATATTTACATACTACACAGCAAAAAATCACGCAGAAAGTAATTTTTTTGCACGAAATTCCTTAACTAGGTAGGTGTGGTTGGAGACTAGATAACTAATCCCCTCACTTAGGCCACACTGGGCCCCTTGTGAATTCCTTAACTAAGAACGTTAAGAAAAAATTGGAGCGAAATCAAGTATTCAATAAACTTAAACCAAGAATAAATTATACCTTAATTGAGTAATAAATTTACTGCAACCAGTTTTAAGCCAATTTGTTTCTTTTCTTAAATTAAAAACAATTACGTGGCTTATTCCAATTGTTTTAGTTCATACGATAGCCACATGTTTGCTGAACATTCTATAAATATGAAAGCGATGAGATATCGTGGCTACCAGTTGAAAAGACGTGGTTCTTAGAAAAGCGCGTTTGAAAGTTAAAGTTCTCCTTTGAGAGCTCTGCCGGGCATTCCTTTTGAACGCTGTAGCTTTCGAACGACATTGGATATTGAAAAATCCTTATAGCTACATATTTTATGGAAGGTATATTTACAATTTATAAAAAGGTTTAGATTTTAACCCCCCTTACCACTCGGTTACGCTTGTTCTTACGCGGCGATGACCCAAACAAACAAAAGTATTTTCAGTTTCATAAATACATTAAGTTTTATACTTAATTTAAGCGGAAATCGTATTTGCTTTGGAAATTTAGTTATTTTTATTATTGCCCCTTTCTTACTGTGTACTTCGCAAAATTCATAAAAATGCAAATCGTGTAGAATTTCTGTACAGATTTCATGGTCAACTTTCGCTTTCATTTCAAGCTCACTTTATTGTTATACTTCTCTTCTAAAGGCCCATACTCTTTTCAAGCATCTATGCGACATCACCACCATTTGTAAAGTTTCTTCATTCGATTTCACTTTTGAGTGCTTAGCGGTAGACGAAAAACTTGTTTCCAAAGAGGTGCACATTGCAGTGCATTAAGTAAGAGTAGATGTAAAATGTAAAAAATAAAACGTATAAATAGCGGGAATTGGAAATACCAATCGATTTTAATTTTTACCTGCTGGAAGCATTGAACAGATGCTGTGCTTTATTTATGGAACTTGATTGTGACATTGATTTTACTTTTGTCTTATATTTGTTGGTCATCGCCAAACGCGTTGCATAATTGGTTTTGCTGTGTGATGAAAAATAAGCCAAAAAGTTTAGCTTAAAACAAAAAACCCTGCCCTTTCATCAGCGCGCTATAACATAGGTGGAAAAATATATATAAACGGTGCAACGTTTTTTTCCTCGCTTTGTGAAATCGTTTGAAAAGAAATATTACCCAATGATTTTAATGAAAGTGTATTAAATTAAAACTTTTGTTACAAAAGGTACTTTTATTTATGACTATTTTCTGACATGCATAGGTGAACTAATGAAATATTTGCTTGTCACATTGTTGGCTTTTATCATATAAAAGAACGTACTTACTTTGGGCGCACTTATGACCAAAAAAGTTACTTCACGTTAATAAATTAATTATTTTATGAATTTGTATCTTTCGCATATATAATTAAAATATAAATCCAAAACAAGGTGGTTACTTTGTGTTCTACTACCGAAGTTTAATTTAAAGATCATTGAAGAATTGGCTTTATTGCTATAAAATTTGGCATGTATATGAAAGTTTGTCTTTAATTGTTTGAGTAGTTTCCACAGGGCAGCTGATGTGTGTTTTTCGCTAATTGGTAGCTACCAACACACTATGGAAAATTTGACCACTTTTTGTGGCATTAATTTATAACTTAAAAACGAAGCAACATTTAAATGTTATATTTTTTGAATTAGTTATGTAAAACTTATAGGAATTAAAATAAAAAAAAGATGTGGACCCGCCCTTCTAAAAAATATTTTTTGTACTGTCAATAAAATAAAAAAAAAAATTTCTTAACTTTTTTATTATAAAAGACCAAATTTAATTTTAACAAATATTCCAGTTTTTTGTTTTTCATTTGTTAAGTGAAATTGTAATTTTATATTTTATTATCATTATAATTCTTAACAAAAAAAATGTATTTTGTAAAGTAATTTTAAATTAATTATTATGTATAATAAAGATAATTGCACACTGTTTTTTTGAAGATAACTTCGAAACTGGCATTTACCAGACAAAAATGCGGGAAATATACAGTATTAGGTAGAAAAGTTATAACACAAAATATAAACCTCTCTGATTGGATCGTATTTCAAAAACTGCAGTGCCTTGTTTAGCAGTTGCAACCGCTGCGCTTAGGAAAATGAATATTGATAAACCTAGCATTGCTGAAGTAAAAAGTCCAAGTCTCATTTTCCTAAAAGAAAGTCAATCAGGAGATAAGGAATACTTCACTATCAATCCAGACATATTTATTTATTTTAAGTCATATTTCTTTTGAGAAAAAAACACATTCTACCAATCCCGGTATTTATACCAGTTAATCGTACAGTAAAAGAATATACTAGATTCGTCGGAAAGTGTGTAACATGTGGAAGGAAGCGTTTCTGATACCATAAAGTATATATGTTCTCGGTCAGGATCACAAGCCGAGTCAATTTAGCCATGTCCGTCTGTCCGTATAAACGCTTAAATCTCGGAAATTATAAGTGCTAGAATGCTGGGACTTGGCATGCAGATTCTTGGGCTTCCTGCGCATCGCAAGTTTCAACAGGGTGCGACGCCCACTGTAACGCCCACAAATATAAGCAAAGAATAATTAATATTTTGCAATTCATTCATTCACTATTACACCACCAAGCCGCTAGGGGCGGAGTGTAAATGAAAAAAGCATATTTGCAGCAAATATATCTCCATCCTTCTCGAACTCCCTTTAGCTAAGTAAGGGGACTATTACGCGTTTTCTCTTGCTTTTACAATTTTGTTTATGCCGCTCACTTAATGAAAACGAAATCAACTTAATTTAAAAATACATTTAAACAAAGGGTGGAGTGGACAATATGATGGAAAGGGAGGAAAAATTGGGCACATAAGCCGTTTTAATGCAAATTTGTTCACGAAGGCAAGTGGCTTTGGCCATTGCACACTCGAGAAGTGAACACTGGGGCTTCCAATCGCCCGTCTCTTTCGACAGTTCCTGTAGCCGTCTCTTTCATGCTGAGCTAACCAAATCGGCATTATTTACAATTTAAGTGTCGTAAATGCAGAAAAGCAGCGACTGAAACACGAGCACACAGCACGAAAAAATGGCAAATGTTGCAAAAGGAAGCGACAAAATCATTTAAGCAGCTTAACACGCACACACACAACAGACATAAACACTTACAGACACATGGACAGGCGTGAAAAATGAGGCGCAAAGCAGCCACAGAAATGCGTGAAAAATTACTTGAAAATACCAATGGATAAGCTACAAAAAATAACAACTGAAAACGCTTTACAAATAAGAGGAATAAAAACAGATGCACATGAGAGAGACAGCTATGGAGCGGCGCCGAGTGTAAAATGTGTTAAGTGAATATCTGTACATAAACAACTGAATGGAAGTGTGTCAGCAAAAGGAAAACTTGCTTTAAACTCTGCTTTAAGGATATAAAATTATTCCAGGGACTTAATGTTATTTAATAAATTTATAACAAAAAAATGTATTTTACAGTTAGAAGCAGGCTATTAATTATACGCGTTGCTCGTACAGTAAAAGCAGAAGCAGCGCTCTCGGCCCGCGGGCTTGCACGAATCCCTCTGCCACTGCTTCTGAAGAACTGCCACTGATCAGTTCACACACACAGAACAGAAGAGCGGTCAGCACTAACACTTCGACAAGTTTCGCAGAGCAAATCACTCGTACGAACAGATTTTAACATGTCGTTCTCACTCAGCTTCAGTTGGCCAACACTGCTTTATGCTAATATTTTGGTGTATAGTTTGAAGAGGGGTCAAAAAATGTTTAATTATAAATATAGTAAGCCCTTAATCGCTCTTGTGATGGTGACAAAATATTTTTTCGTGTTTCCATTTTTTGCTAGATTTTGTTCAGATAATTTGACCGACCTACCGTAGTTTAATACCAAGAAGAAGAAATATTTTTTTTAGTCTGCGCTTAATCTTACTTATCATCATTTACCACTTATAGAACGATTTTCGTCCAGCAACTTAAAAAACAAACTCTTTTCACCTAAAAAAAAAACAAACAAAAATTTTAAATAGATTTGACACGCTTTTGAGAAAAGCGAATTTAAAGTTAATTTGCGCAGTATTTCGAGCTCGGAGACTGGTCGACACATTCACCTATAGCTCGAGAGCTACTTCAGATATCGAAACGATTTTTCTTGTACGCATTCCTAAAAGTACAAAGCCTATATAGAAAAATAGTTTTAATAGTTGAACAATCGTATTCTTTGTAGTTTGACCGATGCTTTCAGAATTCATCCGCAACGCATCAGCTTGAATGCTGATCAGCTCCAAAATCCCAATATGCCAACCTTAAAGGAAAGGGAGCCGAATTGAGAACTGGGTTGTTCTGCTGGTACTGCAGGAAGTCAGCCAGCATCCTGGGAATGGTTGGTAAAGGCTCATCCAGCTTTCCCTGCGTAGCGGGATCTCTTTTTTCTTCCTCCCTCATGAAGTTCACATGTAACGATAATAATATTATATATAGTTCCTATGGTACCTCTTTCCTCAGCGCGTCCTCCAGCTTCGCCTTTGCTGGCAAGTTGCTGATGGTGGTGGAGTTCACCGACTTTTCAACGCAGAGCTTGTCGGAGACCGCATAACTGGTGATTCTGCTAAAAAGATACTTACATTGGTACACCTTACGTTTGTCCAGACCATATGCTTTTGGCCAGAACCTACATTCTCTGTGAGGACATTCCGGCAGGAAGTCCAATTAGGAAGCGAAGTCCCACTCCTTCTCCAGTGGATCTCCTCCTGTTGTGTTACTTGTAATTGGAAACGCTTCCTGTGGGTCCCGCAGTTCTGGCCGACCCTTCATAGATTGGATTAGGCGCGCTTTTTCATCTGCACTGAACTTCTATGTCGTTTTTTCCGCGATTCTTGGGGGTTTCATTCCATTTTTACATTTTTGTTTCGACACAGCTTCTGTATAAGCACATTGAAAAATTATGTTTTTATTCTTAGCCCGTCGGCTAACGAGCGTGTATCCAAATTCGCTCAGGTGTTTTTTGGGGCATTTGAGACTTTAAGATAGGAGATTTTTTTTTTATTCTAAAGTATAGTTTTTGTTTATAATTAATATTTACTATTATATAGGTTTCATTTGCTGTTATTGTTATTGTTGTTATTGCTATTGTTTTATGGCCTTGGTGATTTCATTGGCGCAGTCGATTCTGATGGATTTTGGGGACTAACTTTGTGTGTGTACTGACCGCTTAGGACGAGGGTAAACAGGTGCCGTGCTCTTCAGGACAGCCCCTTTCGAAGCCACCAGCTCCTGTCCCTTGCTTTATCCGGCAGGTCCCACTAGGGCTTTGCTCAGTTCGCGCTGACACCCAAGGTTTACGCCAGGGGGCTCCCTGGTAGCCCAGTAGTTCACTTTGCTCTACGCCTAGTGTAAACGAACCTTCCACCCTAGCCCCAACCTATTGCTGGTTGTCCCTGACGTCCCTGCGTTGTTCGATGCCTTCTCCGTCGGGATGTTTCTGCCGGCGACGTTTGCTGCTGACGATGTGTGCTCCCTGCGATATCCTGCGCTCTGCTCTTGGATGTGCTTGCTGCTTGGTTGCACGTAGCGTGGTCTCTGACACTCGGGGTGTCGGTCAGCTGCCGCTCCGGGACTCCGCCGGAAAACCGCTGGGCTCTCCAGGACTACGCCTCTTGAAACCACAGTCGATCGACCCCTCGTCCTTCATGGCTAGTCGCGCCAGGACCTGCTTAATTCCCAATTGATGAAACGCGCTTACGGCGGGACACGCCAAAGAAGTTCCTGACAGCGAGGCAGCAATTTATTGTTCGCAAAAAGGAAAAGTATCACTGATAGAGGCGATCCTTGTGGAAAGGTTCGCTCTCTGAGTATTCGTTGCTGAGGAAGTATATTACGTATCTGAGTATTCTATACCTTATTCTCTGACTTATCAGTATATCTACTATTACATTTCATCGCGCTGGCCTTCAAACCTATTTCAATCAAACTACTTCAAATCAATACAATCAAAGTTTTCCTACTTTTTAGTAATAAAACGAAAATATTTTCTTCTGTAAAATATTAATTTTGCTAAGGTTACCTTTAATCAACCACATACTGATAAAGTAAATCTGTAAAGGGGTACATTGTATTCGTTATAGGTAGATTCTATAAGGTATATATGTTCTTGGTCAGGATCACTATCCGAGTCCATCCAGCCATGGCTAGAGGGTTGAGATTTCAGATTCAGACTCCTTAGCTTCTGATTTAGCGCAAGTTTGCTATCTAAATTTAACACGCCCATTCTAACGCCAACAAGGCTAAAGTTAAAATGTCGCATGTAGATTCTAGTAGTGCCCAAGAAGCCCATGTTTATTTCAGCCAAGTCCCTCGCACACTCTAACGCAACGAGAACTAGACTATAACACTCCATTTGTATTTCAATGTAGATTTAATTTTATTTGTTGTCAATATATTAAATCAAATTGGTTAGATGCGTTACGGATATATGATAGTACAGGTAATCGACTTAGCGGCTTACCCTTCCTTTCCTTGTCATTACTTTTCGGATAAAAAAACATTTAAAATTATTTTGGTAGTTGAGGTCAGCCTAACGACATTTCCTACGAAAATTGTATTTAATTTGCAAATTGTTCGATATTCACCCTTAAACTTTTTCGTAAAAACGTTATATAAATTATGGTCAGAGGAAGAAAAAATCACAATGCGACAATGCCCAGGAAAGCATCAACGGAAAAAATTACAGCAAAATTAAACACGAAAACATATCGCATGATGTGCAAAAAATAAAGATTTTTCCAGCTCTTTAGCAGGTTTTACCCCTTTTTGTTCTCCAATTTTATTTATTTTCTCGCGCACATTTAATTTGCCAGAGCAAGACACAGGCAACGTTGAGACCGACAGAGTGGGAAATGTATCCTTTTGAACGTTACGGTTCTCGGCTTATTTTTAATTATTATTTTCCGCATTGGCAATTTCTTAATTAAGGGCAAAGAACAAAAAACGGTTTCCATGTAATTGGCCTTATGACTTTTAAATAAATGTGCAATAAAATTGTTATTATTATTTTTCGTCTTTTTATTGTCGTCAGGGCCGTAAAAGTTCGAACTGATTGATATTTTTTTTTCGATATAACTCAGTGGAAAAATTCTTAAAATTGAAAGTTATTGTGAGGGATAATGAACAATTTATGTATGAAATCACAAACGAATTATTTATTTATTATTTAAACGTCTTTTAAGACACTAAATAAATATGCATCATAAAAAAGAGACGCAATTAGTTGATTTATAATAGCCGTTTGTATCAGGTAATAGGATGCATTTCCGACCCCATAAAGCATATATACTCCTTCTCAGGATGTAAAGCGGAGTCGAAATTGTCAAAGCCACCAGTCTGTCCGTATAAAGGCAGAGATCTGGAATGTTGGGATTTAGCATGTAGATTCTAGGGATCCTTGCGTACCGCGACCTAATTTTACCCAAGTGGCACGCCTACCCTAACGTACACAAACGCCCTGAAATGCATTTCCTTTCTCAGTGCACATCCACTTAGAATTGCCCCAATAGCTTTATTATTTGAAAAATGTTGACTTGGCTTTAAGTATCTCCCCCATGATAGTTGAATTGGTTCATTTAAGAGTTGTGCTTCAGCTCAACTATCAGGAGTGAAAGGGGGTATTAAGCCGCTTATAGGACGTCGCCTCATTAGCCATGACTTTTGGTCTCCTGCCAGGGGCTCGGCCAGAGTTTATGGACATGGATGTTGGCTTGGTTTCGGATAATAAATATTAATTAGCTATAATAATTATATGAACATGTTTCTCGCCACACTTTCCTATTGTCCCATTGATTTTGTTATTTATTCTGGTATTGCTTTGTTATTGTTTATTTTTCACATTCCATTTAAATTAACTGTCTATTTTGCCACTTTTTTTCCCGCGTCGTTGTTGTTGCTGGATAACTATACACATAAATTGACCAAATACCAACACTCAAATGTTTTAGGAAAATATGCATAGGTTTAATGTATGTTTTTGTTGTTCCCTTTAAAATATACTTATTGTTAATCGCTATCGAAAATAAAACCAAAATAAAAAGGGGAAAATACAGAAAATGTTAATGCCAAAAATAAACTGCAAATACCACTAAAAGTGCAACATTAAATGGCAAAAGTTAAAAAAGGTTGGGAATAAGGTGCAGTTTTGCATGCCCAACCCAATAGCAAACACTGGATGAGTGCCGAACCGAACCGGTTAGGAGTGGCGCCCATGAAAGAAATATATCAATATTATATATCGTTGGAAAGGTAATAGTCCAAACTGTCAGTCAAGCACAAAATAATTTCATTTTCTATTGAGTTGCTTAGTGAAAAGACGCACGGAAGACGTAGAACAAAGGAGTATATATTCGTCATATGTTCTGCCGACGTAATATAGTACTAAGTTTAACGAAAAATATTTGCGAAGTTTATTTATATCGTGTGCCAGAACTCTGCAAAGAGTGTCTCCCGACATAATCTTTTCCGAGTGTCATTTTAAGAATTTTAATAAACTCTCCTTGACTTAATTTAAAGTTATCGTTCGGCCATTTTGGCTTGTCGTTCACAAAACTTAATAAATAAAATGCAAGAACACGCTTGCGATACGCTATAGGGATAAAAATAATTATATTTATTCAATACAATGTATAATATATAATCAATACAACTGATATTTTGATATGTAATACGCTTGTAATTAAAGTTCATAATTTATCTGCAATTATAATTTTTTAAATAATTGTCATTAATCTCATTAATTTCATTTCTAGAACCAAAGAAAACTATTTTAAGAGGAGTGAATTATTCAAGCTAATCGCCAGCTAAATATATTTATTTTCGGCAATAAATTATCAAGAACATTATCAACTTCGCATGTATTCGTTAAATTCAATTTTGCTATTTTGGGTTTTCGGTCTTAGCTATCAATTAATTGCCATTTTCGTGGCATAGCAACAATGAAAAATCATAAAACTGACATATAATTATACTTATAATGAGAAATACACGCAGCCCACGACGCGTATACTTAATGCAATTGTGTCCAATAATAGTTTTCATTTAATTAACATTTAGCTCCAAAATGGATATGTTTTATGAATAATTTAAGCGGCAGTCAACCGGGATAGTGGGCGTAATTATAAACGCCGCTAGATCTCATCGAAAAACGGATTTAGGAAATGTGAACTGTGTTGGACTTCTGCTGTTTGTAGTTTTAGCCCTCTGTTAATCTAATGCTGTAGTCAATTTATATTCATTAAAGTTAAACTTGTCCTAAACCGCAACAAAACAGTCGTTGGATATAAAGTTAGAGTTTGATTTATTAATTAGTTTTTCTCGCTTTCATTTTTCTGCATTTTTTCTACATGATCAAAAAGTTTATGGACATTTAATTATAATTTTTCTGTTATCTATTTATTTATTGGTTACATTCGCTTATCTCTCATCCCATTTTGCGGTTTTTTGTAAATGTCAAGCCGCCAAGCCTTTTAAGCTTAGATTTGCCTCATTAAAAAAATATGTGTGTATATTTAGTCTGTGAAATCCTTATACATAAATATGTATTAAGCGATAATAGTTTGTATTAATAATGCCGGTCATTCCTGCATACATGTACGAATAAATTGAATGCGTTACACATGAAGGCGTTCATAAAGTATGAAGTCTGCTTTGCAATATATTGCCGGATATTTAAATTGCACGCGCAACTTAACTCTATAAAGAACGGATGGATCCGTCGGATATACCAGCAAATTTGCATGCTATATGGGAAATCAGTTTTGAAGGTGTTTCATATTTAAATTTGACATTTGTTTATTCATTTTAAAGGTGTTAAGTCCTCAAAATTATCGTGCCAAAGTGTTTACGGAAAAATCATGGTTCTCTTGAAAATTAATTTTTAAAGTTGCGTGATTTGTTTAAAAAATTAAGTGGAATTTTCTATATTTGCTCTTAAAATATACCTCTGTGGGCAAAAAGTAAGGTAAATTTGTTTTCGTGGAGTGAACTCCTTCCACCCGGCCGAACTGTTAATAAGGATTATTATACGATTATTATTATTATTATACGAGCATTACGCGTCGTTTCCATGAATTAATTTGTCTAAAAAGACCAGAATTATGGACAACAACAAGTTTTGGTTTTTGCATCACTTTAATGCACTGGCTCACATTTCACTTGTTCTTCGTGATCATTTCGCCAAAAAATCGACGCATATTGTTCCGCAATCACCGAATTCGCCTGATGAAAAAAGGATACAAAAAATCGAAGAAGGCGCTAATGGCTATACCGAAGAGGGACTGATTGTCATGTTTCCTGGATAGGAAAAAACGTTGGCATACGTGTATTTTATCGGGAACGGAATACTTTAACGGGGATGAGATTGATTTAAAAGAATAAATAAATATTTTGATTTTTGCAAATAAATGCATCTACCTTTTGCCCACAGTAGTATACAGGCTTTTCATTCTTGCCAACAAATTCGAGAAAAACTTGTATTGTGTTTATAGAGGGCCTACCACACCTGCGAATTTGATTACTGAAGAACTAACTTGACCATAATTGACCAACAGATACTTTAATAAGGCGCATCCAGCTTCCAAAATTGTTGCTTACAAATGTATATAGTCAAAGAACCGTATGCGAGGAAGGTGTTATAAATACTTAAGAGGGTCCAAACGGTTTTAACTTGTAAAAATTCTCGTGGCGTCCGTGTTGGCCCACAAGAGTCCCTATTCAATTTTCACTTCACTTGCTTAAATGGAAATCTTCTCCTTGATCCATTTGCTAATAGCAATGAAATAATTATTTGGCGCAGAGAACATTCCACAAGCTAGATTTCAAATTGTATTTAGCTTTCCGTTATTTTCCATTTTTTTGAACAACTGAACTTGCACGTCCTCTCCCTTTGGATACGGCTTGCTTATGCCGATCAGATGTTCGATTCAGCGATTCTTTATGTGAACAAGAATACGCCTTAAATTGCAACAGCGATTTTAAGTGGCTGTGTGCAGACGTATTTTTCGGCTCCATTAAAACTTCACAAAACCCATTGAGATCTCATTTTTAAATATACCAATACCAATCGATTGACCTACAAATATTATCCACGCCCGCTCTAACGCCCACCAACCGCCCAAAGCTGTGGTGCATACGGTTTTGATGCTAGAAAAAATTGTATCTGTAATGTATTGGTCTCGTCAATACCTTATTATTCATACCCATCTACATGTCATTCATTAAAAATAGCATATTCAATGGAGATTGCACTCTACACCCAAAAAAAAAATCGCCCTTAAATCAAGAAATTCGCCTTTAAATCAAGAAAATCGCCTATGATTTTCATCCAACGGCGACTCACCTTTATTTTAAATAAATAATTTTCTTGAATTTATGGTTTGCCATTTCTGGAAATAATGACAAATTTTTCTTAAATGTATGGTAATAAACCTTAAAATTAAGGAAAAATTTATTAAAATTAGAAAAAAAATATTTATGATGTAAGATTACATCATTTTACATTTTACACCTTACATTTGAGTAATTTGGTTGGTTTTGTATACCAATGTTGAATTTTAAATGGATAAAACCGTTTCTAATTTTAATGGCAATTATTACATGGGAATACTACAGTCTGAAAATTTTTATATTTACCTGAATTTATTAAAGATTTATTTTATATAAATACTTTTTATAAACATATAAATAAATATAACAAATGGAAAAATCCTTACCTCAGACAACCCCGGCGTGAACTCGAACCCGCAACTGCTCACACACCATAGCCAGACGTCTTAACCATTCGGCCACGCGTGCTTCTTGTCATACAATGACTAAAGAGGGCTAAGGTGCTTTTGGTCCAGCTTTAAGCATACAAATAACGTTTATTCTAATCTAAACCTTTTTAACAACCGTTTAAACAATTTGGTAAATAGAAAAGTGAAACTAATAAGAATAAAAATTACATAAATTAAAAAAAAAAAAGAAAAATAAATAAACAAAGGGTACACTTGCCGTGGCGTGGGCTCGAACCAGGTACTTTTGTTCGATTGTTTATTGACCGGACGTCTTTACCAGCTAGACCACCATCAAAATGTATAAAAAAAAGTCACTTTCTCTTAAAATATGGGTATTTCTTTCCTAAATTTAAGTAAGAATTTACCATTATTTCAAGAAAAAAAATCAAGAAAAATTCGCCATTAATTGAAGGAAAAAATGGGATTCTTCCTCTTCTTCATTACAAAAAAAAAAAAAAATTATGGCGAATTCCTTAAATTGTAGGCATTTTTTCTATAATCAAGAAAATATTTCTTAATTCAATGGCGTTTTGAAATCACGGGCGATTTTCTAATATTTATGGTGATTTTTTTTTGAGTGTACATGCATAAAATCGGCATGCAGGGGGCGCTATAGGCTAGGTGGCTCTATAGACTATGTGGCGTGTTAGTAAAAACAGCCGATTGGTTGCAAGCATATCTCCATCCCTCTCGCACTCCTTTTAGCTGAGTAACGGGTGTCTTATAGTCGAGGCCATTGCTTATAGCGCTTCACTTGTCAAATTTGTTTACAATGCTTTTAAAAATACGTTCCCCCATACGATTTTTTAGGCACCCAAATCGACCCGCCCTAATGTAAAATATGTCGACAGATTCTAGCCAGAACCAAAAAAAAAAGTTAATTTTAAAGTTCATGAATCACTTATTTTCCATTTATCAAATTGAACGATAACTTTCAACTTTCTTGACTATTTGCAGGCCAGGGAAAGGAGAAGGAGGAGTTCCAGTGCCCCTCACATATTGCCAATGGCAACTACGCTGATCCGGCGACATGTCGTCGTTTTTACCAGGTAAGTGCTAATCTTACATTTTTATACCCGTTACTCGTAGAGTTAAAGATTATATTAAAATCGGAAAGTCGGAAAGTATGTAACGGGAGAAGGAAGCCTTATCAATCCCATAAAGGATATATATTCTTGATCAGGAACATTAGGCTAGTCAATGTCCGTATGAACGCTGAGATCTCGGAATGTTGGGGTTAAGCACAGATTCTTGGGCTTCCTGCGCAGCGCAAGTTTGTTGAAGCAGGGTGTCAAGCCCTCAAACGCCCATAACGCTAAAACCCGTCTAGCGCCCACATTTTTTAATAATGTGTAAAAATTTATATGGCATTTTTTTTCTTATTATCAATACCCATCTACATGCCAAAAATGGTTTATTACAGTTGTAGCCAATTAGTTATAAATAATAAGCAAATTAAATAAAGAGAGAGAGGGATGGAGATTCATGCAGCAAATCGGCTGTCCAGACGATGTGCAATCTAGCACTCCCTTTAGCTGAGTACAGGGTATCTGATAGTCGGGGGCGTCGACTATAGCGTTTTCTCTTGTTTTCTCTCATAAGACAATTAATGGTATTTTTCCTCTTTCAGTGCGTCGATGGATATCCGTATTTAAACCGCTGTCCATCAGGACTCTTTTTCGATGATCTGCAAAAGTACTGCACATTCAAGGATGAGGCCAAATGCGGTCCTCTACCAACAAGTAAGTAATTAGGAAAGTCTCAAAAATTTTGAAAGAAAGTGCAGCATAAATCAGTGCGAAAGAAAGTGGGGTAACTGTAAGTGCACTCTAACTGTGGTCACCATTTCTTGGGCAGGTTTTCCCTCCATCTGTCTGTCTCGGCTGCTAAACGATTTGAAGTTTTAAGAGGGACACAAAGACCCCAGACCCAAAAGACCGGCTGGGACTGTATAAGCGAACTTTGGGCCGAAACAATTGCCAGGCTAAGCTGGGAGCATAAAATTTATTGGAATTTTCAAATATAATTTTGGCAGACTGAACATGCAGGAAATATACCCATATATTAAACAAAATATTTGCCCTTTATAAACTTGGCCAAAAGACGAAAAGTTCTATACACAGTTTTCAAAATAATTTAAATTCAACAGTAAACAAAGAGTGCCAAACACTGGCACAGGCTAAGCGTGTACTCGACCGTTTGTCTTAATTAAACAAATCAAAAATATTGAGAGCTCTTCCAATTCCATGGAAAAATATTCAAAAATGGTCAAAAGCAGCGGTTTTCTGAGGTCAGTTTCCTCCAAATCGTTGCCCAAAAAAAGTTGTTTGATAAGACTCAGAATCCGCACACCGATTTTTTGCAAATTCGTAATGTTCAATAGTAAACATTAAAATCTTCGTAAAGACGACGTGAACTTGTTTTTGTAAAATGCCCTTTAGACAAAACAATATTAAAAAAAAACATTTGAAATTAATGTATAGCTTACATGTTTTTTGTCAGAAGTCAAACTGAAGTTAAAAGCTATTTGTAAATAGATGCCTAGAAGTTTATAATGTTTTTCTCAGTGTACAAGCACGGAGAGACTAAAGGAGAACATTTCTCGGGCCCTATGTTGTGCATTAGGAAGCAATTTTGAGTAAATGTCGCATAACTCATTTATGGTTGCAAAATTCGTGTGCATGTAGTATTGTGTTTGAGTTAGGCAAAACCAAACTGAAACGTAACCAAAATCGAAATCGAAATGTGCCCGATGACAAAAGCAATGAGCAAATGGTGGCCACCACTCCGGGGACACAATTCCAAACATTGTCCGCTCTATTGACTTGCCTAACGACGCTGCCCAAAGGGCCACCTTGCCGCAGGGAAAGGGCGGTTGGGATATGGGTTGGAAAAGGGGAGGAGCGGAGGTTAAGCAATAGCCAAGATGAATGCCAAGTACTTTGGAAAACCCCCCGACCACCCACAACATTGAGTGCACTTCAAATGAGGCACAAACGCGACCGCTTAAGAACATCCAAGTCTGTCTTTCGCCTTCCATGTATCTATACACTGTGGGTCATTGGAATAGCAAGGAAACTTGAAGGCCATAATATTTTACTGCATTTCTGCATATTTGTAGATATTTCTTCAAGTAATACAGTGGATGTGATTTAACTTATCTTCGCAATCCCATTTGTTTAACACTTTTACAAATATATTAACAGAAAGTTGGTTAAACAAGTCGGAGTCCACGTGGACATAAGTCCACTTTTAGTCGATTTTTCTTTGGACTAAAGTTCTTTGGTATAATGATGTCAGTCACAGTTTTAAGTTTTAATGAAACCTTCCCAAAAGTCGTATTTCTATTGCAGATAGTATAAAGGTCGGAACGAGCAATAGCACCTATAGGAATAGTTGGAAAAATATTGAAAAAAATTGTTTAAAATTGTAGCTTCGGTGTTTTATGACATATTATACTCTTAGGAAGCCAAATTTGTTTAATATTTCAGAATTTCTAACCATAGGAACGATCGGCTAAATAATAGGCAAATAATTTTAGCTTCGTTACTTTTTATCATATTCTCTTTTACTCCAGTATATACAATTTTTTCTTTATTTCAGAACTACAACAAAATTTTAATAAGAATAGGACTACTATTTCATATATCTGCCATAGGAAGGATCTCAAATTTATTGTCTAAAAAAACCAAAAACGTATACGCTAGTAAATTTGAACGTAACATTATCTTGGTATTTCTGTGATTATGTACATATATGTACACTGCTCCCACCGGTACGACCTGCAAGGGTATATAAACTTCAGTTTGCCGAAGCTAGCTTTTTTCCCTTTTTATGTTAAATTGATGGGTTGTTGATTAACCGGTGAAAAAATTTGTGACTGAAGTTTTAAAGTTTTTTGCCTCATCTGATAACTTAATTTAGAATTTGTATATATTATGGATCGACCATACTCATACTTTGTTGCTTAAAAGACGAAGTACATTTCTTTATTTCAATTTTAATTTATTGGAAGCCATTCATAGTTTTATAATCTTGACCATTGCTATACAAGCGTGTGTGGGCCATTAAAGCTTACATTTACGATTTACTTTTTAGTTTTACGGCAGACTCCGCTTCAGTCTCAGACTTTACGTCGTTTTCCTGCGCAATTTTCTCCACTATCGCATTTTTATTTTGCATAGACTTGAAACATTTTTTTTGCCTTGCCCCAAGAGCAAGTTGACTGAACCCTTTGGTGTTCCCAAGCATTACACCTACATATGTGTACATATGTGGTCAGTATGCTGAAAGGCGATTGAAATTGTGTAAAGTATTTTATTTTTATTTTTATAAATTGTGTGAAGTCTCACAAAATAGATTGATCGAGAGTATAATATAAAAATTTTTTTTTAAATATTGGTTACATTGTTCTATTTATTGGCTGTAGTTACCCGATACTATTAAAATTAACAATTAAAACAAAATTGTAAAGTTAATATTTATTAAAACAGCAATTAAAAAGCTGGAAGCAAAATTGTAAAATTATACATTTTGTAAAAGGGGAAAGTTCTTTAAGTTCGGACGGTGTGTTATTTGGGACATTCGGCTTTCTCAAATATTTTCCAATAGGAACATTTATAAAATTTGTTCTAATTTTTTTTAGTAACCAACCATTTTTTGCTCAGCGGACATTTTTCCAGAAAAATATCCCGAAACAAAGGTCGTCTTTAAAACAAGACAGCAAATTAGAAAAGCCTTTAAAAAAATTCAAGAACGATATCAAGGATATTCTGAAGTCTTTTCCTGAGTGTAACGAAAAAGGTGGTTAGCCGCGCATATTGGGTTTTGAGTCAATGAGTTATATTTGAAGGAAATGATTTTATTAAGGAAGAATATTTAAGACCCGAAGTTTCTATTTATTCCAACTCGAAAATAAGAAATAAAATGAAATCCCAGAAAAATGGCTTGAGATGCTGACTTAAATTAAGCATATGCAGATAGTTAAGTACTTAGGACCTTCTACCCAATGTGCAGTTGAAAAATGTGGAGGAGATGGGGTCAGAAGGTCACGAAGATTTTGGCACGGGATTGCAAAACGGTGATAAGGGGTGGGTGGCACGGGAAAAGGGTTGAACACACTACTCCACATGCGGAGTGACATATCGCTCGCCTGCAAACACGCACTTTTGCAGTAGTTTCCATTCCGGTTGCAACTGCGAATAGGACTGCTTTTTTGGATACGGAGAATAGATGGTAGAGGTCGGGGGAGTACGGCAAGAGTTTTCCGTTTTACGGGTATGGAAGCTGATCCTGGTCCGTCGGTCGACGGTCGTTGGTCGTTGGTCGTGGGTCTAAAGGCAACCGCTTGGAAGAAAGCTGCGACAGCTAAAGCGTTTGGGGATTTGCGTAATACCGACTTGAATATTGTATCATATAAATAGCTCTGTGTGTGTGTGTCATTTATGTTATTACATTTCCCCACACACACGCAGACGGGGAGTTCGAGGAAATATTGCAGCTGAGTTTAGGTCAAAGCTCTGTGCATAAAAAGTTTTTCAGCTTCCTTTCTGCTGGCACATATACATACATATGTAACATTGTATATATATTTTTTTTAGTTCTGGCCCCATATATCTTTTTTTTTGTGTAAAATTGATCAGAATTAGCTTTTTCCCAAACATTGCACTATGGGGAATTTGACCACTTTTTGTGACATTAATTAATAACTTAAAAACGAAGCAATATTTAAGTGTTTTGTTTTTTGAATTAAGTATATACAATTTACAGGAACTAAAATAAAAAAGATGAGTGTGGTTCCGCCTTTCTTTGAAAGAAAAAAAGTATTTTTTGTTAGTCAAATAAAAAAAATATTTTCTTTATTTTTTTATGAAAAGACCAAACTTAATTTAAAAAAAAATGGCTTTTTTGTTTCCCATTTTTTAAGAAAAATTTTAATTTTATATTTTATTACCATTATAATTCTTAACAAAAAAAAATTTAAAATCTAAATTTAACTTAAAATTTTTGTTTTCTTGAGGTCGCAAACTCAAGTTACAAGGTCCTCTGATTGGATGGTATTTCAAAAACTGCAGTACTTTGTTTAGTTTTACACTTTTTGACACTTTTTTAAAAATAATTGGCTATTTACCAGCGCTGCCATCTCGTTGAAATAAAAACAGTCTATTTTTAACGACTTTTAAAAAATGGGGTATTGCCAAAAATGTGGTCCAATTCCCCATAGTGCATTGCTGGCCAGTGTAAATAACTAATCCACACCCAAAAAAACAGAAACCATTTCCGACCCAATAAGGTACATATATTCTTGATTAGGATCAATAGTCGAGTCGAAATAGCCATGTCCATGTCAAACGCCCACATAATTGTAAAATTTGACTGGCGCCCATATGTTTAAAATTTGGTAAATGTGTTAATTTTTTTAGAAGTGACTGTAAGACGTTTGTTTATATCGTAAAAACTCCAAAAACATCCGAAAAATAAGATACATGTTTAATTTTAAAGGTGCCGTCCAAACGAACTAAGGCAGCTATTTTTTTTACAAAATCCGTGGTTAAAAAGGTTTATTGGATTTAAAAATTTTGTAATTATTTAAAAATTTGAATTTCAGTAATGATCTACATCATTTTATTCCCTGAGATTGTAAAATATTTTTAGTAAACGACTTAATTGCTTAGAATTAGAATTCACACAAGCTGCCAAAGCAAGTTCTGGTTTCAAAAGTAGCTGAAATATATAAATATATATAATTAAAAGATGTTACATGAAATTAATGAACGAACTCCAAATTAATTCTGCATACAAAATCATTTTGAATTGCAGTTTATTGTAGACCGTTTCTTAAAAAGTATTATTAGTCAGAGGTGAGATTACAAAACAGACAGTTAACGTTCAATTCGAGTGCAAACTTTTAAACTATTGTTTCAGTTCAATAGTTATATAGCATAAATAAAACGAAATTTCATATATCGATTTAGATATTCCCACCTAGCCTGTAAATGCATGCTGTTATATAATTTAAAGCAATTTCATGAAAATGAGTGAAGCGAACTAACTGATTGGCTCTAATCGTCGGGCACTTTAATTTTCTTGCCATCTGCCAACTGCCTAAGCCATCTGAGGATTAGGAGCTCTGCCAGCCGAAAGACTTCCTCCCCTGCATCCGCATCTTCTCGGTCCCCTGCTTTCTCTGCCGAATACTTGCCACAAATCTCAACTGACGAATTGCGTATACGCAACGAGCTTCAACTGAATTTGAAATTGTGACGGCAACATGTCCCCAAAATAAATAAGCAAAAAGCGGCATGTATGTGCCCTGAAATATATGCAATACACTTTGCATATAAATACGAACTCGTTTTATTTTATTTCGATTTGATTTGACCAAGGCGAGACGCAAATTAAAATATTTAAGCCACTTTTTTAAAGGGAGTCGTATTTTGGCAAGGGTTAGAACGCTTGATAGGCAGTATGTCCAGGGAAATGACAAGCTGATTTTCCACCTACATCCATTTCCACACACACACGCCAGCACAACACGCAGCTGAGCTGATAAAATGCAAAGAAAAATGTTTTGCACTGAATAGTTTTCAATTTCATAATTCAGTGAGCACGCTCAATGACAGCATTTCAATATTGCTTACACAACAACAACAGGAGCAGTAAGACACGCACACACGAACAACAAAAAATAACTACTAAAAATAATAAGAAAAACCTTAAAGAAAATACAGGGATATCTCGAGAAAGTGGTCACTTGCTCTGTTTAAATAAAGTATTCCAAATTGTTTATATGTTGTATGTTCAGTGAACGGTTAAATCATTAAATTTCTCCCATACTCCATTGTTCAATATCAACAGTCATGGATTTCGTCATTTATAATATAAAAGGTATTTTCTTGTGTTAATCATAGAATCGATTTGCGTATTTATCATTATTATTCAATTCAATACCTTTGCAGAGGATGCTAGCATTTTGTTTGGAAGTTTTGAAAGCAGAAAAGGAGACGGTTTTGAAGCTTGATCATCACCATTCATTTATTACCGTTTATGGGTTAATAGCTATTGATTCGAAAAACCCCAGTGGTATTGATCGAACGTAATTTCCTATGTTCAATGGGCTAGCCAAAGTACTCGTACTCGTTGTAAAATTGCATTACAGTGACGCAAAACTGTAATGCACACATATTCAATTGATCTTGATTTGTTTTGACTTGTGTTAGTTCACTGCTACGGGGGTTCACTGTACCACAAAACACAAGGGATAGAGGACAGCAGCTGCTGGATGGAGTGGCAGTAGCCGAATATTACTTATACGCATCGTGTGTGAAGATGTGAATCGTTTTCCGTCCACCGACGACAAAATGCATAAGACAAAGTTACTAAAAGTGTTTATTACATTTTATTCAATAACTTAGCACAAGTTTGGAGCGAGACGGCACTAGTCGGCATGACAGAGTCAGACAGAGAAAGGGAGCGTAGGATTTCTTGAAGTTTCTTTTTGAAATAATAAAATTTTATGCATTTACTTTCTGCTGGAAATGCAGGACAGGATGGTTGGCAAAGAGTTCGGTTTTCCAGCTCCAGAGAATTTATGTTGATTGCAGTCCTGTCCTCTGTTTGTCCTGTGTGTCCTGTATGTGTGTATGTATTTGTGTCCTGGCCAATTAATTGCCAAGCATTTCATTTTCATTGCCGTTATTTATGATGTGACCACAAATATTTTTCAAAAGGCATTGATATGCCACAAGCATTTATTTTGGTTTTCCTTTCCGGTTTTACTTTTATTTATTTTGCCATTTCGCCCGGAAATCTGATCAAAAATGCTATGTTAATATTTTAAGAACTTCTAAATGAAAACTTACACATGTATATTGTGTAGTATAACTGTTGGCGGCAGTCTTCGTAGTGACGAATCGCACGGGGAGTGAGCGCGAGAAGGCTAACTGTACCCGCAAATTAGTAAATGTTCCACGATAGTCCGATAATACTAATAATAATCTCTTAAAATTTTCGTACTAAGACTTTTCGGAAGGCAGGAAATTTCGGAAAAAGTTAAGCTTAGAAAACTGGAGCTGCGGAAAGAGTGGACCAAATGCATAATATTTCTTAGTCCTTACCAAAGTACCAGTCAATCGGTAAAAAATGTCATCATCTTATCTTTCATTACAATACGACTCTCCATAATACAGTTTGAACTGGAGGTACAAAGGCATTTAAAAGAAGAGAAGAAATAGTCGAGTGACTCGGCCATTTAACTTATTAAGTCATTTGCCGATATAAAGACATAATATTAAATTTACAATGAAATATTTTAGCGTTATCGGCGCAGCGTACAATCTATTTAAAACATTTTAACTGTCTGGCTTTCGAAGTGTGATCGCCAGAGCGACGGTCCTGAGAAAGAATATTTATACTTTATAAGTTCGGAAACGCTTTCTTCTTCTTTCCCCGAGTGCCATATACACTTTTAAACGGGTAACGGGTAAAAAAGGGGATATACTGAATGAACCTAATGAATGAAAACTATGGAGGCTGTCATGAGTTTTCATGTGCATACCATTAAAGCTAAGTAATTTAAGTTTCGCATTGGCGAAAGTCTAAAATGAAATGAAAAGTTTCCTTCGGTCCAATTCTCTACACTTGCCATATCTCCAAGGAAGAAATATAATAAATGCGAAATGGAAATAAAATTTATTTGATTGATGATGTGTCCCCGGGAATTAGGACCAATCGCCATTTCACAATTTAGTTTCAATGACAACTTTTTGCAGGAGGAAATTGGCTTCTGTGAAAACGGATATCGGATAAATGGAGTAGTTAACATTTTCATTTTGATTGATTAATTACCATGAGATAAAAGCTTTACAGGAGGAAAAATATAGGAGGAACTTTCTGCAAAAATTCTTAAATCTTAACAAAGTTTTGGATAGGGCATCTACAGTTTTCGTGATAGAAAACTAATTTTAACAGAAATGTTTAACTCCCGTTAATACCTATCGATTGATCTAAAAGTAAGTTAAAATTCTAGTCATAAATATAGCTATTATTAAAATTAAAGCCTTGACGATGATATTTATTGAATTTCAAATAAGTGTTAGGAAATTTGTATCTCTAGATAATCAAATATGCTTTCGGACAGAATTTAAAAAAATATTCCGAAGGGGCTTCAACTGCTCTCCAGCAAGTGACTTATTTTTGTGGCCTCTACATTTGCACTTTAACCTTTGGAAAGTCACTGGGAAGTTCGCTAAGCCCCCGCATATCAAACTTCGAGTGAAGCTCAAAATCAAATCAAATCAATGCCTCCGGGGACGACTTTCGATGGTGCATCCATATCCATGGCTAGTGCTAATTCGGTTTGTGCATCTGCCGGATGCTCCGGATATGCCTTTAATATTTGCCAGGGTTTCTGACTTGGCCTCACCTTTTGTCTTGTGAACTTTAAGTGAATTTGTTTACTCGATCGCAAAACAAAACAAAACAAGCCCGAACAACTGATTGCCACTGAGGATGAGGCACTGTGGAGAAAAAAGCAATTGAATTCGATTGAGTTTCGGCTCGGCTCGCAATCACATCACATCCAGATACCACGCCCAGCACCGCCCACATATGCAAATAGCTTTTGAGAGAGGAGAGAGCCTGGAATTTGGCTTAAGGTTATTTGGCTTTGATCCCCCCACTCGCCCGCCCGTTGTTAACTTTCTTTTAACTCGTTTCTTGCACACACTCGCCTTGGATTGCCTGCTTATTGACATTTCATCCGTCATTGTGCCGGCTGACTTGTTGACTCTCGACCCCCCAGCATCTGGGATTGGATCCCGCATAACGAAATAGATTTTAAATAATTTCCAAACTGATTTGCGCCCTTTCAGCGCCCGCCCCTGCCACGGAGGCCCCGGCTGACACCGCCCAGAGGTGCAACACGGAGGACTGCGCCCTGCCCTACTGCTTCTGCTCCAAGGACGGCACCCAGATTCCCGGCGACCTGGAGGCTGAAAAGGTAAGTAACGCTGGACGGTGGTTGAAAAACCGGGTGGTAGGGTGGCCGGGGATTCCGCCGATTGCCGCCAGGGTATTCGAACGGGGGATATTTGTTAGCTTAGGGATATCAACGTTGACACTCAACCATATTTCTCTTTTAAATTACTACTCTCTGTATTACACTAGCTTACGAAGTAAGTTCCATAAAATGCTCCTAAGCCCTTGCTGGCAGTTTCGGGTGGACCCCTACTTTTTTAATAGAATTTTTAAAGACAAAAATTAAATATTTCGCAATTTTCTTCAGTTTTCTTTCTTATATCCAATCAATCTGACCAGTTTTTATGTCATGTTCCTTTATATGTACATGATTTAATTGGACACGTATGTAGCTTCAGCGCAGGAGCTTCTGAAAGATGAAAAATGTGAGTTTAAGACGATTGTTCATGCCGACTGTTCAAGTCGTAAAAACTCGAAATAAATCCGTTGAAAATTTATGGGTCTTAAGTTTTAGTTGACATCCTGGCGAATCAAACAATCCGCTTATGGAAAAAATGCATATAAAAATCAATTTACTGTGGAATTTAAAAGTTATGTTAGTCCAACTTAATTTCGATGATATCTCCAACTGTTATTTATATCCCAGTGTTATGCAATCGGGTCAAAAATGAGCAAGCAAAAATCCAAAAACTTAACAAGTGTTATTTAAGCATCAAAAATTGAAAAATGTATAAAATATTAATTATTAATTAGTGGTTGTTATTTAGCTTGAAAAATAAATTGAGCGGCTAAGTAAAATTTATATTGATCATGATCAACAACAATATCTCAATGTCTAAACCTTCATCTAAACGCAAGCGAGTTGTATTGCTTTATCTAAAAACCTATTGTGCTAATACATCATAAAACGTTAACATTTTTTCACAAATCAACACCTATGCCCAGTTAAGTGCATTCAGCAAACTTTCATCAATCTAACTTTTCCTGCACACATTTTCAAAACTTGCTCCATGCATAAATGCAATTATCACACAAAATTAAACGCAAAACTCTATAAGTTAAGTAATTGTTCATGTAAAACCCCTGTAATTGCTTAGACTGGCAGAGTGTAGGATATTGTCCAGTCGAATTTTGCATAGATCGAACTTGGCTACTTGCTGGCTTCCCATTTTTCCATTTTGCGTTTAAGTGTTAATTTGCAGAGCGATAAATTTCCAGTGTATTGACAGCTTTTATTTTTACGACACAGAACTGGGGCTATGGCAGCTGTGGATCGTAGCGCTTTGGATGAGATATATGTAGGTTTCTGGAATCCAGTTTGCCTCTGGGCTCCAGTTCTCCGTGTTCTGTGACTATAAATCTATGTATTTGCATTCGGTTTGCTCTTATCGTCGCTTTGCATAAGGAAATTGTGCTCTTGTTCTTTTTGCCATCTGTTGTTTTTGCTGTAGTCCTTCCCTTATTGTTGTCAGTTATTGTATTTGTTGCTGTTGCTCCTGGTGTTCCTGTTGATTCGAATATCCTGTTTAATAACTACGCTTTGTTTATTTGGCCAAGAGTTATGCGCTCACGGTATAAATAGAAATGGAAACAGCAAGACGGAAAACCCTTAAAATTGTTCCAAAAACTGTAAGTGCTTAAAGCTGTTACCTTAATGCAGCTATCTCTTTAGCTAAGACTTAACAAAATATATTACTTTGTTCGCAGTGCTTAAATTATTTGTTAAATATTTCCCTTGCTATAGTTATTGCACCTAAAAGAGAGTTAATTTAAATCGCAGTGCTTAAATTATTTGTTAAATATTTCCCTTGCTATAGTTTTTGCACCTAAAAGTAACAAGAAAGGAAGGTAGCTTCAGCATGCTGAAGTTGATATACCCTTGAAGCTCAGGCCATATCATGCAACTAAAATGACATACAGCGACAAAAATGTTCCAGAACATTTTTCCTGAATTGAAAACATTCCTTCTTGAAAACCGTGTAAACACATTTCAACCTGATATCCTTGAAACTGAGAGACTAGATTGCTTGGAAAAGGACACACGTATAGACGAAAAGACATGGCCGTAGCGACTTTACTAGTTATACTAATCAAGTATATATATTCTTTATAGCGTTGCAAACATTCTGACTGAAATCATAATACCCTCTGCAAGGGTATACAAACCTGTTAACTCACAGATGACCCCATTTTGCCCTTTGCATTGGGGCCCCTCTTCTAGCAAATTGACAGACAGTTTGCAGAGCACATTAGTTGTGGTTTCGCTTGCATAATAATAAAGAGACAATTAGTTAACTAACGAAACGAGAATGCTCTTCGAAGGATTTGAGCACTTATTAATATGGGTAGAGATTTAATTTTTTTCTTCTGATCTGTCGTATTTCTGGCAAAGGGACTTGAAAAAGTTGTCTTACCATGTGCATTTATATTTTAAGATTGTGAACCAAGAAATAGTATATTATACTACCGTCTACTGAACTTTCTATGTATAATTCCCTTAAAGGCGTTTATTGTTTTTTGCTTCTTTTTGGCAACGTCATGCGTATGCTTGGAATTTTAGTGAGGATAAATATAAATTATCTAGAATACTACCGTATAGTAATACAAAGATATAAAAACATATTTCTTCAGGTTTCTTTTTAATCCATTTTAACATTATTTTTTACACCCGTGCTAGAACTAACGAAACAAATTAGTGATCGTCCTTTGACAGATCCTGAATTATGTGCCCCTCGCATAAAGAGTATAGCTTGGCGGGAAAAAAAAGCAAACATATATGTATAAGTTGAAAGCAAAGCGGATGTTTATGTGGCAAAGCACACACACAAACATATACGCAAATCGCAGACAAACAAACTAATCCGCACACACATACACAATCTCGCGGATGCATCAACACAGACACGGACACACACACACGCAGACAGACAAATACATGCATTCAAATACAAACAAGGCAAGTGAGCCACTTAATTTCGAAATTGAAATGTATGTTTGTCCTCCCCATCCGTTTTGTCCTGTTTGTGGGTGTGCATGTGTGTGTATGGTCGTGCATTAGTGTGTGTCTGTGTGGGGGCGGGTGAATGTGTTTGTCGGTGCTTATTTAAGTGTTATTAGCGCTTACATCATGTAAGTTACATGTGTTCGCAGTAACGCAGCCCCAAAATAATTCCATTTGCTAACTGAATCTTTATCTATGTGTGAGTGTGTGTACGTCATTTGTGAGTGCGCGGGCGTAATTATAATTAATATCATCTCAATTAACCGCAAACAAGCGGTTAATTTGTGCATGCCAAAAAGTTCCTTTGAGTTGGGTTCCCACATAACGAATACGCCGTGTGGGCCATAGGCCCTCAGCTCTGTCGCTGTTCATCTTGTTCCCCCCTCATCCCGACAATCATTCAGTTCACCCCTTTTTATAATTTCTTACGTCTTTCAATTATCGTATCGCTCAATTTCACAATGTGGTACCAATTCCACAATGGAAGCAAAACTTTGGGCTGCGAATGGTCGTATTATACTCTCCAATCAGGATAAATAGTTGACTATTGAGAAAAATGGTACATTTTCCACAGAAGTTGCGAGAAGAAAGGAGAGAACACTAGCTTCAGCGACCGGAACCATATCATCACACTTTTACTTTTCTGTCCATTGCGACCCGTTTTGTATAAAGTTAATTAATGACCAGCAGTGAAGTGTACACATTATAAGCTAATGAATTAGAGGTTAAACTGTTATATTTGAACTTCAGTCGTTTGACTACACAGAGAAAATTCTGACGTTCTCATCTGAGTTGAAAATGTTCTTAAAAATAGAACGACATTTTTAAGTTGAAAATGTTTTTATTTTGCTCGAATCAAGTTGAATTGGCGGTATTTTTGTACATTGTATATCTCAACAAATAAACTATTAGTTTAGTCCGTAGTTTATACTTAAAAGTAAATAAACTCGATCTAACTTTTCTCTTCTCTCAATTTTGTTCTAATATTGAGAACATTGATACCAAAATGTACTTACACGGTTTTTAAGAACGAATGTTCTCAAGTCAAGAACAATGTTCTTGGATATTTCTCTATGTGTACTCCCAAGAGACCCTCTTACTATGACAGCCGTATAGAGCATTTTCGGCACGGCGTCACAACTGAACATTTCGTGTAGTTAGACATCGTATCGTACCCCGTACTTTATTATAGAAATATTTTTTAGGAACTTAAATAAATTATGTGTAGGTAGACATCGGAAATTCAACCTACAACACTTTTCGGGCTTTTAATAATTTGTTTAATACGAAAAGTTTTAGTCGACTATAAACTTGAAAATGTTTTTCTTTTACTTTAAAAATATCTTCTAACAATTGTGTGCCATTAAATGAAAGATGCATAGTTTTGGGTATTCAAGGTACTTTTTTTCGCTCAATAACTTGCAAACAGTAATTTTTATGACAAAAAGTGTAAGTGAATTTTTTTTTTTATTTATTTATTTGATTGTGTTGTAGATCAAAAGTTGGGGAATCTCAAGGGCTATACAAATTGAAATTTGAAAGAACTCGTTCAAACCAATTTTGGGAAGATAAGCAAAAGTGGTAAAATAAAACCTTTTTGCTATAACTTTAAATCTATTGTCATTAGAGAAATTACTCAAAGGCACCGTGATTAGCATATTAAATGACATTTTCAGCTACATATAGCACGTATTTGATTCCTTTTGGATTCCCCTCTAACCTAGCGCGTTTTTCCACAAGTTGTAGAACAAAAGTTTTCTATCTCGAGCTTCATAATACTTATTCTTAGACCAAAAAGGGATTCATACAAGCCCACAAACAAGGGACAAACGTTTTTATTTTGGAAAGTCCCACAAAATCTTGTTTTTGGAATATCTTTTGAACGCAGCATTGTATTTTAACAAATGAGGTATCATTCGACGCGTATTCTCAGTAATAACCTCACCAGCTGCAATTTGTTAAATTTTCACTTTTATTATAAATGATTAAAAGATTAAAAATCGGGCCAAGGCGAGGCGTTAAATAAACCGCTTTTGCTCAATTTGAATGGGAATTGAATTTGATTTGGAAAATGAAATGAAAAGAAGGAACAGTGTCAACAAGAAGTTTGTTGATGCCCCGATTGCTGGATAAGTGGTGAGTAGTGAGTGAGGCTGATGGCGAACGGATAATGGCAAATGGGTGGTGCAATCAATGAGCCGCTCAATTGTCGCTGCGATTGAGCAACTGAGCTATGCAAATTTGCGAGACCCCCGTCTCTTTCGAACACTTTGCAATCCTCGGCGACGGATGAAACTTCTGGCCCACTCCGCTGCCCTTGCGATTCCCCGCCATCAGGATGGGTGCTCCTGCCCCCAACTCTTCGACTGCCATATTTGCTGAAAGACTAAAGTGCAAACTTGAGTCGCATTAGGCAAAAATTATCAACGCACACAGAAGTGCAAAAGGGAAATATTCCGGCACGTTCGTCTACTATTTGCCCAGGCCACATAGTTCCAGTTTTCAAAACTTTAAGACCTCTAAAAAGTTGAATACAAACTCTTTAAGTGATAATTGAATACATTTCATATTTGTGTACATTTCGTTTTCATTTGTTTTTACACTCATTATTTTATTTATAACCAACACACAGGCGCTTACCAAATTCCAATTTCTAATTATTACACTGGACAACAAAACTGACTTTTTTAAAAGGTGCAAGCATTTTTTTCTAGAATGCTAAAAAGTAACGGGTTAGAAACTAAGCAAACTATTGACCGAATTTGAGTAAGTTTAAGGGTCTAGGTGCCTGTGCTTTTTAAACCAAGTCAAGTGCGATGACGGTAAAGATTATCTCGCAAAATGACATAAATGATCTTGTACGGGACCTTGATCTGTAAAAGGAAAGAGCTGAACTTTTGGCCTCCTCACTAGGTCTGACGAATGGTATCGAAAGTACGGCTCTTCAGAATTACAATTCTTTCTAATTGGTAAAACTTTAAAAATTATTTTAAAAAATATAATAAGTTAAAAGAAGTCTTATAGTAAAACTCAAATAAAATAAAAATATTAATAATAAAACGATTTTAGGTGTCATATGAATTTTCGCCAATAATTAATAGTACATCGCATTAAAAGTATTAAATTTAAAGGTACAATTGTATAACATTAAATGAGTTATTTCATGTAAGAAGATAAATTAGGTTTTGGCCACTTTTTCTTAAACAAATCTTTTTAAAGGCTTTTAAGTTGCACAAGATATATTTTTACAGAATATCAATCGGATTTTTTCACTCGGAATCCCTTTTCATATTCTTAAAGAAAAATTTCTAGTTCCTATTTTATGACCCGTTACTTTTTATGAGTCTAGAAAAAAATTATATAAATTCCATCCTTTGACGTTCAAAGGTGGTTAGTGTTTAAAAAATTCAGGAAAAGACGCCTCTAAATAAATGTAAAATATTTTGAGGCCCATATTTTTCCTTGATGAGGTGAACAGATTACTTAAATGACCACAATTTGTGATCGACTAATGATATGATAAAACCTTAAACGCAAATCTGTAGTAGGGCATATAAGCAATTTGTTGGCATACATATCAGTAAAATTGATTACAAACTCTCGGAGATATCTTTATTCAAAACATTAAATGTTGATATTTTATTCAAGCCGCGACTTTAGGATAAAAAACTAGGTATGCATATATGCCAATACACGTCTATATGGACAAATTTAATGCCCATAGGTCTGCACCAAAAACACTGTTAAGCAGCGATATTTTACTCTCTTATATATTTTTATATATGCACAATGATTTATAGACAACTTTTAAAAACTATTATTGTATATATCTAGACAACTAGTAGTCGTTTTCCATTAAAATTAAAGGAAGGATCCGGATCCAAGTTTCTAAATCTCCAGAACCCAGCGACTTCAAAAAGTGCTACTGAAATTTTTAAAGAGAATAACTGTTATTCGGCCAGACTTTTGATTTGAAGAGCTTGGGAACTTGAAACGCAATTGGGTTTGGAACGATAGGTAATCGCTTATTCAGTAAAAACGACAATCGCATAATGTTCCATCGTCCCACAATGGCTGGCACACTTTTTTGCTCACCTTTTCCACGAAAACTTGGTCCAAGCTTGAAATTTATGAATTGCTTTAGCTCCATTTCTCGCTTTCCCTTAGCCCCCACATTCATTATATTTGCAATAATATTTTTACTTTATAATTCAGCGAAGAGGGGAAAAGTTGCAGTTGATTTGCACTCATTTTGCGGAAACGCGCATTTGAAATATGCCTTTCAATAAAGCCGGCCACCAAGCGAAGGGCAATAAGGCGTAATGGAAAGATGGAGGAAAAGTGCGAAAAAAGGAAGGAATATGAAAAGCTGTCAAATCGAAGAGAAATTTCAATTTCAATTCAATGCAGACTTGTTATTTAAGCCACACTTAAACTGACCACCGAGTGTTTCACGCCCCTGCATAATTTTGCCAGCTCAGTTTGGGTGGGTGCGAGTATCTTCATCGCCATTGCCATTGTCGTCGTCATCGTCGTAGTCATAGTCATAGTCATCTCCTTCCTTCGACCGCATTAATATTGAATTTCTACAATAATCCTTTTTATGTGTCCTACAATGAGCGCTAAGTGCGTTCCTGCTGCCGTGCCAACCGCCTTTATGGCCAGATCTCGGACCAAATGCGAAATGCATTTCCGATTTTGCTGCAGCCACCATTTTACCCGCCTTCTCTTTTCCCTGCCCCTCCGGACTCAGGTTTCTAAGGGAGTAAGTTGGTTTCATTATAGACTTTGAATTTACATTTTGGATATGCTTTAAGTGAAGGTGATCCAGAAAACCACTTGAGTTTGCGCTCCTAAAAATCGTTGACTGTTGACCTAACATTTGCAAAAAGTTGCTGCCTAAAGAACTGGAAAACGAAAAAATAATTGATTTGGAGGAAGCAACCAATATCAATACTACTAGTTTAAAAGGTATTTTCGTTGTTTCAATCTTATTCCTAGTAAAAAAACATTTTACTTCGCGGCAATTTACTAAAAATCTAGGAACGTTTTCTAGAGTATTCACAGGTTTAAAGGGATTTTCCCACTGCTGTTTTCTCATGTTTTTGCAGAGCGTCATTTCTATAGCATTATTATTACTTTTCCCTCGCTCATTCTTTTTCGACTGCACTCGGTGGTCTTTGGTTATGGAATTGCACTTAAAGTGTTGCAAGCGCAACAAAAACATCAAAAGCTACAACTGCAGGGTTTTCGTTTGGGTAGGGCTTGGTTTTGGCTTTGGTTGATTCCCATTTCGTTGTCCATATTTTTGGGTGGCAATTTTGTAATGGAATTCGCTGTGCGGATGTTGCTTCTGGGTGTTATTGATAGTCGGGCATTATTTGAAATTAATTTGGTTTCGTGAATTGGTTGCCAGTTGCCGGTTGCAAGTAGCAGGTAGCTTGTTGCGCTCTCTCCGACGGTTGCCCACATGCCCACTAATTAAGTTTAATGCTCAAGCTGCAAGTTGTTCCAAGCCGAAAGTGGGGCTTAGTGGGTGTTTTTGGGTGGCTGGGTGGCTGGAGGTAGTCGGGAAATGCGCAACCAGGCGCAACCCAGACAGGAAAAACAAATGCAAAATGCAAAACCTTCAATTAGAGTTTCTGCTGCGGCTTCCAATGCCATCGTATGCCCGGCTGATTTTGAGGTCGGCAATCCTCTAATTGGGCTCAAACGCCCACCCACTCATGTATGGCCCCTCTTCGCACAGCCTTCGCACCCCGACTCATGTGGCTGCAAGTACTTATATTTATGTGGAGACACAGCAGCGTCAAATCGCATAATTAAGGGATTTGCCTTTGGGTTGGCGATTCAATCACTTGGGGGACGGGAAACAAAAGGAATCGTTTCACAGCATATTTCTCGAAGCAGATAGGATGGAAGATGGCTCCGGCAAGCTAAAGTTGATGTTCCCGTGAGGCTTAACCATATCATGCATATCACGTGTATTGCAGAAACCGTGTTTTTGAAAGATTTGTATATATGTATATACAGCGATGGTTCCTATAAAATCTTCATGACATAGTCGTCCGATTAAAAACCAATTGTATTCGAAATTCTGAAATCATAAACCCAAAAAGCACGAGTTATAACATGATTTCATTGTGCCCGCTGTAGCGAAATATCGATGCTTCCCGCCTACAAAGGCATATTTTGTAGCAGCATGTCGAAAGAGAACATTTTAGAAAATACAAGAACTTTTCGTCACAACTTTGAATATCAGAACTGTAGGGATATATGTATATTTAAGTTTATAAACAATATCAAACAAAAACACTTCTTAATTTGTGACGATCGCACCTTCAACAATCAAAAGTTCTGATATCAACTTTTGTGACGAAATTTTACTATACGATCTACTAAATAAATAAACTTTCTAAATTTTTATCATTGCCATTGTCATGTGCCAATTTTTGTTAATTAATAACTTTAAAAAGTGACTTTTTACAACATCGTGTCGTATATCACAAGTTGGGGAATCTCAAGGGCTCTACACTTTGAGGATCAACCCCAAAATCGTTAGAGCTGTTTTGAGAAATAAAAAAAAAAGCTTTTAAAATAAGAATAAAAAATCGTTTGCCAATAATTTTTACTTGGTGGTACTTAGACTAATCATGTTAGAAAGGCGTACAAAGTATTTCGAGATACATTTCTAACGACATATAACGCAAGCCTTAGTTGTTCACAACAACGAGTGCACGAAATGTAGCTATTTATAGCCGATCTCCCGCCAAACTATCGAGTTATTTCAAAAACGGTAGAACTAAAGTTTCTTCTATTAATCTGTCTAGCATCATCCAAAATTTTCAGGACCATAAAATAACGTTTTGGAACAAACTAACAAAACAAATAAAATTTCATTTTGAGAAGTCCCCCCAAAATGTTGTTGTACCTATTTCTTTGGAATGAAACATCCGAATGTAACAAATTAGAAAACAACTAAATATGACTAATGATCTTGTGCACTAATCCCCAACGGCCCCAACAGATTAAATGTTCTAAACTTTTACTATTACACTTTCACCACTTTTTTTCCCAAACCAACTGATTTTTTTAATGTCTTGGTATGCAATTAGTTTTTGCGATACCTTTAGATGAATGTATCACTCGTAACTATCGGATGAACACAGTACATTTTCATTTCTTCCTGTATATATAGTTTTCGCCTTAGGTCACTCTCCTTGTGCGCTTCGTCACTACGTGTAGTGCCGTCCACAGTGAAAATTGTTTGAGACGAATGCCCAGGGACACATACATGCTTCCTGGGCCAGCATTTTAGGAAGTTTCTATGATAATCTCGAATTCATTTATTCTCAGATTGGAAATTTAAGTACAGATTTCCTCATTTCCTTTTTGGTAAAATTAAGTTTTTATGCCCGTTACTCATTGAGGTAAAAGGAATGCGTTTCCGACCGTATAACGTACATATATGTATATATTCTTGGTCAGACTAACTATCGAGTTGATCTAGCTATATGATAAAGCCGTCCGATTTGTTTTAAATTTTTATTCCAAGTTCTAACATATTTAAAGAATGATATTCTCAAGAGCAGAAGTTAATATGTCAAAAAACACCGAAGTTATACATTTTCTTACATTAAAAAAAAGAGATTGTTTTGATCATTCCTGTAGGATATAGTTGTCCGATCCGTCTCGTTCAGACATATAATCTACCTGGAAAAAAAATTTTGGGAAGGTTTAAAACTGAAAGACTAGTTTGCGTAGAAAGGGACAGACGGACATGGCAAGATCGACTCGTCTAGTGATGCTGATCAAGAATATGTACACTTTATGAGGTCGGAAACGTCTCCTTCACTGAGTTGCAAACCTCTGACTGAAATCATAAAACCGTCCGCAAGGGTAAAAAAATTAAGTAATTTCTATCAACACCCATTAATGTTGCAATCAATCGCAAAATCGGACCATGTACTTAAAAGTTATGAGCAATTACGCCCACAAACCGCAAATGTTTGTGGCGCCCACATTTTTAAAGATGTATTGTCATTGTAATTAATATTTTTATGTTATTTTTCAATACCTATCGGTGTGCCAAAACTGCTTAAATTGGGCCGATACTTAACAAGTTAAATTGTTCAGCTGATTAACGGGTATATGATAGTCGGGTCATTCGAATCATTTCATGCAGCGAGAAGTTAAACCAAAAATCGTTGCCGTTTCCGGATGATAGCCAAAAAAGTGGCAAAAGAGTTTTAACCGTAATAACAATGATGATTATGCTAATCTTTTCCTTTCCTGTTTGCAGATCCCACAAATCATAATGCTCACCTTCGATGGGGCGGTGAATCTGAATAACTACCAGCACTACCAAAAGATATTCGACGGCAAGCGCAAGAATCCCAACGGCTGTCTGATTCGGGGCACCTTCTTCATGTCCCACGAGTACAGGTGAGTTGTCAGCTCAGGTGGCAAATTGTAGTTTAATAAGCCAGCTGGCTGAGCTGACATTTGACAATTGATGTGTGCTGTTACCGTTACCTGTGCTGTTTCTCGTTTTACTGGGGTGACAGCCATTTTCCATTTTCCAAATGCACATTATTTTGGCATTACAATATTACGCATACGTCGTGTACGCAGGCAGCAACCGGGTGCGTCTCTCGAGCTGTTTTCAAAATTCTCGGGGCCAGAAAGTTAAGTGAGTCAAGTGAGAGTCTGTTTGGCAGACAAAGTTTTTGTTCAAAATACTTGTCACATACTTGCCATGCCCCACACATAACACACACACACAGTTGTCAGACAAGTCAGTGGGGTCCGCTCTGCTCTGCTAATTGTTGTTGATAAATTGGGGCTGACAAAGTTATGTCAACTGCAAAATGAATTTTCGCCAAAATATATAAACTACATTTTGACAGACTTATAAAAACGGCAGACACACAAACTCGCACAGGCAACAAAGTAAAATGGCAACAGCAAAATGAAGTGAAAGAAAAGTATAGGGGAAAAGTAGCAGTTCCAGAAGTACATGTGTGCATACAGTTCAGATCAAAACTAAAGAAGAGGAAAATTATTTCATAAAATAATGGCTATAAAACGAAGAAAGTAAAATGAAAAATCTAATAAATATTCTTATGTTATATACAACAGAATTTTTATATTGATAAAAAAGAAACATAAGAGCTCCAAATAAAGCAGTCAGCTGCATGCCCAAATATTAGGAAGGTTCAACAGTCGAGAAAATCAATTCATGAAATTTTTATTTACTTTTTTTATTTTAAGGCTACACTCTTATATTATTTATTTATTTATTTGAAATTTGTTTCCAACAAACAATGAAACATTTTTTAGAAACTGTTCGTTTCGGTTTCTTCATTGGAAAGAATCGCATCCTTCTTTCGTGCTGCAGAATTCTGGCGGTTGGCGAGAAATGGAAAACTAAGTGAGCAGGGACAGTCAAAAAATTTGACAGCCGAGCGTAAACGGCAAAAATCTTGAGTGAAGTTTAAAAGCTTTTTTCTACTTTTGCAACAACACAGGGCTACAGGGCTGGTAGAACTTTGGGGAAGGCCCAGAATTCAAGAAAAACCTGGGGGAGGCAACGGGAGGCAGTTTTGAAGTTGAATTGAAATGCGCTGAATGGCAGTAATTGCCTGAATATGCTACACATGCACACACATGAATGCGCTAATCGGACGACTCACTGTGTGAGTGCCAGTATATATACATACAGTATATAAGCGAGGACTTTTCCTTTTTTCGGGCGAATCATTTTTCTGCCACCGAGGGAGATGAAGGAGTGGAGACACACTTTTCATCTTTTTCCCCAGCAGCAGCCCATAAATAGTGGTAAACTGCAACTGCCTGCAACTTGCGACTTTCCACATAAGAACAAGCCAAAAGAATCTGCCTGCTCTGCAGAGCGGAAATGATTTAATGTGCTCGGCAACTCTTCAGCTTTTAGCTTATTTTGTTAAGATTTTTATTTTCAATTCGCTTCGCTGACTGCCGCAAAGTATGCAGCGAAATTTCCTTTTTTGTTTACGTCCGCCGAGGCAATTAGTTTTGTCAGTTTCCCAAGGAATCCATTTTTTCATTAGGGGCGGCGGGGAAAATGCATACTCTCCGTCATCGGGCTGTGCGGTTCCTTTGGCCACACACATCCAGATGAATCATATTTGCCGAAGATTTTTTGCATACGATTTTGCTGTCGGCAATTGATTTAATTTCGCGGAGAGTGCAACATCCCAGGAGTGACACTCGCATGTCAAATTTTATGTCTGCCAATTAAAGCACCAAGCATATATATACCTACATTTATATCATGTGACAATCAGATTTCAAACAATATTAAATTGAAAACCTATAAATCAAATCCTAAAATAACTATACTTGAAAGCACCTAAAAGGATCAAGGAAACTTTAAGTAACATCATCGAACCGTCGAAGTGCACAATTTTTATTGCTGAGCTTGAGGCAATCCCAATATTTTATTTGCATTCTTTCTATTTGCCAAATTGCGTGCCACAGAACTAAAGCGTTGTGATTCACTTCCTAATTGCTCGACATCGCCATCGACGAAGGGCAAACACTGTGCCGGGACTGGGGATCTGGTTATTTGGTCCTCCAAATCTCTGCTCTTCGAGGAGCTTGTGGCCCAGCTGCTTAGAATATTCATTTCAATTGACATTGCCAGCACGTTCGCCACGGCAACTGGGAACTGTTAACTGCTAACTGCTAAAACTAAGAATACAGTGCGAAAGAACTTTAAACTTGCTTTTAAAAAATCCGAATTAAATAATATATTTTATATAAACCATAATATAGCACAAGATATTAACACAAAGCTTGATACAATATTAAGTTGTTAGAATATAGGTCAAATTGACAATGTGATCGATCAGGCCCATATAACTATTATAATGGTCCATTTCACCAATACCATTTTGTGTGTTTTTCCAAAAAACACTACCTCTTTGGACACCAGTGCCCCATTCTCCCAGGAAAACCTCTTAGATCTGAATGTGCCATCCGCCAGGGTGTTTTCCCTCAGTGCAGCAAATACTAACTGGGAATGGCTGGCGAGCTGGTTAGCGTCTCGCAGGGGAGTTCCGGGAGCTTCTGGGGAGTGCTCACTGCTGACTGCTCAGTGTTTGCTATTTATACGCCGAAATGTCACTGATAACGAACTTTCTTGCCATCGAATGCTGCTCCTTCTGCTGCGGCTAAGAAAACAATCAGACAATTGCCACAGGACTTTGCACACTTTCCCGACTGCAGGCTAACACAGACGCACACCCACACACACACGGGGCTGAGACAATAGTTGTTCATTTGTATTTGGCTTTGGCAAACTGCAAAAACCAAGGAAAAAATTAAGAACAATGTTGAAGGAAAGTTTTTGCGCAGCATTTTAATTGCACGCAAAAACTTTTAACTAACTAACAAGCCGAAAACTAGGCAACACCTCACTGAACGCACACACACACGTACTGTATATGTATAAAAAGCACAAAGAAAGCGGTGGGGGCAGGGGGGACATCGAAATAGAGGGGAAAAGATAGAGTGGCAAAGGCCAGACTAAGCCAACTAAACAAAAGCGACTTTGGGGCAAAATCTAATTTCGTAACATTTACGTTTTATTTTCCCTGCTAACAAACACTAACAATTATCAATGCACTGCGGAATAGACTTGGTTCGAAGGAGCTCGACTGCCTATCCATGAAACCAATTCAATAAAAACAGTCCAAAGTATCAGTTTGTTGTATTGCAGTGTACTTGAAAATAAAACCTTAAGCAAACCAGCAAAACCTTAAGCTCGAAAATCCACCAACCGATCGATTTTATATGTGCAGATATAAGTTGGGTAAACCCCCGGACATTTGTATCTTTTAGATCTCTGTTGTATCCGTTACTTGTATCTTTTAGATCTGTGTTGTTTCCGTTAACATCTGTAAGCGGCACTTAACATGGGTATTACAGCTGTTTACAAAGAAACGAACTAAAAATCACAGTTTTCCCAAGCTTAAGTAATTAATATCAAATCAGTGTAATGTTGGAATGTTCGGAATGTTGTCTCCGTGTCATTTTTAAGTATGAGCAATATATTTATTTGTGTATTTTTTAAAATCCAATTCAATCAGCGTCTCCTGCAATCCAAAGGGATCTATGTGGGACATTTTGACGATAACGTTTCTCGAGCTGTTGTAATTGTATTACTAGTTTTTCAGTTGTAGGCTCCACAAAAGCTTTAAAAAATATTTATCCAAAAAATATCGCTTGTACTGTCTTTAACAGAAATAACATACACAAAAAATATTGCATTGGACGAATATTTTTGAAAACAAATAAATACATTTTTATACATACATGTATACAAAACTTCACAAACATTTTTTTCGTGTGGAGAAAACGGAGGGGTGCGCAAAAACCGACTGAATAAACATGAGCGAGACTCTTTCCGCACAAACCAGAGGATTGAAATCGAGTCCGCGTTATGTTCCGTCATAGCTGAGGAATAAACTTTTATTGCCGGCCCAGTGGGCGTGGCCACCTGGCAGCTGCCCAGCCAACTTCCAGCAGCAGCTGGTTTAACTATGTAATTATTTATTTTAAATCGTTTTCCCTCTCATCTTTGGAGAATTGCCCGAGCAATCTGACAGGGAAAAGCGGGAAAAGGTAGTCAAGTGTTTGGGCTCGAAGGGCGTGGCCATTGGTTAAAGTTAAAATTCTTTTCAGCTACCTAGAACTAGCATTAAGACCAAGAACAAGAAATTGGCCAATCAAACCATGTTGCGGCGTCATTAAATCCTTATAAACGATTCATTGCTTGAGATAAAATAGTAAATTCATTAGTATGTAAAATACGAACAAGGAAATATTTCCAAAGAATTCCCAAAATTAGATGTACACCGAATAACAACATTTATACAACCTTTTTAAAATATAAATTAAACTTATTTTAAGCCAACACTTCTGCAACAAACAAAAAACCATGTTAAGAGAGCCAGGGGATTTTCAGTTAATTTTTTTGATTGTTATTCATGTTTGTGCGTTTGACAGAATATTCCATTAACTGGTTGAGTTCATTGGTATCGAAATCAAATCCATTAACTGCTTTGTGTGTGGCAATGCAAAAGCATTTCCTTGCTGCATATTTAATGTCGTCATATGCCCAATCCCAATTGCCTGCTGCCACATATCGATTAAGTGGCATTTATAATAGAATCAATAAAACACAAGATCCAGCCGCAAGCCCAACTTCGCCTAGACATTGTGCCAGATTCAAGTTGCTCACTTCCATCTTCTAGACGCACTTCGGGAAATTTTAGTGGCCTTAGCAATTAGTGATATGAGATACTACATTTTCAATTTTAATTACATGGCAAACATTTTTAAGTGTTTCTAAAATAGTTTAAAGTGCCAAATAAATGTTATTGGACTATCACTTTTCGATGTTAAATCTCTATTCCAGTATAACTGCCAATATTTGCATGTTTTACCTGTTCTCTCAGTGTATAGATGTATTTGGGTAAAGGCAAATAATTGCCTTTCGTGCGTCTGAGTCGATGTGCTCTTTGATATTGCATTTCATCAATTGTTTGCCATCGTTCGACCTCACCACACGCACATGCGGAAGGTACATGCTGTTGAGAGCCGTTGGCAATTACCAAAAGTGAACTTTGACACGCGTAATCAACACCTCAGCATTCGTTGTAGGAATAGCCGAAATCTGCTTAGCATCCTGGTGCCATCTAAGCAATTTTCATGTCCTGGCTTACCATACACACATTTTCGTCAAAAGTTCGCTTTTCATTTTCATTCTGGTCCCGTTTCAGCGACTTAATATTAATAACATCGAGTGGCGGTTGTATATCCCACTCCTAACCTAGCTGCCGAGCTCACTTACAGCCCCCGACCTCGAGGGTGACCATATTGTGTCAAGGCGCTGGAGAATCAAAGTGGGGCAAATACGTGGCGGTAAAATTCGATTTTAAAGCTTAAATCGCTTTGTAAATTTTTATTTTTTGCTTTTCATAACTTTATTCTTAAAGTGGTACAATTGTGTTTTAAAATTCCTTTCTTAAATACCTATTTATATACAAAAACGGATGCAACTCGAAATGTTTCATTTTAAATTATATCAATCAATCATTGTCAACGTAGCTGATTTCAACTGTGATATTATATTGAACTTAAAAATATTGTTGCCTACTTTTGAACTCCTTGTATGTGAGTCTAATAATTGTGTGACAAATCTTTTTTATGGTTTTGATTTTATAGCAGAGGTCGTCGGGCAACTGACTTATATTGTATTTGCAAATGTGTGAGTAACTTATACTTTTAACAATATTTATGACCCACCTCCGATGCATTTAACTTTCTTCGTTAGTTAAGGTTTTTTAAGAACAACGAGGCTCCTATTTCTTTAATGTTAAATCAATTTTTTACCACTCCAACCCACTGTGACAAACTCTATATTTTTTTAAGTGGCGTAATTTGCACCTTGACTTTTTCCAGCTGCTGGAGAAATTTTCTATGCCTAGCGGCGGGCGGTTTCGCCTGACTTTGATGCTAATGTTGACGTGGCCCTGCCCATGATGCCAAAGGCAAAAACATCCACAGCAATACGAAAAAGTCTAGAAACAACAAAAAAGCAACACAAGAAACAACAGCAAGCCCGACATCTTTAGCTTTAAACTTTCTAAATGACCTGAACAACTTCTGAGCAGCTGTCTGGCGAGGTTTACAAGTTTTAAGTTGCCATTAAAAAGGCAGCGTAAAACTCAATCGAGGAGGAGTTCGAGGGGGCTTTAATTTGCTTCAACGTTGGCTATTTTATTTAAGCCATGGGCGCATAGGGAGTATACGTAGTGCTGGCTTTTAATTAAAGAAAGGGATTCGTCAATGTTTCAGCACTTCAACTGTGTCATTAGACGGAGTCAGTAGGATGAAAAGTGAAAATGAGAATGGAAGAGATCTGTAAAGTAGCTGAACGAAAAATGGATACTTTCGGAGGTCCATAGTTAACCACTGGCAAATGATGAAAGGTACATCATTTTTTGACTTTTCTTGGTGCATAGATCCTTTCAACAAAGAGAACACACTTTTTTTTTGGACTTCCCGCCAAACTAGCGGGGTTTTTCAAGAGTCGTAGAACAAACGTTTTCTATCTCCAGCTCCGTAATACACGTATAAAGTCCCGAAGACCCTTAAACCAACAAGGAAGAACGCTATACACCTCGACTATCAGATACCCGTTACTCAGCTAAAGGGACCAAAGGAAATGGAGATATGCAAGCAGCAAAGCGAGATTGAAATGCGCCACCTACCCGTGATCTTAATATACGGTTATGTGGGCGGTAGACAGATTAAAGCGTTATGGGCGTGGTTTTGGATCAATCGATAGGTATTGACAAGACCAATATATTTCAGCTAAAAACTTTTATCTAGCACGAAAATTGTGGGCGCCACAGTTTTGGGCGGTTTGTGGGCGTTAGAATAAGCGTGTCAATCTTTTTTTTGGATAAATCGATAGGTATTGACAAGACTAATACATTTCAGTGAAAATTTTGTATCTAGCATGAAAATTGTGGGCACCACAGGTTTGGGCGGCGTGTGGGCGTTAGAGTGGGCGTTGCATATTCGCGTAACAAGCATGCGCTACGTACAAGGCTACGGAATCTAAACCTGCGATCACAATTCTCTATCTTTGATAGTTTCCGAGATATCCGCGTTCATATTTACGACTTTTTGAAGTTTGTGGGCGGTTTGTGGGCGTTAGAGTGGGCGTGGCAAACTTTTTTTTGGGTAAATCGATAGGTATTAATGAGAACAATGCATTTCAGTTAAAATTTTTATTCTAGCACCAGAATCCACAGTTTTGGGCGGTTTGTGGGCGTTAGAGTGGGCGTGGCACTCTGCTGAAACAAACATGCGCTGCGCAGGAATCTCAGGAATCTGCATGCATAATCCCATTATTGTAGCTCTTATAGTTTCCGAGATCTCAGCGGTCATACGGACAGACGGACATGGCTAGATCGACCCGGCTAGTATACCCTCTTTCTCTATGAGTAACGGGTATAAAAATATGGCAAAAAAAACTACTTCCCCGCATTACCTGAAACCCTGGTCGACCTTCGAACTTGAAATATCCGTCTGTCCGTATGAACGCTTAACTCTCGGAAACTATAAAAGCAAGGGAGTGGAAATTTACCTGACAGATTCTGTTACAGCCGAGTGACACGACCACTCAAGAATTGTATTCTGCTTTGATTACCAATACCCTTCTACATGCCAAAAACCATTCGGGTGGAGCAAATGTGCGTTTTCTCTTTTTTCACCTTTGAGCTAATGATTGCGAATAGGCTTTTCAAAATCGTATCCCTATCTTTCTTTCAGGGCATTATGGCATTCACAGATCGTTAAGCTAGGTAACCTTTGTTAAATAACAATTAAAATCCATTTTAGAAGCTCCAATTAATCTTATTTCCATGGCCTCCATACATTTGTGCGCTCTGCTCATGAGATTTCCGGCAAATGCAATGAAGTGGGCATCAGAGTTCCCATCTTTCCTTCCTTTAGCCATTCCACCGCCCTCCTTGGAACCCGGCTCTTTGGTCCTGGCAATTGGTTTAGATCACTGAGCTGTGCAACGAACGTTCTCTCTCCGTGTTTGCAATTTGGTAGGAAAATATCCGTAACGTTAATATGTAGATGCTGTTCGCTGGCTAATGGTTTCTGTATCGGTGTGTGTTCGTCTGTGGGTGACATGTCCGTGTGTGTGTGAGTGGTCGCTTTTCCTGTTTTTCTTACTGCAAATTGTTGATGAGGGCCCGCTTGTTGTTGTTCTTGTTATTGCCGGCATTGTTGTTTGTTGTCAGCATTGCTGTTGTCGACAATGATGATGAGCCTTGGACCAACTCCTGGAACGATTCGGTTAAGGCCTTGGAAACGGGTACAGGAAGAGTCCTGGTCAGGAGTTTCGACTCTCGCACCCAGTGCTGTCCACTTAATGCTATGAAAGGTAGTAGGGGTAAATTAAAATTCTCTGAATCGAAGTGGAAATCATCGTTGCTTGTCTAATTATACATTTTTCTCCCTATGTATGTTCAAAACTCAACAAAAAAATGAATTCACTCAAACTACACATATACGGAGATTTTAATAATATGATATATGTATCCAAATGTAACCACTTTAATTTAAGTGAAAGTCTAAATGCACTTGCGAACATCTTAAAACATGTTTCTGGCTAGTCGAATCCATTAATTGTTTGTCCTCTTTAATTTCACTTCTAATTGATCAATAGTTATAAGGAAATGCTAATCTATTGACTCAGATTCTTGAGGTTCCTGCGCAGCGCAAGTTTGTTTCAGCAGGGTGCCACGCCCACTCTAACGCCTATATCGCTAAAACGCGTCTAGCTCCCACATATTTTAATACTGTGTAAAAATTTAATTATATTTTATTTGAGAGCTTAATCTTATTATCAATACCTATCTTCATGCCAAAAAATATTGAAATCGATCCAGTCATTAAAAAGATATAATTAAATAATAATCAATATTTTGCAATTCAATCGAGGTTACACACCCTATGGAGAAAATAAGCTGTGTTCACTAATACGCCACCAAGCCGCTAGGGGCGCTAAAGGCTAGTGGAAGGTAGGTATAGAAGAAGAAGATAGGTGGCGCTTAAGGCTAGGTGTGTTAGTGAACAAAGCAGAGTTCCCTTAAGCTGAGTAACGGATATTTAAAAGTCGGGGACATCGACATTAGCGTTTTCTGATGTTAAATATCAATCTGATATGCTTTTATATCAAACTAATATTCTTTTATATCAATTTGTAATTTATTGTAATTTGTAATAATCATATTAGATCGATGTTTGAAATATAAATAATAACCAGTTTTGATTTTACTTTTTTGCTTCTTGTATAAAAATAAATATTAAGACCATTAAATTTGCTTAAATTATTTATTTTCAATGAATAACGGGTACATTACAAACATATTTCGGGGACTTAGCAATGTATGCCTGATCACTCTGAACTCGGACCACTCATGTGGGTTTACAACAGCGCCAGGGAGTCTCGATAGATGTCTTCCAGCAAAGTGGTGGACACCAAATTGCCCAGCTCGTCATCCTGACCAGCCATTTGAATTTGTTTTAGTGCAGTATGTGTAGTCCATCTACCGAAAAGCACGTTGTGGTGTCCAAGAAGTAAATAAATTCGAATTAAACAAACACCAAGTAAATACAATTATATTTGAGATACCAACCATTTGCAAAAGCCAATAAAGGACGCAAAATGTTCTACTTTTATATAAAAAAAATTCAGTCTAAAAAATGTTTAACACCATAGTAAATTCCAGAAGTACGGAAAAAAAATAGGAAAGCACAGTCATACTTTTTTTGTTTTTGCTGTTAAGCTTAGTACTCAGATCGGCTAAAGGTTTCAGTAATCAAAAAATTTTATTCTTTGTAGTGCGACCGAAGTTTTCAAAGTTCACTCGCAATGCATGTAGCATGGTCTTACTGTCAAGCAGCTGCTTTTCCCTATAGAAGCCATCTCCGCTTTAGCTGCCAAGTAGCCGGTGGAAGCTGAGTCCTGTGGTTCCCCAATGGAGAGCTCGTCGGAGATCGTTCTGGTGGTTCTGCTAAAAAGATACTTCTAACATTACAAGGCAACCGAATTCTTTTGGCCAGAACTTACTTTCTTTGCGAGGACTCACCGGGCAGGATGTCGATGTAGGGAGCGAAGTCCATGTTCCTTCCCACTGGGTCTCTCTAGTGGATCTCATCCAGCACTTCAAATATTCCACGGATTTGCCCTGTGTGGTATTGCTTCCTGTCGGTGAAGTCCCACAATAATGGGCACAGCTTGGATTAGGCGTCCTTTTTCATCTACAATGACCTCCTGGAGGCGTTTTTGGGGATTTTCTTATATTTTTAATTTTTAGTTTCCACACCGCTTATGCACGAACATCGCCAAAGATTACATTCCTTATTCTTTGGGCCGCTGCTAACGGCGTTCACCGAAATTCACTAGCGAAATCAGGTATTTTTCTGGTATTTCCTTGGCTCATCTGAGTACCGCGCTGAAAAACATACCCGACGAAAAGCGTTAGCCGCTTATTTGCCACTCGCTTACTCCTATGGTTAGCTTGCGGTTTTTGTCGATATGAGTACTAGGCTTTACGTTTGATATGAAAAACATATCAAATTGATACGAAATTATAACAATATGATAGGAATTCATATCAATAAGGTACGGATTCTTGTCAACACTAGTAGTTGATATGATTTCGTACCATATTGATGATATGAATTCGTTTCAATTTGATATGAAAAAAGTGATATGAGAAAATTGGGGAGACAATAAATAGCAAACTGGTATTGTTCACCTTTTTTTTCCTGTGTGAGTAAATTTAAAAGTATTATTATGTATATAACTTAACATACATAAACAATAAAATTTGTAACATTTTCCCCTACCAAATTGCATTAAAAAATATTTAATTGTTCTTAAAGAACGTTATTTTCCTTTTCTAAAAATAAATTAAATAAAACTAGGTTTGAAAATCCCAGAATCTGTTCCAAAAAATAGCTAGATGGGCAAAACGACTCGGACAATGTGGCAGACTGCACCCGAAGAGATTCCAACGAACGACGATAAAGATGATGATGATGATGATGACTATGTCGTTGATGTGAAATAAAGATAACGACAACGTTGACAATGACTATGACAACAACCCAATGACACTTTAACAGCTCTTGCAGGTGCCTTCCCGAGCGAGTGTGTGGGTGTGTGTAGCTGTCCACACACACGTGCACGTGTCTGTCCGTGTGCTTTATTCGACTCAAAACCCTGCAGTACCATTCAGCGCTTATTGAGCACTCAATCACTGCAAAAAGCTCATCACTCAGCGCTCAATGAGCGCACAATTTGTATGGAGCTATGTGCTGAAATTAACATAGGCATGTCCTAGGGTTCATCAGTGCTCAAAAAATAGCACTCATTGAGCGCTTTTTTGAGCACCCTTTTGAGCGCTTTTTTGAGCAGCTGAAAAAGCACACGTTCAGCACATGTTGAGCGCTCGATGGAGCAGCTGAAAAAGCGCACGTTCAGCACATGTTGAGCGCTCGATTGAGCAGCGATAAAAGCACTCATTCAGCACACGTTGAGCGCTCATTCAAGCAGCGAAAAAGCGCACTTTCAGCGCACGTTGAGCGCTTGACAGCAAAAAAAATTTCAGTTGTAATTTTTATTTTTATTTGTTTATTTTAAAAATTGAGCTCGGGGGTTTCCGGTGTTATCGGGGTCGCTGGCACCTCCTCCTCAGCATCTAGTTTTTAACGCACCGCATTGCCTTCTGCAGCGCCTTTTCGGGAGGCTCCGAGGGATCGACCAGGGCGATTGCATCTAGTATTAGAAAAAAATTAGTTTTAAAAATAAAACAAGACGAGAATAAAAACGAGTGACCGAAAGTAATCGTTATTTGTAAGATTTATTTATAATAAAAGAAATGTTATCTTTGGCATTCAATGTAAAAATCCCAGAAGTCTTTTAAAAATTAAACTTACAAACAATAGTTACTTTCAGCCTCAATAAAAACTTACTTAATAAGTAAGTTGTGGGACAGAACAAGTTCCTCGGATAATATGCTTAAGATGGAACGATTTAGCCTTCCATTTTTTTATAGATTTACCTTCAGCCTTGTCTAAAAATATAAGAAAATGCAAAAAATATCGAGAAGAAATTAGCAAACTTTTGTTTTCGGTCACTTGATTTATTTTATTTTGTTGTAAACAATTATTACGAAAAATAAACCACACATTATTTATGTATTTTATATTATTTATTAAAACATTTATTTATTTTGCAGTTGCGGAAAAAAAATAACACTTTTCCAGGAACTGAAAATTGGAGATGTTTGAGATTTTTATTTAAATACGTACACAAAAGTAAGAATTGTTGTTAAATGTTATTAATATTCATTTTTATCGAATTTTAACCACAAATATAAGTTTTAAAAACAAACATCTCTTATTTTTTGTCCCTAGAAACTTTGCACTCAATAAGATTTTTAAATTCTTTCACAGATTTGTTTATTATATGCACCATTTGTTGCTTTTCACGTCAAAAATTAATATTTTTCACAGCTATTTTTTTTCCGCCACGTGTTATTTTGGGAATCTTGTATTTCCCTTATTTTTAATATAGATTATCTTGTTTTTTACTCTCACTGTTTTCAATATTATTAGTCTGCGACAGACTTACCTGGGAATCGTTTCTTTTTTCACTTTTAAGGCACTAATTTAATTTAATTTAGTAAATTGCTGGTATGTTTGCTTCAACTTCTAACTCCTTCACTAAAGTAAACGCAAGTGAAAAGACGAAAAAAGGCGCGTGCCTTCCAGAAAAACAACAAGCAACAACAACAACGGTTCCGCTAAGCCGTTGTTGTTTTTTTTGCATGTCCCGTTTGGTCTATGCATCTTGCACATAAAAGCAGGGTATTTATAGACATATTCGACTATGCAAATCGGTTTATAAAAATATATTTTTAAAACTTTACATATTATTAAATTATATTAATAAACATATAAATTTGTTTAAGAAATACAAATATTTTAAAACAGAAACCTATTATTTTAAATCGTTATTTTAACATTTACGAACAAATGTCGCATTATTCAAAAGGCAAGGGTGCACAAAGGTCTATATATTTTAGTTGCTGGGCCTCGTTCCCTTCACGCGCACTTTTTCGTCTGAGACTTGACGAGAGAGGGAGAGCCCAAAATTACTTTTTTGTGCGTTCTCTTTGCGGACCCGACTGAGAGCGCGTCGCTTTGCCGCCGTTGCGCTCAGCTCTGCCGGCATCGCTGGCTTATCTGCCGACGTCGCAGTCGGCTTCGTGATGATTGGGCGCTTAACTCAATTTTGGAACTGCAGGGAAGCTGTTGGGGTATATTAACTTTCGGGCCAGATCTTCTGGGGTTTGCAGATGGGCGTGGGGACGGCACTAGGGAAGAGCTGGCCAAAAATTATCCCCTCACCAGAGTATAAAATATTTAAAAATATATATTATAGTATAATATATAAAAATAATGGGACGGAGTGGTATCTGAAACATGGATGTTTTGATAATTTTATCTCAACGTTTCTTTAAGTTCCTTTTGGAAAATATTCAATGCAATAATTTGATTGCCTTAAATAAAGGCTCCGAAAACCCAAATATAAGACTGGACTGACTAGGGCTGAGTATCGGTTAATTCCCTTTTCCGTTTCAAAGTTTTGTGGATAGAGGCACACATGGATATCTGCATCTTTGTGTATATGCAAAGTGCACTCCATGTGCACTAGACCTTGCTCCACTCTGCTGATTTTTCCTTTTTTCCAGCGTCGTGCAGTAGTACCTCGCTAAATTTCTTTGCAACATTTTTGTTATAGTAGTACTAATTTAACATTTTACTTTGTCCCTTTATAAGGTTTATTTCGTCAAAACTATTTACACTAGCCTACAAAAAGTTGACGTTGATCTACTGATAGTGCTATTTACAATTTAAAGTCAAGGGACTCTGCTTTGATCCTAAAGTAACTAGGGAACGCTGTAGTCGAGTGTGTCGACTATCAGATACCCATTACTCAGCTAAAGAATGTGTGAGCGAGCTACGCAAGCGGTTTCCGATTTCGTGAACTGGATGTCCCGATTTTAAAAATTTGCCATTTGGGCATGCTGATTGCTTTTGATAAACCATAAAAAATCCCATTAACACTTTTGCAAAATCTTTAGATCGACTCGGGTAAAGATCCTGATAAAGAACATATGTTCACTTATTAGGATTGGAAACCCTTCTTTTTTTGCGTTGCATACTTTCCAACAAAAATAAAAATGTGTACATATGTATGTTGCTTTAAACTGCGATTTAATTGTGTATAACATTATTTTAACTATTTTGTCAACCATTTCTTTATTTCTAGAGATACCTGTGCTACATTTTTTCAGGGATTTCGTGTATGCTTGCGTGCCGGAAAAGTACTTTCCATTTTTCCCTATGTATTTGGTTGTCTGTTTTTATTAGTCCGCTCTTGTAATCACTAAGGCCACCCACTAACTATACCCATTTTCTACCCTGGTTTTTCAACTGTTATTGCCTAACTGGTGTTGATAATAACGATGATCACGGAAGAAGGAAGAAGAGAAAGGAAAGGAAGTCAGCAAGCCATCCATAAATTTTTCCATGTGAACAGAGTCGCCCCCATTTTTGCAGATTTTCCCTTTCTGCATTTAGCATTCTGCTTTCTTTTTCTTAGTTTTCTGTTTGGCTTTTGTCTGTTTTTACTCTCTTTTTTCTTTGGTAATTTTTTTTATGAGTGTGTAGAGCGCTGTCGAAGAGCTTTATTGAAATCGTGGCGAAAGGGGAGATCTTATTGTTTTTATGCCTTTGCCGAAGTCAGGCTAGCTCGTTAGCCATGGTCCTGACACACACTCATGCTAAACATTTACACCCCACACATGCACAAGATGTTCGCCATGCAAATGAAGTTAGTTTTTGGTGCTGGGCGTAGGAAAAACAACAGAAATCTAATTGCTATGAAAAAATTTCCTGGACCAAAAAGCCATGGCCAAGGGAACCTGTAGATTTGGCTTTTAAAAGCACATTAAAAGAAATTGCTTGACTTTGAGACGGGCCCAGATTAAAGAAAAATACGTGTGTGCCGGAAAATTCAGCTGCACGGGTCGGTTAAATAGTATTAGGAGCTTGGCTCTAGATTTTTTAGAATTCGAATACTAGGCAATAAAAAAATGAAATCAATTTAAATTTAGGTGACAATTGATTGGTAAGTAAGTCGCCTTTGGTCGCTTCAAGGTAAAACAAGTATGTGTTTTAAGATATTTACATTGTCGAGTGCCAGCGAACTTACAATAAAAATCTACTTTGTGGTTACTTTTTATGTAGTAAGGTAAAAAGCCAAAAACGTAGTTTAAGGTCACGTCATCGTTTGCTAACACCTCCGTTAAAAAATTTTTAATCATTTGGAAAAAGGTCGCATTGGCCTGGCTTAAATAATAAATCAATTGGTGTTCAAAAATAGTCGAAAACAAAATTTGGTAGCTCTGTTTATATTGCGTTTTAAGCTCCTCCCACTAGTTTGGTGCCCAACCCTCAAATTTTATGAGCGAAAGTTCATGAATTGTCAACAAACAGGCTTATGCACTTTTTGACCCCGTTTGTGCTTGAATTTTGAGCGTTCCGGACGCATTTTTTCTTAGTGTAATATTGAGTGCTATTGGCGTTAAACGAATGTATCCCGCCGCCGAGTGGGTATTTGGTAGCTGAGGTAGTTTCTGAGAGACCTTTAAATCAATTTACTCTTGCTTTCCCCTTCCTAGAATATTTATTTTAATTTAAATCGATCTGACAAATCCCTCAATTCAATTACAAGTAAAATCACATTTTTCCTCCTATCTTTGGCTTCAGATTTTCCTGAGACTTTCCCACCACCCTCCCACTCAAGTAAATGTGTGTAGTCTTACAATTTCTAATCGTTCAGATAACATGTGTTTTTACATTTTTAAATGCAAATTCAACTTGTTAACTCACGCAAAATTCGAGCAGAGGGCTGGGGGAAGTATTTCCTAGCTAGAAAATGTAACAGGCGATGACATTTTTATATCCTTGCAGAGAATATTATGATTTCAGACAGAAGTTTGCAACGCAGTTAAGGTGACGTTTCCGACCCCATAAAGTACAATATTTTTGATCAGCATTATTATCATTAGACGCAAACTAGTCTCTCAGTTGTAAAGCTTTCGGGATGAAACCTTCCCTAAAGTCTAATTTTTATTGCAGGTAGTATATAGGTCGGAACGAGCCGGATCGGAAAACTACATATATTTCATAGCTTCCATAGAAAGACAAGAAAGTAAGCTAGCTTCGACAAGCCGAAGTATCTATACCCTTGAAAGTCGTTCCCGTGGGAGCATTGTATGTACAGAGCTTTCCGATTTTTGAAAACTTAAAATAATTTCATAAGTTTTATTATAATGTTCCATTGAAATTTACTACCGTATATGTTTACCAAAAACGAAATAAGCCGACCGGTACTATTGCAGCTACATGATAAAGGCGCCAGATTTGTTCGAAATTCTGAAATATTAAAAGAATGATATTGCCAAGAGCAGAAGATAATATGTCAAAAAACACCAGGGACGCTAAAGTTATAGGCACACGATCAAATATGTTTTGAAATTACCCAAAGTATGCGAAAATAGCGAGCCCAGGAACAATAATTACATTGAGCTTTTACCATCTTATCTGATCCAAATGTAAATTGCTTTGATCTCTTCCATGAGTCGTTCCACGCGTGCGTGCGATTTTCTTCCAATTGTGTTTGTAAACGCGTGGCCACAAGACAGTTTTGAGCACTCCTGGCATAAACAATGGCTGCCGTTTCTATTCGGCCGCTCTCGACAAGGCCAAAGGAAATTCATCAAATGTTACTGAATGTGATGCACTTCCACCACAGACTTGGTCCCCTTGAAGGACCACCCCCCTTCCACCCCAGCCCAGCCACTTAGCCTTGTTTGTCAGTTTTTCTTTGTGGCGTCATTTGACTATTTTTGCCTTGCCTCGGTGGTTCTGTTAATTGCTGCTGACATTTGTCACCTCCACCACGTTGTCCACCTCCTTTTGGCCTTCTGTTACCACTTCTCATATGCCGTTATCTGAAGCCTTTGCACTATAGGCGGGATCACCAAATTTTGTGGCCAAAACCCATTTATCAAAAGTTGTTGAAATTAAGATCTGACGACGTCAATGTTCGGATAACATCACACTGTTAGTACTGTTAGAAAATCGGTATTAAAAATACGAAAACATTTAAAGTGTTTACAAGAGCTATTTACAAAGATTTTAAAACAACATTTGTAATGCCCAGAGTGGTCTTTATACTTACATTGTGTTGGTTTGTTGGGAATTCAATTTTTTTTCATAATAATGTAATCTTCAAATAACCTTTTGTGCACTTTGTTTTAAGTACTCAAGGTAGAACTTCAAATTAAATTTAAATTACGATGAAATCTTTAAGAAATGACAAAGATTTGTTTTTGTAATTGTAACATAATTATTTAAGAGGACTAACTTTATTTGTAAGGATTTTTGGAATATATGAACAAATTATATCTAAGAATTATATTACTCAAAGAGTATGCTTGCTCAAAAAATAACTCATGTTTCCCTATAAACTGTTGCCACAAGAAGTGGTCATGCAGCCTATAGTGCTTTGGGGATCAGTTTTGAGAGGGTCTGGATAATTTGTGAAGCATCAAGGTTTCCATTAAATGCTCGCAAATAATGTATTTTACTGGGTGACCGTTAAACATTTGTTAGACTTTTAAGTAAAACTAAATATATTTTATTATTTTATTTCAAAAAATCTGTTAGAATGCAACTACGACAATGTTTGAAAAAGTGATTTTATCACCCTTAAATTTAAAATATTTTAAAAGAGTTTATGAAAAGGAGTCGATTTGGTTTCCAAACAGTGAATTTGTTTGTCACGCTATCTGTCAAATCATTCCTCGCGTCGCCATCGACAACCCTTTTTGTGTCACATTGCTTTGGCAACACTGTTTGTCAGAATGCTTGGCCTTATTCGGGTTTCGTTTCGTCTCCGGGCTTTTTTTTACATATTTTCCTCCGTTTTCCGCATTTGGCCTTGGCTTCAAGTGCTGTTGCCCCTCCGCCGGCTTCTAATTCTTCGTCCAGCTGTTTGTCTAACAATTGAAATGTCATGCAATAAATCTACCCCACACACACGCACCAGAGGATGCACCCACGCACACACACACATCCTAAGGCCCAGGCTTTTCAACAACTTTTCACATTTCCACATTTTTGCATGAACTTTTTGACGATGTCAGATAGTTTTATGCCCGTGCGCTATTGTTTGGAAGTGCAGCAGGGGCCAGGATGGCAGAGGCGGTGGGAGGATAAATTAAGGGGGTAGATACAGGCCCCCCTTTGCAATGGGCGTGGCTGCGAAGCCTACGGCGCATCAAGTGCGTCATCAGCACTACTACCACCACGTAAGAAAATGTTGTTTAATTATTTAAAAAACTGTCAGAATTTTCGAAAAATTCAAAGTATCGTTTAAAGCAATTGGAAATAACTAAAGTTATATTGCATCTTATATTTTAAATTTAAATCTAAATAATTATCTGCAAATTTATTATTCTTAACAAGCTTATTTTTTTTTTGTGCAAAAGCAACAACAACCAAAACTCATAGCATTCATTATAATTTTTACTTCTCGTTTTCGTTTCTCAATGGGCACAAGGGGTTGGTTGGGCCTGTTTGGCCCAAAAGTTTGACTTTAGGGCGTAATTTTATTGCAAACTATTTTCAGACACACACATACACATAGGGAGAATGAGAAAGGCTCTTCTAGTGAAATGTTTAATAAATATATACACTCGTGCAACATTCTTGCTTATTGTTGCTGCTGTTGCATGAATCGAGTTAGCAGAGGAAAGAAGGAAGGCTAACAGAAAATGAAAAGACAATGCAAAAACAGCTGAATACATTCATAATTTTATTTCATTTTTTTGATTATTTTGTCCGCCGCTCTGTGCTTTTCTTTACTATTTGTGCTTTTCAAGCAGCACGGAAAACTATGCATTATTCGTTAGCAGCTTCGCCAAGCTTCGCCATGCCAACCCACTTTTGAAACCATCTTTTTGGCACCCTTTGAGTAAATAAATTTCACACATATATTTTGGTACTTTAGCAATTGGTGATGCACACTTTTGAAAGCTTTTGGTGGTACGAATTTTCTGTTTTGAAAGATTTAAGTACAAAACAATTTTAAATTAATTTGGTCCCTATTTGTTATTAATTATAACAGAATATGCCTTGTGTTGCAAGGCTTTCACGCTAAAATATTATCTTGAAGATAACACTACTAATACTACTATGTTTTCAAAATATATCATAGTTCGAGCTTAAACTGGAATTAAATCTAATAATTTCGAGACCAATTTGTTTCTGTCCATTTATGTATTGCTAGAGCATTTTTTATTCGAAGAAGACTTCTCCCTCAACTCCTGAAAATGTTCTCCCCCATTCCATTTCAGTTTGGCTGTTTGAAAATTGTTCTAATTGCCAAAAACCAGTAGTGTGAGAGATTCTGTGTTCATCTTCGTCAGTCAGATTCGAATGTTCACTTGTTCAGATGTGTATGTGCTGTTCATTCTATTAAGCCAACAAGTGTGAAAATGATTTGCCAGCACTTGGAGATAAAAAGACTATTCGAACTGGTTATTTCTGAGTTTATATTGAAAAAATGGAAACTTTTCATAATACCTCACGCCAATTAGGATGGTTTATTTTGTTATTTCGAAGCTAAATACAAATCTAACTTGCCTATGATAACAAAAATCATAGCTGTCTTGTTTTTTATATTTTTTTACAATTTTATGATAACATTATCCGTTTGCCTATGTTATAGCTTACGTTCCTATTATTAAGAAACTCCTTTGGACAGTCCGGTCCTTAAAGAAACATTATTAGCCCGCAAAGGTCCCGATTTCAAGCCAATATGGTCAATTAATTATACCCGCTACTCGTAGAGGCAAAGGGAATACTAGATTCGACGAAAAGTATGTAACAGGTAGAAGGAAGCGTTTCCTGCCCTAAAAAGTATATACTTGACCAGGTTCACCAGACAAGTCGAGCTAGCCATGTCCGTCCATCAGTCCGTCTGTCCGTCCGTCTGTCCGTCCGTCTGTCCGTCCGTCCGTCCTTCCGTTTGAACGCTGAGATCTCGGAAAGTATAAAAGCTAGAAAGTTGGGACTTGACATGTAGATTCTTGAGCTTCTTGCGCAAGTTTGATTCAGCAGGGTGCCACGTCCTCTCTAACGCCCATATCGCTAAAACCTAGCATCTAGCACCCACATTTTTGAATATTTTTGAACAATTTAAATGAGATTTTGTTTTGATTATCAGTGGAAACAGAAAGCGTCTGTATATCTACTTGCATGTATCTACCTCCCTCGCACTCCCTGAGTGCTCCCAGTACACTTAGCTGAGTTACGGGTATCTGATAGTCGATGGCATCGACTATAGCGTTCTCTCTTGTTTTCATATTGACCCTTGATCTTTTCCCAATCCCCAATTGCAGCAACTACCAGCAGATCCAGCACCTGGGATACTATGGGCACGAAATCGGGACGGAGAGCATCTCCCAGCAGCAGGGACTGCAGGACAAGGGCTACGAGGAGTGGGTTGGCGAGATGATTGGCATGCGAGAAATCCTGCGACACTTCGCAAATGTGTCCGCCAATGATGTGGTCGGCATGCGAGCTCCCTTCCTCAAGCCTGGCCGCAACACCCAATATAAGGTGAGTGGTATTTGTTATTGCAGGTGGATGGCAGTGGCAGCTGCTCTGCACAAAAGATGTGCAAACAATGAGAACATCAATTGTCATGCAATTGTCAAGTGTGATATTTTGAATTAAGCCAGAGAGATGGACGGATGGTTTGGGGACGATTCTAAATCCTAAATCGTTTTTAAGTGCTATTCGGTGAACCCGGGTTATCCAAAACCAAATACAAAATTTAAGTCTTGTTATAATTATTTAATTTGTTTATTTAATTTATTCAAATATCTTGTCGCTTAACGCCATAATTTGTAAAATTTTGATGACAACGGAAATGGGGACGGCTTGGATCCAGGAAGTGTGGCTACTCAGCTAAAGTGAGTGCGACAAGGATGGAGATATGCTTGCTTATGGCTAGCGCCACCTAGCGCAACCCAGTCCATAACACCAACTAGTCCATAGCGCCCCTAGCGGCTTTGTCGCTTATTAGTGAAAACAGCTGATTTGCTGCATGTGGTGTGCAATTTCGAATGAATTTGCAAAATATTGACTATTACTTGGTTATACATTTTTACTTAATGGTCCGATTTCAATAATAATTAGCGTGTAGATGGGTATTGATAATAAGAACAAAATCTCATTTAAATTATGCAAAAATATTACGAAATGTGGGTGCTAGACGGGTTCTAGCGGTATGGGCGTTAGAGTGGGCGAGGCACCCTGCTTAAACAAACTACATGCCAAAACCCAACATTCGACCTCTTACGGATATAAAAATCAAAAAACCATGGCTCTTGTTTCTAGATAAATATAAGTTTACAAGCAGAAAAACAACTGAAAGCAATCATGATTATAGCTTTCCTGGACTAGTTAGCAATTATCTGTAAATATATTTAACTATTAACGCTCTTTAACTTTGTCAAATACAATATTAAATTTCAAGAGTTAATATAGAGGCTTGAGACCGATAAAATGTAAATAAATTGGTAAAATTCAGGTGACGCAGGCATAATAACTTTTTGAAAACTATACGCAAAAACACCGACTTAATTTTATTGCTTCTCGTTAAAGGTCAAACTTTAGGCAATCTAACAAAACCCTCTCGCCAAAATCCGCCGAGTGTTTGATTTTATATTTATTGGATGTTGGGAAAACAGCGTATTATTATTTACATATAAAGTCCTGTTGTTTCCGTTAACTTTAAACGCCAATCACCAATTTTCCAAATTATAATTTATAATTTTCGAAATTAATATATACTGGTACATTTCAACGAATACAAAAAAACCAGGAAGAACACTATAGTCCGGTACCTCGACTATCAGATACCCGTTACTTAGCTTAAGAATACGCCACCTACCCGTATTCTTAATATATGGTTATGTGGGCGGTAGACAGATTTAAGCGTTGTGGGCGTTAGAGTGGGCGTTGCAAACTTTTTTGGGTCAATCAATAGGTATTGACGAGACTAATACATTTAAGTTTAAATTGTTTATCTAGCATGAATATTGTGGGCACCACAGGTTTAGGCGGTTTGTGGGCGTTAGAGTGGGCGTGGCATATTTGCGTAACAAACTTGCGCTGCGTACAAGGCTACGGAATCCAAATCTAAAATCCCGATTCTCTATCTTTGATAGTTTCCGAGGTATCCGCGTTCATATTTGCGATTTTTTGAAGTTTGTGGGCGGCTTGTGGGTGTTAAAGTGGGCGTGGCAAACTTTTTTAGGGTCAATCGATAGATATTTATGAGAACAATACATTTCAGTTAAAATTAATATTCTAGCATCAAAACTGTAGGAGCCGCAGTTGTGTGCGTTAGAGTGGGCGTGGCACCTTGCTGAAACAAACTTGTGCTGCGTAAGAAGCTCAGGAGTCCGCATGCCAAATCCAAATAGCCCAGCTCTAATAGTCTCCGAGGTTGCAGCGTTCATACGGACGGACAGACGGACATGGTTAGATCGACTCGGCTAGTGATCCTGACCAAGAATATATATACTTTATGGGGTCGGAAACGTCTCCTTCACTGCGTTGCAAACTTCTGACTGAAATCATAATACTCTCTACAAGGGCATAAGAAACTTTTGTTTATAATTTTTAAACGGTGATATTTGGGCAAACTATGTTAAAAAGGCGTACAAAGTATTTTGAAATACCTCTCTAACTCCATATAGCACAAGCCTGTAACTTAAATCACAAGTTACGGGTGTACGAAAGTTAGCTATGTAAAGGTGTTTTCCCGCCAGACTAACAAGTTTATCGAAAAGTGTAAGAACTAAAGGTTCTTATATTAAGCTGTCTAACTTCGTGTAGAATTTTCAGAACCCCAAAATAACGTTTTAACGTTTAATATTGAAAAGTCCCCCAAAATCTTGATTTGCGTAAAATTTTTGAACGAAGCATAGAATTTTAACAAATGAGGTATTTTAAGTGAGAATACAACTAGACTAATGAACTTTTGCATTTAGATAGAAATAAATACATTTGTACATATGTACGATGTATGCACATTAGGGTGGTCCACATTTGTATGGAAATGTTTAAGGTCCTACTCTCATCTGCCTATAAGGTGCGCATCGAGGTATTTAAGGTATACCAACATTTTTCAAAAAAAACGTGCTATAGTGTCTGCGAATTGCTTTCAAAGTATATAACTCATAGGCACTGTTGAGGTTGATCAAATATATTATTTTCATATTGGTGGCCCTGACTTGGATGGAAAGTCCGTTGTGTCTATTCTGACCTTACTTTTCCCTCCAAAAACATTTTGATTGATAAAGTTGTGTTCCCCTCCTCATCGATCTTTTTGAAAAAAGTTATGGCTGGTATACATTTCGTATGAGTAATTTTTTTTTTTCAACCAAAAAAATTTTAATTTTTGAGTACATTTTTTGCAAACTTTAATAAACCACGTGAGGGGTGAGAACAAGATTTCATTTTTTTGACCGCCCTATTGTACATTGTACATATTTACTTGTGTTGATGTATGTAACTCGTAGAATTGACCTCGTATTGGCATTATATTAAAATTTAGCTTGGTAGAAAATCCGATGAGGCAATGACAACAAAACCGTAACCTCAAGCCACCAAACAAATATACAAATATGTATGTAAGCTTTGCCTATAGCGAAAGTTTCTGGTTGACAGGACTTGACAAGTCGAGTCATGACAGGACTGACATCAATGTCACAACACATTTACGTACAAAACGGTTCAAGAGCGCCATTATGCGACACCATTCCTTTCACCCCGAAATCTCGATCAGAATCTTTGGCCCATTCACGCATTTTAAATTATATCAATGTTAAATCTTTTTATGCAAATAATGGGTGTGCGTAAAAGGGTGTGTGCGACATGACAGCACGTCGTTGTTGTATTCAACACGAATCGAAGTTGACATCGGCAATCCGAAGCTTTTGTATACATATGTATGTACATATACCCTTGCAGTTATAAGAAATAGCCAATTTTAGTTTCACTATTTTTAATTGATTGTGATGTTTAAAAAAAAATTACGCGTTCAGACCCACACCATGACAAGGTCACAGTCCACGAGGAAAGAAAAATTAGCATTTATTGAAATTTTGCACTGGGCGGTTATACAATTTTTCTAAGCTTCTAAATCTACAGTCTCAATATTGTACAACTAAATGAGTTGCTTAAAACAGGGACCGTAACAGTTATAACTTGTACTTTAAAAATAATTCTTAAGTCGTTATTCATCACCATTTACATAAAAGCCAGAAAATAACATTTATTTTCCGAAGGAATAATTACCGTAACTTTTATTCAATGACTTTTAAAAAAAAGTCTTAAATTATTTCATTTACTTATTAATAATCCGGTTTTGAGACAGTTACAAAATTATTTATTACTGTAGGCAAAAAGAAGGGTGAATTCGTTTGTAATATGAAAAACCTTTATTTATTCTTCTAAATCAACTTTACCTTTCAAAGTAATGAAATACACTTATGTCGTTTTTTCCAATCCTCGAAACATGCTAAATAGTCCCTTTCCGGTGTAGCCATCAGCGCCTTCTTCGATTCAGCTTTTATCTCCTCAAACCACGAAATCTAAAAATTCTGACATCATAACCTTGATTTTTGAACGACTTTGACGTGCTCTTTTCGGTATGGCCTCGCCTCTAGCACGATATTAGCTTGCTTGGTCGGCTGTTTCAGGGTCGTAAGTATAAATCCTAGTATTATCTCCCGTAATCATGTATTTGATGCATGTCACTAATCATGCATTTACGCGACTTCTTTTGTGCAAATCGAAAAATGCACTCTGGTCGTTTGGTAAACACAATCGTAAATCTATTTCTGATCATGACATTGTCATGAAACTTGGCCCAGATGTCACCAACAGTCCTGCCAAAGCAAGAAAAAAGAACTAACCCGAAATGTTAGGCCCGAGCAGTTTACATTTTAGTAGTAGTAAAAAGTAAAAATTCCTGCCGAGTTCCAACAAATCAGTTTTCTGTGTCATACAAGCTACAAATATTAAGAACTTTTATACTTTCGGTCTCCACATAAAAAACAAGGAAGAACGCTATAGTCGAGTACCTCGACTATCAGATACCCGTTACTCAAAGGGAAATGGAGATATGCAAGCAGCAAAGCGAAATTAAAATGCGCCACCTACCGGCGGTAGACAGATTTAAGCGTTATGGGCGTTAGAGTGGGCGTGGCAAATTTATTTTTGGATCAATCGATAGGTATTGACGACACCAATACATTTCAGTTCAAATTTTTCATCTAGCATCCAAATTGTGGGCGTCACAGGTTTTCGCGGTTTGTGGGCGTTTAAGTGGGCGTGGCAAACTTTTTTTTAGGTCAATCGATAGGTATTGATGAGAACAATACATTTCAGTAGGAGTTTCAGTTTTGGGCGGTTTGTGGGCGTTAGAGTGGGCGTGGCAGTCTACTGAAACAAACTTGCGCTGCGTAAGAAGCTCAGGAATCTGTACGCCAAATCTCAATAGCCTAACTCTCATAGTTTTCGAGATCTCAGCGTTCATCCGGACAGACAGACGGACAGACGGACAGACGGTCAGACGGACAGACGGACAGACGGACATGGCTAGATCGACTCGGCTAGTGATCCTGATCAAGAATATATATACTTTATGGGGTCGGAAACGCTTCCTTCTGCCTGTTACATACTTTCCGACGAATCTAGTATACCCTTTTACTCTGCGAGTAACGGGTATAAAAATATTTGATGACTTTTTTAATAAAAGTCTTTTTATAGAAGGTTTTTAGACTTTTTTTTTCAATTTACTACAGAATGTGTTTACCGAAAACTGTCTTTGTATTATTTTGACAGTAATTATCCGATCGTTCCTATGGCACCTACAGCGATGATCACATAAATAGCACAAATGGGGGAAAAAATGTAGTCCAATTTTTCCCCGTCCCCTGGAGTACTAAGTTTGAAGAATTGAATTCCAATATACACCTAACTTGATTGCTGATCGAATTTAAACATTAGTTAAATTCGAGCATTAGTTAAATTACTCGTAGAGTAAAAGGGTATACTAGATTCGTCAGAAAGTATGTAACAGGCAGAAGGAAGCGTTTCCGACCCCATATATTCTTGATCAGGATCACTAACCGAGTCGATCTAGCCATGTCCGTCTGTCCGTTTGTCCGTATGAACGCTGGAATCTCGGAAACTATACGAGCTACAATACTGGGATAAGGCACGCAGATTCCTGAAATTCCTGCGCAGCGCAAGTTTGTTTCAGCAGAGTGCCACGCCCACTCGAACGCCCACAAACCACCCAAAACTGTGGCTCCTACAGTTTTGATGCTGGAATAAACATTTTAACTGAAATGTAGTGTTCTCGTCAATACCTATCGATTGACCCAAAAAAAAGTTTGCCACGCCCACTAACGCCCACAAACCGCCCACAAACCTAAAAAAATCGTTAATATGAACGTCGATATCTCGGAAACTATGAAAGATAGAGAATTGGGATCTCAGACTTAGATTCCGTAGGCTTGCACGCAGCGCAAGTTTGTAACGCGACTATAGCGTTCTTCCTTGTCTTATTATTTGTTCTTATCAACTTTGAAATTGCGTGGTCACATAAATATCACAGCTTAGTCAGGAGCTTATTCGAGTAATTTGCTAATTAATGTCTCGTTGTGGCATTATTTAGAAAAGTTTAAACTCAATTTAAACATTTTTGCCAAAAATGGTCCGCGGAAATCATTGCACTCCCGAAAAATGGACACTCATTTACCAACTTAATGGATCTGGAAAAAAACCTAGTGAAATAAGGACTATAATGGAATGTTTGCGTAAAATGGTGTACAATGCACTTTATTTAGGGAAAAAGGGGAAGAATATAAAAAAAACAAAGATCGCGAGAAACGTCCACGAAAAACGGGAAAACCCTTTTTTATCTTCTCGGGAGATTGTGCACGAAATAAATGATGAATGTATACAGATCACTGGTATCAAGAAGGCAAAGAGAGGCATCACTCTTCGGTCGCATAAGCAAACGCCATTGCACAAACAGAATTACGTGTGCAAAAGCCCACAGGCACAAATCCTTAAATTTTTGGAAAAACCTCCTCTGTACGGATGAAAATAAGATTAACAGAGTTGGAACTGATGGGAAAACCTTTGTTCGGCGTCTAAAGGACCAGGTTTTAAATCCTAGGTTCACTACCAAGTCTATAAAACACAGAGGAGGAAAAATAATAGTGTGGGTTGCCTTTTCCTGGTATGTGGTTGGCCCAATAGTCCGTATCGACGGGACAATGGATCGGTTTCAGTATTTGGACATATTGAAAAAAAAAATGTAACCATTTGTTTTTTAAAATATGCCCATAAAATGGATCTTTCAGCAGGATAACGATCCTAAGCACACGACTAAGGTGGTTAACAAGTGGCTGGAGGACTAAACAATTTATGGAATGATGACAAAGTTCAAATTTTCAAACAGAAATTTAAGAACTTAAATGACTTGTGGGCAGGAATCCTAGAGGCTTGGACTTCTATCCCGAAGAATAGATGTCAAAAGCTGGTTGAAAGTGTGCCACGTAGATGTGATGCGGGTATCCTTAACTCTGGTTATAGCACAAAAAATTGATGAGTTTACCTTTATTTAAATGAATTAACATTTTTTTTTGTCAAATGGGCTATTTATGTAAGCAGATGATTTGGTGCTCCTTTTCAAAAATAAAGTTGTTTATATTTTTGGAATTTAAAATAATTAAGTTTGTTTCCCGAATTTGTTAACATACTTATCTTACTTTTAAAAACGCATTGAACTTTTTGTTTTTGTACACACTTTTGAATAAAATTTTCCTTGTTAGACTATATATACTTGTCTGTATATGATAAAGCCGTCTGATTATACCCGTTACTCGTAGCGTAAAAGGGTATTCTAGATTCGTCGGAAAGTATGTAACAGGCAGAAGGAAGCGTTTCCGACCCCATAAAGTATATATATTCTTGATCAGAATCACTAGCCGAGATGATCTAGCCATGTCCGTCTGTCCGTATGAACGCTAAGATCTCGGAAACTAGCTATTTAGATTTGGCATACAGATTCCTGAGTTTCTTGCGCATTGCAAGTTTGTTTCATCAGCGTGCCACGCCCTCTCTAATGCCCACAAACCGTCAAAACGGTGGCTCCTACAGTTTTTATGCTAGAATAAACATTTTAACTGAAATGTATTGTTCTCATCAATACCTATTGATTGACCCAAAAGAAGTTTGCCACGCCCACTTTAACGCCTACAAGCCGCACACAAACTTCAAAAAATCTTAAATATGAGCGCGGATATCTCGGAAACTATTAAAGATAGAGAACTGGGACTTCAGATTTAGATTCCGTAGCTTTGTACGCAGCGCAAGTTTGTTACGCAAATTTGCCACGCCCACTCTAACGCCCGCAAACCGTACGTAACTGTGGCGCCCACAAACCTGGACCACTCTCTTGGTTTCGCTGTTCTAATTTCTTTTTATATCCGTTACTCGTAGAGTAAAAGGGTATACTAAATTCGTCGGAAAGTATGTAACAGGCAGAAGGAAGCGTTTCCGACCCCATAAAGCATATATATTCTTGATCAGGATCACTAGCCGAATCGATCTAGCCATGTCCATCTGTCCGTCTGTCCGGATGAACGCTGAGATCTCGGAACTATAAGAGGTAGGCTATTGAGATTCTGCATGCAAAGTTTGCTACGCTCAATTAAACGCCCACAAACCGCCCAAGCCTGTGACGCCCACAATTTTCATGCTAGATAAAAAATTTTAACTGAAATGTATTGGTATCGTCAATACCTATCGATTGATCCAAAAAAAGATTGCCACGCCCACTCTAACGCCCATAACGCTTAAATTTGTCTGCCGCCCTGAGATCGCGGGTAGGTGGCGCATTACAAGCTCGCTTTGCTGCTTGCATATCTCCATCTCCCTTTGGTCCCTTTAGCTGAGTAACGGGTATCTGATAGTCGAGGTGCTCGACTTTAGCGTACTTCCTTGTTTTTCTTAACATTTCTACAGTAAAAAGCAATCCAAATACATTATATTTATACCATCAGGTTCTGGAGGACTTTGGGTACATCTACGACAGTTCGATCACCGTTCCGCCGGTGGCAGTACCAGTGTGGCCGTACACCCTCGATTACAAGATTTCGCACGAGTGCAAGAGCGGCACATGTCCGTCGCGCACCTTCCCCGGTGTTTGGGAGGTGCCCCTTAACACCCACTACGTGGAGGGATACGAGGGCGGCCACTGTCCCTACTTGGACCAGTGTGTCCTGCACAACCTCGACGAGGAGGAGGTCCTGCAGTGGCTGCAGGAGGACTTCTCGCGCTACTACGAACAGAATAAGGCTCCCTACATGATGCCCTTCCATACCAATTGGTTCCAGACCAAGCCGCTGGAGAACGGTCTACACAAGTTCCTCGACTGGGCCCTCGAATTGTAAGTATCTTGGTCAAATTGTTGTTGTGACTAGATGTTAGAGTATTATTATTATTTTTTCCTATTCTGGCGATAACTTTTACAGGATTACAAATTATTTTGAAAGCGTCCAAAGATGTATATTTAAAGGAAGGTGTTCTTTAGGGAGCCGAAAGAAATGCACTGCAATAAAATTATATCGCGTTAAAAATTGAATTCTTGCTACTTGTTGAGTAAAGGGGTATATTGTGTTCGTCGGAAAGTATGTACAAGTAGGAAGAAGCGTTTTCGACTTTTAAAGTATATATATATCCCCCCATGTCCGTCTGTCCGTGTGAACGATATGGTCTTCTAAACTATAAAAGCTAGATTTTTTTGTTTATCAATACTTACCCACGATTGTTCAAATCGGACTACTCATTAAAAATGTTTGCCGACGTAATGTAATTGCCATGGGTGGCGTCCTGTAAACTTTTAAAGCTAGAAAAAACTTTTATAAACATTGTTGTCTTGAAATATAACGTTTTCTAACTTCCTTTAGCTAAGTAACGGGTATCTGATAGTCGAGGCACTCGACTATAAAGTTCTTCCTTGCTTATATTTAACAATTTTAAAAAAATATTCCTTACCCGTTCGCAAGCCATTTGTTATACCCGTTACTCGTAGAGTAAAAGGGTAAACTACATTCGTCTGAAAGTATGTAACAGTTAGGAGGAAGCGTTTCCGACCCCATGAAGTATATATATTCTTGATCAGGATCACTAGCCGAGTCGATCTAGCCATGTTCGTCTGTGAGATCTCGGAAACTATAATAGCTAGGAAGTTGGGATTTGGCATGTAGATTCTTGAGCTTCTTGCGCAGCGCAAGTTGTCTCGGCAGGGTGCCACCCCCACTCTAAGCCCCAAAGTTATAGCCAAGTAATAGTCAATACCTTTTTTTGAATATTTTTGGGAGATATTCTGTCTTGACATGTCCTTTTTCCTAATGTTTTTGAATGTGTGGAAGGCGTTTTAACCAATTCTGCTATATGCACACTGTGCTCTCGATTTTCAATAAGTTTATCTTTTTAGCTCTTTCTGTTTTTGGATTCATGTATAGTTTATTTTTGTTGTTGGCTTTTTTATAATTGAAAGCCAACTTTCGAACAGGCTCTCTACGTCATGCTCTCTCTTTCTATGCTCCCACTCAGACACATGGGCAGCTGGCGTTTCCTGCAGTGCACTTCCGATTGCCGCTAGCAAGTTTTATATTCAATTAAAAAAAGCCAAAAGAGATGAGCGAGATGGGAGCCTGGGAGACGGAATAAGGTACAAGGGCAGGAAAAAGCAGAGGCAGCAAAATTGGCAATTGTTAAAAAAATGCTTGTATGTAGAAGCGGCGGCACATGTTGCCCGTCCGTCGACAGGTTGAGCTGAAGTTCACAAACCCTTCAAAACCCTCTGCAAACAACACCTCCGTTAAAATATGCACCGAAGAAAAAAAATTTAAAAATTTAGGATGTTCAAATGACCTGTGAACGCTATGATCTCGGAATCTATAAAGGCTAGACAGTTTGGATTTCAGATTGAGATTGCCTGGTTTCTGATTATGCGCAAATTTGTTATCCGAATGTAAGGCCGATAAGGCCTCTGGTAAGGCCGATCAATCTAGAATGCGTACCCTACATACTTCATCTGTAGTATATTCATAATAATGTTTACATACAAATTTAAATAAATTACATTATAACTGTATGCTGCCTTCTTATTGAGGCATTTCAAATTTACAAAATGCTAATTTTAAAATTTTTTTAAGTTGGGCTTATAATGTTAAACCTTATTTTGAAGAATTTAAGAAAAAAGCGTAAGCCGAAAATATCATTATATTGCGTGCTGACCACTGCCTACAAGCTAAATTTAAGAAAAAGTGCTTGAAATTGAACCTTAAGAGAACACTTATAAGAACAAGAATTGAATACCCGACAACGCAGTATAAATATTTTCGCCATCTGCATAAGTTGAACTTTAGGCAGTGCTTGAAATTGAACCTTAAGATAACACTTATAAGAACAAGAATTAAATACCCGACAAGGCAGTATAAATATTATAGCCATCTTTATAAATTGAACTTTAGGCAACGGATAGAAATTATTGAGGGTTTCACAAAAATTTAGGGTTTGGAAACCCCTTATAACAGTTGTCGATGACTTCAGAATGACTTTGCCTGTTTTCCAACTTCAAGCTATACTGTGGAATTCTTTTATACATATCTTTATTTTGAAGTGTTTTTATGTTTCCCTCGATATATTTAGTTCTTAAGAAACTATTTCCTTTTCTTTTTGTCCTGTGCATGTTGCCAATTCTGCTGACACTCACTCAACCATATGCACTACTCTCAACGGAATCCTCTGGCCGTACATTCTGCCACTTTCGCCCATATACTTTCTCCCTTTCCGTCGCTCTTTTGGCCAGCTTACAATGGCGACGCTGCGGTCAGCGTTTAAAAAAATCATCAGCAGGAATAAGAGCAGTAGCTTGGATAAGGATAAGGAAAGAAAAAATCGCACGTTTTAATGAGAAAAGTTTAATTTTGTTAAAGTTTCATTTTGAAAAATATCAGTGCAAGCGCAGGTCAAGAAAGGAGAGGGATGTACAAAGAGAACGGCAAAAGCGGAGGGCTATGAGGAAGACAAACAAAAAGCCAAAACAGGACATCGGTAGTAGGGGTCGTGGCTAACTTAAAACCACTGTTAAAAAGCTCAAAAACAACACAAGTTTGCCAAAGAGAGAGACAAGGCACAGAATGCATGCTGTCAATAGAGTAGTACGCGTAGAGCCAGTCATAACACTATGGGGCCAACTGCTCTTATGTTGGCCAAATTTAATTATTCACTCACTTTAACAGATATAAACTTGAATCTTTGCCTATACATATATATATATGTGGGGGACTTCTATTTTGATTTATACAAGAATAATCCTTACAATCCTTAACTGCCAGTGCACACTAGAGGGATTTTCTATACTTCAGGTTATTGTCTACATTATAACACAAGGAAGAACGCTATAGTCGAGTACCTCGACTATCAGATACCCGTTACTCAGCTAAATAGAGATATGCAAGTAGAAAAGCGAGATTAAAATGCGCGACCTACCGGCGGTATACAGATTTAAGCGTTATGGGCGTTAGAGTGGGCGTGGCAAATTTTTTTTGGACCAATCGATAGGTTTTTATCCGGATGAACGCTGAGATCTCGGAAACTATAAGAGCTAGGCTATTGAGATTAGGCGTGCAGATTCCTGAGCTTCTTACGCAGCGCAAGTTTGTTTCAGTAAAGTGCCACGCCCACTCGAACGCCCACAAACTGCCCAAAACTGTGGCTCCTACAGTTTTGATGCTAGAGTAAAAATTTTAACTGAAATGTATTGTTCTTATCAATACATATCGATTGACCCAAAAAAAAGTTTGCCACGCCCACCCTAACGCCCATAAACTGCCCACAAACTTCAAAAAATCGTAAATATGAACGTGGATATCTCGAAAACTATCAAAGATAGAGAATTGGGATTTCAGATTTAGATTCCGTAGCCTTATACGCAGCGCAAGTTTGTTACGCGAATATGCCACGCCCACTCTAACGCCCACAAACCGCGAAAACCTGTGACGCCCACAATTTTTATGCTAGATAAAATTTTAACTGAAATGTATTGGTCTCGACAATACCTATCGATTGGTCCAAAAAAAATTGCCACGCCCACTCTAACGCCCATAACGCTTAAATCTGTATACCGCCGGTAGGTGGCGCATTTTAATCTCGCTTTGCTACTTGCATATCTCTATTTAGCTGAGTAACGGGTATCTGATAGTCGAGGTACTCGACTTTAGCGTTCTTCCTTGTTTTTTGATGAATTTAACGAGTAGATGGATATTAATATGCAAAACAGAATCTTATTTAAACTTTTACAATGCATGCGCAAGACAATCCTTACAAACCGTTGAAAGCGATTGTGACCATTAGAATGAAAGCTACGGAATCTAAATCTGAAATAAAAACTCTCGAGATCTTCTAGTTTTCGGGTTCACATCGTTCACAGACAGACATACATGGCTAAAACGACTCGGCTAGTGATCCTGATCAAGAATATATATACTTTATGTGGTCGGCAACGTTTGCTTCAACTTGTTACATACTTTCCAAACAATACAATATACCATTTTACTATACGAGTTACGGGTATAAAAAAAGGTTCGTTGGCCCCATAGTGGCTAGTAGCAGGCAAGCGAAAGTGGAACAGAACTTACCTAATGAAGTTATGCAGGTATAATCGCACTTTGTCATCGGAAACGCCCGTGTGAGCGTCTTTTCTGCGAGTGTGTACTTTAGCCATTTTACCTGCTATATAGGTTTGCGTGTGGCATGTTCCACCTTGGATATCTATAAATTTTGATAAAATTGCTACTTTGGTTATGTTGTTTTAGTTCGTAAACGAAGCATAGTTCGAAGTATAATTTACGTTTTTGGGAACATTACATTTCAAGAACCAATTCAAGTATATTGAACACATAATGATGATGAACAGACAGACGGGCTAGATCTACTCGTCTACTGATGCTAATCAAGAATATGTATATTCCTTATGGGGACGGAAACGTCTGACTGAAATAATTATACCCTCTGCAACTTTTCATCTTTTGTGAGAGGAGAGTGTGCAAAGGCGACTACTATATGGGCATTTCCACGGATCGCGAACGTACGTTCGTACGCAGTTAGTGCAAATAAAACAAGAAGAACGCTATAGTCGAGTACGTCGACTATCAGATACCCGTTACTCAGATAAAGGGACCAAAGGGAAATGGAGATATGCAAGCAGCAAAGCGAGATTAAAATGCGCCACCTACCAGCGGTATACAGATTTAAGCGTAATGGGCGTTAGAGTGGGCGTGGCAAATTTTTGTTGGGTCAATCGATAGGTATTGATGAGACCAATACATTTCAGTTAAAATTTGTTATCCAGCATGAAAATTAAGGGCGTCACAGGTTTGGGCGGTTTGTGGGCGTTAAGGTGGGCGTGGCAAACTTTTTTTTGGGTCAATCGATAGGTGTTGATGAGAACAATACATTTACATACATTAAAAAGAAAACAAACGTTTTGTGATTTTTATACCCGTTACTCGTAGAGTAAAAGGGTATACTAGATTCGTCGGAAAGTATGTAACAGGCAGAAGGAAGCGTTTCCGACCCCATAAATCTGTCTACCGCCGGTAGGTGGCGCATTTCAACCTCGCTTTTCTGCTTGAATATCTCCGTTTCCCTTTGGTTCCTTTAGCTGAGTATGGGGTATCTGATAGTCGAGGTACTCGACTATAGCGTTCTTCCTTGTTTTTTTTGCTGATCGATAGCATTTTTTTAGCTCTTTGCTTAGTGTAAATGATGGGGTTTATTGAGCGATAATTTTGATAATATTGGCAAAAAACATGCGGTCGCGAACGTACGCAAAATGGAAGTCGACTTGGGCTTAATCTAGTAAAATGCAAAAATCTGCGAATTGTGACGGAATATTCTAAAGCAATAACTTTACTTTTAAAATGGATTCATGTAGGTTTCTATCGAGTCTATTTCCAAGGAAATATCTCCTTTTTTTTATTGAATTAAGTAGCGGTACCAAACGAACGGGTCGCGAACGTAAAATGCCTTAAAAAATGTAGCTAAAAATTATAAAAAGTAAATTTTTTCAGTTTTCATGGAAATTTCTTCAAAAACAAATGAAATTGACAATGGTTCCACTGTTTTATGAAAATATGGCCATTTATTTACGAAAGTACGCAAAAAATACGATGATTATGAAGATTTTTTTATTTCGGTCCTGGTTGACCGTTTGACGGATAGCCGCAGAATTGAAAATCTGTTGTGATCGTAACGAATGATGCACTAATCGAAAGGTATCACAAAAACCTTAGAAATCTTAATTGGTTTGGGGGAAAGAGCGGTGAAAGTGTAAAAGTGAAAATTTATAACATTTGAGCTGTGGTATAGCCGATAAATGCCTCATGTTATTAGCCTAGTTTTATTCTTACTGAAAATACGCGTCGAATGACACCTAAGTTGTTAGAATCCGATGTTCAGAGGTTATTCCAAAAACAATATTTTTGGAGACTTTCCATAATCAAAATGTTTGTCGCTTTGTTTGTGGGTTTGTATGAATCCTTTTTGGTGTTTTCAACGAGTTTTGGAAAAACTCGCTAGTTTAACGGGAAATTCAAGAAAGCTAGATTTGAAACGCTTATAGTTTCTAAACAAGAGAGAACACTGTAGTCGACGGCCTCGACTATCAGATGCCCATTACTCACTTAGCCAAAAAGCGCCACCTATTCGTTCATTCCCATCGGCTGCTTACAAGATTTCACTAACACGCCACAAAACGTGAAGCCTAGGTGGCGCTTGCGAAATTTCGAACACTTTCAACATTTTTCTCATTCATCACGCCGCAATACAGTATGCTGGTTAAGGCAATTAGCTGTACGATTTTAATGAAGCATACCGAATGAGAAAAATTTAGAAAGTATGTATATTTAGTAGATACATTTTTGTATGTTTATGGTGCGATCAGCACTAGTTATACCCGTTACTCGTAGAGTAAAAGGGTATACTAGATTCGTCGGAAAGTATGTAACAGGCAGAAGGAAGCGTTTCCGACCCCACAAAGTATATATATTCTTGATCAGGATCACTAGCCGAGTCGATCTAGCCATGTCCGTCTGTCCGTCTGTCCGTCTGTCCGTCTGTCCGTCTGTCCGTCTGTCCGTCTGTCTGTCCGTCCGGATGAACGCTGAGATCTCGGAAACTATGGGAGCTAGGCTATTGAGATTTGGCGTGCAGATTCCTGAGCTTCTTACGCAGCGCAAGTTTGTTTCGGCACAGTGCCACGCCCACTCTAACGCCCACAAACCGCCCAAAACTGTGGCTCCTACAGTTTTGATGCTAGAATAAAAATTTTAACTGAAATGTATTGTTCTCATCAATACCTATCGATTGACCCAAAAAAAAGTTTGCCACGCCCACTTTAACGCCCACAAACCGCGAAAACCTGTGACGCCCACAATTTTCATGCTAGATAAAAAATTTTAACTGAAATGTATTGGTCTCGTCGATACCTATCGATTTTTCCAAAAAAAATTTGCCGCGCCCACTCTAACGCCCATAACGCTTAAATCTGTATACCGCCGGTAGGTGGCGCATTTTAATCTCGCTTTGCTGCTTGCATATCTCCATATAGCTGAGTAACGGGTATCTGATAGTCGAGGTACTCGACTATAGCGTTCTTCCTTGTTTTTTTTAATCTCGTTTAATGGTTTTTTGTTTGATATCAGAAGTTTTTGAAAAATCCATTAATTTCTTAAATTATTTTACCTGAAAATACTATTCGAACGATTGATATTTCATTTATCTGCCTATATTTTTATATATTGCTAAGGAACCATTTAGCTCAAATTTGTCTAATTGAGACTATTAGATTCAATTTAATTTAAATTTAAAATTCATTTTTATTATTTACAAAAATTGTTATAATGTTTTCATTGCCAAATCGGTGATGCCTACTTTTCGGCAAAATTGCAGCGTGCACCGTTAGTTGTTCTTACAAAAAAGTTTTAGTTTTTGAATCTACCTATCTATTTAACGTGACTATTTAGGACAATGAGTTATATTTGGAAAATTGAGGATTCTCAAGCATTATACACAAAAAATGAAGTATTTCGTGCTTGAACCAAGTACTTTCGGTGTCGAAACTTCGCCAAGCGTGAAAAATACAGAACCCGAGAGCAAAATTCAGCTTTCAAGCACAAATATTCAAGACCAAAAATACTAGGTTTTAGAACAATCAAGTATGAATAATTCTTAAATCTAGTCATATTTGCAATAAAAACAAGAACGATTTAATAACAAAGTATGAAAGTTGCAGGCATGATTTAAGGACGAATATTTATTAAATCAATATACATACATTGTAAATTTGAATTGCATCCTTATGCTAGTAAAAGAAATAAGTATTGGATACTGAAATAAACGAGATGTACCCAAATAATATTAATATTTTACGACTTGCCGCTCACGGTCATAAGCGCTGAGTAATTTATGCGCCTTATATACCGAACCCTTTCAGAATAAAGAGTTCAGAATTATTAGAGTTGACAGATAGTGAAATCCAAAATGTGCTCAATGTGAGAACTTTTTCAACACAAACGTTCTTAAATGGTAAGCATGAAATCGTTCTTAAATTATGGCTGTTTGTACTTGATTTTAGCACGGTGGATTTTTTCCTGAGTGTACAGTCTCAAATTAAACAAGAAAGGAAGTTAACTTCGGCATGTTTGAATACCCTTGCAGTTATAATTACTAAATTTAATTCGAAATTCTGAAAAATACAAAAAATGATTTTCCCAATAGTATAAGATAATATGTCAAAAAACACCGAAGCTATAATTTGTTTTACATTATTTTTCCACCAATTTTCCGATCGTTCCTGTGGCAGCTATATGATATAGTCGACCGATCTTGATAAAATGAAATTCTAAATTCAAAACTAATTAAAAAATGTTACTTCCAAGCATAGCTTGTTAAAAAACACCAAAGAAATAATTTTTTAAATTTTTTTTCCGATTATTCCTAAGGGAGCTATCAGATATAGTTGTCCGCTCCGGCTGGTTCCGACTTATATACTACCTGCAAAAGAAGGAAGACTTTTGGAAAAGTTTCAGCCCGATAGCTTTAAAACCGAGAGATTAGTTTGCGTAGAAACGGACGGACAGACGCACATGGCTAGATCGACTCATCTAGTGATGCTGATCAAGAATATATACACTTTGTGGGGTCGGAAACGTCTCCTTCACTGCGTTGCAAACTTCTGACTGAAATTATAATACTCTCTGCAAGGGCCCTTATTACTGGGCTGGCAGATCGTTTCGAGAACCGTTTTAGGTTCTTTGTGAGATTTTTTGGGTGCAGTGTAAGTTTGTTATGGTAAGACGCTATCTGCTTTGATATTTTATCTTTAAGCGGCGGTATGCCAAGTTACCTGTGGATGTTTTCGGTCCAAACCCACTATAGTGACCCAGTGATTGTTCGCAAGATTTTCAATTGTGAGCTCTGTAAATTATCAATGTTGCTGTTGCTTGCGTTCTCCTAAAGCTGGGAGCTGTGAGTCCAAATGGCGTTCAGAGTGGAATTGTAGAGCAGAGCCTAAAGGTCCAGACACAGGAGAGATCGAGAATTTATAATCCAGTGTGGGCTGCTACCCTTAAGTTTGAGATGTATTCAATGTGTTAGACGTGTGTCGAAGTAGAGACCAAGATATGTTACCTGTATCGGGGGGCACGATTGTCTGTTAAGAGAAAATGTTATATGTTTACATTTTTGTACATTCATTTTTATTTTCCAGTCTGATTGCCACTTCTAAACTACCACCAGATGATCCGCTAGTTGAGCTGTTGCTCTAGTTGGGCAACTCGAGCGGTTCAGGATTGCGGTGTCGTTAGCAATTATGGAAGTAATTAGCTATTCGTTTGTAGTAATTTATGCTGTGTACAAATTTACAGAGTAGGGCCCATTGCGCCTTCTTGTGGAACTCCAGTTTCAATGTTAGACTGGTTGGATGTTGTTGCATTGCATCTCACCGCGAATGCTCTGTGGTAGGGGTACGACTGAAGTAATTTTTGAGTGTTATCTGGCAGTAATGATAAGATTTTATGCATAAGGCCGTTGCTTAGCTAATAATCTTTTTTATTAGCTGTTATGAAATTAAAGAAATACGAAAATCTTGGCTTGGTTTAAGTATTGGTTAACATATTATAAGCGAAAGATGTCAATAGGCGAGAAAGGAGTGTGTTTCATGTCGCGAGCAAATTCGTACTACTTTACAAGAGTTAGCCACTTCATGGGAGGCAAGTTTTCATCCTTGACCCCCCCCTTTGACCAGGACTAAGTCATCGACGATCAGGCCAGGCCTTGGTGTGGCCACTTGGAGCGCTGTTGCAGCAGTGTCAAGTATTCTGCCTTCCATCGGGCCCAGAAGATCTGCTGCATGTAAGCCACGCGTTGCTACCCATCTAGGCGATTGAAGTTAGGACTGGTCACCATTTAAAAAGTGAGCTGTTACCACATCCAGGTCAGCAGAGTTTTGTGAAATCGAGACTACGGGTCAAGAATTAACTACTGCAGAAAGAGGGCACATTAGGGTCCGCAACTCATTAATAGCTTGAACAAACGGCCAACACCGTGATAGAAATGATGCTTAGCAATCTTCACAGCCGCTTCCCAAAGATCACCAAAGTGATGTGACCTCGGAGGAATAAAGCATTAATCAATGGATTCCGATAGGCAAAAGTCCAATGTAGCTTTCTAGTGATCATCGCTGAGGAACAGGCTTCTTATTTCAAGCATCTTAGTGCGCTTGCCAACAAAGTTGGTTGCATAGTCATGGAATTAGGATCGAATTATGCCAAGTAGTAGTAGTAGTTATGCAATACAATTATTCCTAAGGAATTGATACAAAATTCATTTTATTTTAAACAAAAATTACTTGGATCTACGCTATTTATTTTAGCAGTTCTCAGAAAATTTACAGAACTTCGATCGCTTCTAGTGTTAGCCCTTTAATAACAGACATTGGAAAACGCATTTTATGGCAGTAAAAACTGAAACTTTTAAGTGTTGCCATTTTCAAAACTAAAGAAATTTTAACTAAATTTTCGACTGAATGCCGGCACATATCTCGACCCACCCGCCCCCTTTTCCGCTCACCTTTTTGGCACCTCATTCACTAGTTTACGGCAAACTGAGAGAGAGAAGTTAAAAACTATAAAGATCTGACCCGTTCGGTGGATAAAATGGGGATAAAAGAGGGGACAACTGAAAGAGCAGCTGCTGCGAAACTATTTCTCGAACAATTGTACGAAGTTTTTAATTAGTGTGAATGACTTTCAACATTGCGTTGCCGTTCGGACCAGGCTCAAACTGAACATGAAGGTGGATCTGGAGCTGATGCTTTGCCTTCACGGGAACTGGAAAAGTGGAGAGCGGGAAATGTATAATGGGGGAATGTGGAACCTTGAACGGAGGGCGAAATGTACTGCTTCCATAATATTCCTGAAAATTCGTACCACTCTGTCGAGCAGCGCAAGAGAATGCAGTAAAGTTGTCTTTTGCATGAACTTGCTCAGTCTCTTATCCACGCCACTATTTTTCCCGCCCACTGCGGCCCATCACATGTACTTTTGTTTAGTTAATATATAATGATGTGCTAATAATGTATGAGTATTATTACCTTTTAAAATCTTTTTAAGCGAAGGCGGTCTCTCGATGCTTAATATGTATTTTATTTAAAAAGCAGACGTAGCTAAAGCATTTTGAGGGCATAAGAGCATTTTAACAAAATATATCAGAGCGCTTTAGTAATTTACAGTAAAAATAGGGTATATTGTATTGTTCGGGAAGTACGTAAGAGGTAGACGAAAGCGTTTTCGACCCTTTAAATTACATTTGTATATTCTTGATCAGAATCACTAGCACCCTAAAGTAGAAAATAAGTATACAGATTCTAGAGGATCTTAAGCAGGCTAAGTTTGTTTCAGCGGAGTGTCACACCTACTTCGACGCTCACAAACACCCATAACTCTAAAGTCTTTCTGACACCCACCGTTTTAAAAATTTAGTTTCAGTGTTATTTGAAATTAATCACAGCACTAACTAAGTTAAACAACCCTTGGCATGGTCATTAGTACCGCTACAGGCCGGTAGGTGCCGTGGCGCTAGCATCCGTTGTAAGTGCAGCGCCCCTGGAATTATATTTTATTTGCTTTTTTAAACAGAGTAACGGGTATCTGATAGTCGAGCAACCGATTATAGCATCTCTTATTGTTCTACAAATTTTCTTTAAGTAGATTTTCCCTAAAAACTTGGCATTTTGATAACAAATATTTATCTTTTGTTTCTCCAGACCTGACGTCTACATCCTGACAGTCACTCAGATGCTCCAATACATGACCGACCCTAAGGAGCTGCGCGACGTTAACCAAATCGAGGCGTGGAAATGCGACAAGAGCGTGGCGGTGGCACCAAAGCCCTGCAATATCTGGCAAACGTGTGCGCTACCCTTTAAGATCCCCGAACAGAATCTGACGGATACGCGCTATATGGAGACCTGCCGGGAATGCCCCAATGTCTATCCCTGGCTGGGCGATGCTGGCGGAACGGGTATCGCTGGTCGGGATAATTATATATTTAGTGGCAGTGGCTCGAATACTGAACCAGAAGACGATTCTCAATAGAAAAGAGCCTGTCCCTTTACTCTTTATTCCTCTTTATCGCTAATATTATACCCATTACTCGTAAAGTAAAAGGGTATTTCTTTCAAATTGAGAAAATTATTTACAGCACCAATCGGTTCATATTAAACGCAAATGTTGGAAATCAAATGGATTCTGTCGGTTATTATGTGTCCATCAGCTTATAAGCCATTTTAAAAGATCAAACGTAAAAAGCCCAATAAAAACAAATCACCGGTGTGAGATCAGGCCCGGTACTACATATGCTCCCCTATGTTTCATGTCTGGAGACACTTTCTTCCTACGCTAGCAATTATAGCACTAAGTTCTCAAGCTGGAAATTAAAATTCATCTCAAAATGTATCTAAAAAATTTGACTCGGCCATTAAAACGCCCACAAATCTCAATTTCTGTGGCGACAACGACTTTGAGGTTGATTAAATTCAAGTGAAGTAAAATGCATTTATATTTGTGGCGCTCGCACCAATTGTGTTTACCGAGCCAAAACAATATGCACAGGCATATTTATTTTGAATTTGGTCAAAGGAGTAACAGGTATTAGATAGTAGAGGCACTAAACTACGGCGATTCAACTATTTTTATATGCCTTATTTCTTATTTTTTTTACTGTACTCTCATTAATTTAGCACACATGTGCCAGTCATTTTGATGCAATAATGAGCTGCTGCCTTTATATATCAACTCTCCGTCGTTTATTTTTCGCAGTATATTTCTCTAATAGTTCTTAAGCGAAATTGTGTCAAATTGTTCTTAGTTTTTAAGCGACAAAATATTTGTATAAAATCGCACTTTTGTTTTGAATAAATAGATTATTTTTCTAAACATTCTTAGATGTTTTTCTATTAGTGTTATGCTTTTTGTACGAATAGATTTGTAAAGACACATCTACATACATTTCCTGAGTTCTGGATTAAAATAATCTTTATTTTTCAGAGTTCTCAGGAAGAAAACTATTATAAGATTCATATTTTATACAGACAGAGAAATGTAATACGATTAATTTTTAAGTTCGCCCGTAAACTTCTATAATAATGAAGTAAGTCCAAAGATTTCGTATTCAGATTCAATCATTTTTGCTATGTTTGTCATCTATCGCGGTTTTTAGTCACATCAAAAGGCCGTTATCTTTCAAGCCGAACGGATTTCACATTTGCATTGCCTGAAACCTTATGCATGAATACTATTCAGCAATTATGTAAACATATGTATCAGAATTTAATAGAAAACAAGAAAGGAATTTAACTTCGGCAAGCTTAAGTTTGTATACCCTTGCAGATATAATTATTAAATTTAAAAATACAAAAAATTATATTCCCAATAGTATAAGATAATATGTCAGAAAACACCGAAGCTATAATTCGTTCCTATGGCAGTTATATGATATAGTCGTCCGATTTTGATAAAATTAAATTCGAAATTCAGAACTAATTAAAAAATGTTATTTCCAAGCGTAGGAGGTTATATGTTTAAAAACACCGAAGCTATAATTTGTTTCATATTATTTTCCCACCAATTTTCCGATCGTTACTATGGCAGCTATATGATATAGTAGTCCGATTTTGTTTAAATTTAATTCGAAATTCAAAACTAATTCAGAAATGTTGTTTCCAAGCTTAGGAGGTTATATGTTAAAAATCACCAAAAATATCATTTTTTTAATTTTTTTTCCGTTTATTCCTATGGGAGCTTTAAGATATAGGTGTCTGGTCCGGCTGGTTCCGACTTATATACTACCTCCAAAATATATAAGACTTTTGGGAAAGTTTCAGCCCGATAGCTTTAAAACTGAGAGACTAGTTTGCGTAGAAACGGACGGACAGACACATGGCTAGATCGAGTCGTCTAGCCATGCTGATCAAGAATATATATACTTTATGGGGTCGGAAACGTCTGCTTCACTGCGTTGCAAACTTCTGACTGAAATCATGAAACCCTCTGCAATGGTATAAAAATAAAAAAAAATGTTCCATGTTCCTGTTGTCCATACCGACATCTTCTATCTTGAGGACGCTATAATAAGACCCAAACGAGATCTAAGCCAGAGAAATCTAACTGGGCTTTGGCTTATTTCGATGTGTACTTTCGACACATGATGTCCAAATCGTGGTTAAATTTCAAAACTCACAAAATTTTTCACAGAGTTTTCTGAGAATGTTTTTAAAATAGACTGTCCAGTTTTTTAAAAATTCCGAAAAAACCTTTACTAAAAATTACGTTCAGTAAAAACGAGGAAGAACGCAATAGTCGAGTACCCCGACTATCAGATAGCCGTTACTCAGCAAAAGTGACCAAAGGAAAATGGAAATATGCAAGCAGCAAAGCGAGATTGAAATGCGCCACCTTCCCGTGATCTCAATATATGGTTTTGCGATTTAAGCGTTATGGGCGTTAGAGTGGGCGTATTAAACTTTATTTGGATCAATCGATAGGTATTGATGAGACCAATACATTTCAGTTAAAATTTTGTATCTAGCATGAAAATTATATGTGCCACATGTTTGGTCGGTTTGTGCGCGTTAGAGTGGGCGTAGCAATCTTTTTTTGGATCAATCGATAGGTATTGAGGAGACTAATACACTTCAGTTAAAATTTTTGTGCTCATTACCCCCTTGTCCCGCGGCGTGACCAAGAAGTGTCTACTTCGGTTAGGCACAAACAAGGTAGAAGAAAGCGTTTCCGACCCGATAAAGTATCCCCCGTCTGTCCGTCTGTCTGTCAGTCCGTATCGGAAACTATAAAAGCTAGATTCTTGAGCTTCGTGCGCAGAATAACGCTAAAACCCGTCTAGCAACCCCATTTTTTAATATTTTTAATTTAAAAGAGACTTTTTTGTATCCATCTACATTATAAAAATTGTCCAGATCGGATGATTTATTTAAAAGTTATAAACAAATAAAGTGTGCAATCTTGGTTACAGTAGCTTAAATAACTCCATCTCCCACGCACTCCCCTTAGCTGAGTAACGGGTATTTGATAGTCGATGACATCAACATTTCAAAAATCAAACCACTACATTTTTGTAAGCTCAATTCTTAAAAAAAACTTATTGCTTCGATTTTAAGTTATTTATTATTCCTACAAAAAGTGGTCGACCAGCCCATAGGTCCATGTGGTAACACACTCACAGAACTTTAGCTCATACATAGCGGCACTTGTTTAAGCTGTTAGCATATGCATAGAAAGAAATGTTTACCTTATATTACCGCTCCGCAGTATATTCAACTTTTCGGTCTCTTCAGCCCCCTTTTAACCACCTTTTTACCTCCCCATTACCCCTTTAACACCCCCTGGCCAATTCTATATGTGTGTGTTTTGGGGGAGCTTTAGCAAAACTTTGTCATTAAGTTAGGTGTACGTTTGTTTTTTGGCTTAGCTGGGCCAACACTTTAAACAGAGAGTGAACGTTGCTGAGAAGGGAAGCAAAAGCAAGGGGCTATAAGGCGGAAATGGGGCTTAAATTGGGGGAACAGAAGAAACGCATCATAATTTAGTGTAGTTTGCGAAATGTACGTACGTGTAGAAAGAAAAACTTCTCCACACCTACTCCACCCTGCCAAAGTTGCACTTCCCTTTAAATCATATACATGGCGAAGCATACGATCGGAGAAGTTGGAGAGACGCACTTAGAATGAGTCATGGAAATGAGTCTATGCCAGGATGGATAACTTTAAACATTGCTTTTACAACTGCAGCTACCGAAATAAAAAGCTGTAAAGTTAAATTTAAGCGCGGGGTGGCCACAAACGCCCATAACGGTAAAGTCTGTCTAGAGCCCATATTTTTTTTAGATATTCTTACAGTGTAAATTAAAACTCATTTTACTGAGAATCATACCAATCGCATTATTTTGTTAATAATATGACTAACAAAGTTAAAAAGGCTTTGGCAAGGCGAGTAGTACCGCTGCCGACCGCTAGGTGCCGTAGCTCTATTAACGGCGGTACATGCTAATCGAATTGCCGTGGGTATCTGATAGTCGAGGAACTCGACTATAGCGATCTACTTGTTTTGAGTCGGTGTTATATCGAGTAAAAAGACTTCTTAACGATGTAAGGAACTTACAAAAGCTCTAATATTAATTTTGTGCTTAAATTTAACAAAATAAATATTCTTCTAAATATAGTAATATAAATTATTACAAATTTGTAACATCCAGGTTTTCATCTAAACTTACAAAGGCATTTAGGCACTCGAAAATATAACAAGGGCGTGGCCCAGCGGAACTCTGTCAGGTCCCGGTTTTTTTGACCCGGATTAGAAACCTGTGCAAGACTTGTTTTTCTTTTTAATCTGTAAATTTTAATATTATTGCTAAGTGAATTTAACAACTAACAAAAGAAATTCCGACTCTTTTACACCAGTGAGACATGAACCGGGGTCCTCTCGCTTTAAGGACAGACACCTTACCAACATATAACCATATTCTTGATTGTGATGGACTAAAAATATGTTTATAATTTCTTAGGTCAAAATTTCGTCCATATTACCTTAATTTATTTCAATTATTTTGGTTTCAAGTCCATTTTTTTTTTTGGGTATAAACAAAAGTTTTTTTAATTAAAACCGGAACTGCATTGCCCATAGCAATCGTGGACACGTAAATATCAAAAGGGCCTAAACAGTTGTCAAGAATTTAACTATGTTCATGGTTTTTTAAAAATTGTTCTGTTAATTCTTATCGATATTTCTCTCATCAATACACGCCAGCACCAATGTATCATGTATCAAGAAAAGGTAGCGATCTATTTTTACGCTCCTTTTTAACTAATCATGATGCAAAAAGTTTTGCAAGTCTTGATGCAAAATTTTTGGAATAATTTCCCACCAAATTTCCGATCGTTACTATGGCAGCTATATGATATAGTCGTCCGATTTTGATAAAACTAAATTCAAAATTCAAAAATAATTAAAAAATGTTATTTCCAAGCGTAGGAGGTTATATGTTGAAGAACACCGAAGATATAATTATACCCGTTACTCGTACAGTAAAAGGGTATACTAGATTCGTCGGAAAGTATGTAACAGGCAGAAGGAAGCGTTTCCGACCCCATAAAGTATACATATTCTTGATCAGGATCACTAGCCGAGTCGATCTAGCCATGTCCGTCTGTCTGTCTGTCCAGGTGAACTCGGAAACTATAAGAGCAAGGCTATTGAGATTTGGCATGCAGATTCCTGAGTTTCTTACGCAGCGCAAGTTTGCTTCAGCAATGTGCCACGCCCACTCTAACGCCCACAAACCGCCCACAACAGTGGCTCCTACAGTGTTGATGTTAGAATAAAACTTTTAACTGAAATGTATTGTTCTCATCAATACCTATCGATTGACCCAAAAAAAGTTTGCCACGCTCACTTTAACGCCCACAAACCGCCCATAAGCTTCAAAAAATCGTACATATGAACGCGGATATCTCAGAAACTATAGAAGATAGAGAATTGGGATTTGAGATTTAGATTCCGTAGCCTTGTAAGCAGAGCAAGTTTGTTATGCAAAGATGCCACGCCCACTTTAACGCCCAAAAACTGCCAAAATCTGTGGTGCCCACAATTTTAATGCTAGATAAAAATACCTATCGATTGATCCCAAAAAAAGTTTGCCACGCCCACTCTAACGTACATAACGCCTTAATCTATCTACCGCCCACATAACCATATATTGAGATCGCGGGTAGGTGGCGCATTTCAATCTCGCTTTACTGCTTGCATATCTCGATTTCCCTTTGGCCCTTTAGCTGAGTAACGGGTATCTGATAGTCGAGGTACTCGACTATAGCGTTCTCCCTTGTTTTTTTTAATTTTGTTTGACGAAACTTTTTGTGTATTTCATTCTTTTCAACACCATTTAAACGAATGCCATCTATTCTTCTTATAATGTTAAAATTCCCTATATTTTACTCTTCTTGCGGAAGAGTCCAGGTTTCAACAATACATACAAAGTTAGCAGTATAAATAATTTGGTCATTGGCAATGTCTTCACGATGAGCTCGAAGAGATTCAGCGTTGTAGTAATATAATGGGATATCATCATTTTCATTGATCAAAAATTCATATTGCGTATTTAAAACCTTTTCCCTTCTTAAGCTTTCTTTCTGGACATTTGTAGCTCCAAATCTCGTTGGAGGAACAAAGTCTCCTAAAAGGAAAATAACAAATGCGCTAGTTGCTCTGCTGCAACTTACGTAAAGCGAAGCTCGCTTAATGCCTTTTTTAAGATGCAGTGTTGTAAATAGCTCCTTGGCTTTTATGGATAGTAATTGCATCTGCAGGAACAACAGGAAATTGCCTTCGATTAATTATTGAATGTCCGGAGTTACCACATTGAAATGCTCGGGCTGTTTTATGAATTGGAGTCTAGTCTGGGTGATAATTTACTCAAACTTTTAATCTAGCTATGGCCCCGACGGCGGCATTTGAAAGCATGATCCACAGTCCAGTAACTAATAAGAAGCCGTTAGCCATGAAACTGTCAATTCGCATTTATTGACCTATTGCCCCATTTACCAGTCCAACATTTGTATCAATATTAACGGTAACCATATATTTTTCAGTTGTCTTGAGGTGTAAAATATATTTTGCAGTTGCCTTCAGGTGTAAAATTAATTTTGCATTTGTCTTGAGGTGTAAAATATATTGCAGACCTTGAGTTTCCGAGATCTTCATGGTTTGGGCATGTCTAAGAGTTGCTTCTCGATTTCTTTCAGACATATTGGATGATTTAACTGTATCTACTGCAGTGTACACAAATTTTTCCGTCATAATTTGGGCAAGCTTTAGGTAGTTGTAATGGTTTACCTCAGCATTAGAACAGAATAAGTGAATTGCATCGTCAGCAACATCGGTTACTGGAAGAACTCTTGCCCTGAAAAGCTCTACGTCTGCATCTGTCATGTTGGTTCAGAAAAATTTTTTAAAGGCAAAGCAGAAGCGGCTAGTATAATTTTGGGACTGGTCGCATTTTCTAACAATGTCTAACGATCTCCAACTGACCATTGATATCTCATCAATAAAAATTAGTTGGATATCTATTAACATCGTTTTTAAAGTGTCATTGCTTAATGGCCCAAAGGGCCGGATGTTTAATTTACTGGAAGGGTGAAAACGGAATGAAGTGTTAGTCCTTCAATCGCAAAGACAGCTTTTCCAGTAGGAGCACAAAGTAAAAACTGTTGACCCAGGAAGTTTATTTGCTCGCCAAGTTATAGACTGATAGATTGTAGAAATCATTCTGCTTTTAACTTCGGCCCCTCCATCAACGCATTCATAAAATGTTTTTTAGCTGATACATTATGTATAACGTGGGTAATACTGGCGTTGAATAAAGTTGAGATACTGGGTAAGTGAGCAAAGGATATCGTCAGATACCATCGGAGGAAGTCTTATAGGTGGAACTTTGGCATCTTCTGGAATATTTATAACATTGTCATCTTAAAGTACCTTTACGTTGTGTCCGACGTCGGATACTGCCAAATCCCTAAACTCTTTATCAAGGTATATTGAGGTTGGCTCAGCGCCGGCCAAAAGGAGCAAGGCCTCCCACGAGGCAACCTGCCTTGAGGATCTTTTGGAGCTGGGGAAGCTTCTGCAGGAGATATCCATCAAGATGATGGACAAGACGGCGCGCCATATGACTGTCGCCACGGGGGAGACGTTCGTGCGCATGAAGGCGCTTTACGTGAGCATCCTAGAGGCGAACAGAGGGCGGCAAGGACGACAGCATCAGGGAGAATGGCCAGGATGCTGCAATCGTGTGCTCGAAATGCCCTCGAAGCTTGCAGAACGCCGACAAGGATCAGCAGACAACGCCTGTTTGGAGGAAAGATGCTGCAGCGCAAACGGAGCCTTTTCGAAGGATAAGCCAGCTGACTGTGGCTGGAGGATCCGCAGCTCAACTGGCCCCACCATCCACGCGCCCAACGTAGCAGAAAAGTGCCAAAGCTCCCAGGAGCACCCGAATGATCCCTCCAAAAGGGCCACAAGAAGGCGAGGCGACGCACGCTGGCGCCAGTAAGATCGTGAGCCCTGCAATTCCGGTCGCCGGGTGGGAGGTGGTCAAGAAAAAGCCGAGGGCCACGCGTTGCCCCAGACCCGACGCTGTAGTTGTCCGGGCGAGCGGAAAATCATACAATGATGGTGACTCGAAGGGAAGGCAAACAATTGTCGGACCTGGGAAGCTGTCAGTGAGAGCCATGTCGGACGAGACTAAAATGCTCGTATTGGAGATACGAGACATCGACTCCATCGCGACGGAGCAGGATGCGGAGCGCATCAGAGTCCGGAGTCTGCGCCGAGGCTACCCGGAGTCGCAGTCGGCAGTGATCAGTTTGCCCTACTCCCTGGGGAAAGCCGTCCTTCATCGTGGCGAGGTGCGGATTGGATGGACCATATGCGGGATCCGGGAAAGAACAGGCCCCCAAGATGCTTCAAATGCTTGGAACACGGGCATATTGCATTGAACTGCAAGAGCCTAGTGGATAGGAGCGATTGCTGCATAAGATGTGGTGAGCAAGGGCACAAGGCAGCCAAGTGCAGCAAGGAGCCTCATGCTTCATCTGCTCTGCGGTAGGAAAGAACGAGACCAAGCAAGAAGCAGATTCTGTTCAGCCACAATCAGCGGGACGGGGAGACCTCGACCGACATGCAGTTGATCCAGCTAAACCTGAACCACTGCAGGGCCGCGCAGGACCTCCTAAAGCAGACGGTGCGCGAACTTGGTTCAGAGGTGGCGATACTCAGTGAGCCTTACAGAGTGGAGAGCACTAACGATTGGGTCACGGATCGCACAGGCAAAGCGGCACTGTGGCTCTGCGGAGTGGGTGCACCACTCATGGGGAACATGAGGGCAGCAGAGGGATTTGTCCGAGCGAACGTAGGCGGCATATGGATCTACAGCTGCTACCTGGCCCCCAGTCTATCACTGACGTCCTTTAGCAGGATCCTGGACGAGCTGATCAGCGACCTGAGAGAAAGGAGCAACGTGGTGATCGGAGGCGAATTTAACGCCTGGGCCGAGGAATGGGGCTCCCTTTATACCAACGCCAGGGCGCACCATCCTTGAAGCTATTGCGTCGCTGGACATCGTCCTGTTGAACGAGGAGCCGGTTCAATCATAGACCTAACGTTCGCGAGCAGCTCCTTATCCCGTAGCACACGCTGGAGGATAGGCGAGGTGTTCACGGCCAGCGACCATGAGGCCATCCTGCTGACAGTTGGCGGTCCACCGTGCCAAAGCCAGCCGATGACCGGGCCAAGAAAAGCCTACCGCCAGGACACCTTTAGGCCACAGACCTTCGCCAGTGCACTGGAGGGATTGGCTGTATCTGAGCTGGACTCGGCAGGAGAAACAGCGAACAAATTGGCAGCCAGACTGGAGGAAGCCTGTGACCAAAGCATGCAGAAACGTAAGACCTATCGGAAGCACCACGCGCCAGTGTACTGGTGGAGTGAGGAAATCGCTAGCTTGCGCAGGACCTGCCTTTGAGCCAGGAGGTTAGTCTCAGCCTGCAACTCGAGCTTTAGGAGTGCAAAGAAGGCACTCAAACTGGCGATTCGGGACAGCAAGAGGGAAAGCTACCTCAAGCTCTGCGACGAGCTGGAAAACGACCTATGGGGAAGAGCCTATAAGACGGTGGTCAAACGTGTGAATGCCGGCAATAGGTCGCCTACTGACCCGGCTGTCCTGGAAGGTATTGTCAAAGTGCTGTTTCCAGAAGGTCGCCCCCATTCCATCCCCCGATGGACGCGACAAGTTGGGAGCCCGATATGTCCAGTCACGGAGACGGAAATATTATCTGTGGCAAGAAACTTGAAGAACACGAAGGCAACTGGACCGGATTTGGTTCCGAACAGTGCAGTGAAGACCCTGCTATCCCTCCATCCGGAAGCGGTAGCATCGCTCTGCAACACGTGTCAAAAACTCCTGCTCCTGTCAAAGCCAGGGAAACCAGCGGGTGAAGCCTCTTCTTATAGACCCATCTGCCTGCTGGACACTTTAGGCAAGGTCTTCGAAAGGGTCATAGCAACAAGGCTTAACGCTGCTATGGGGGATGCCGGTGGACTCTCATCCAACCAATACGGTTTCCGGAAAGGGAAAGCGACACTGGACGCGATAGAGAGGGTCACCAACATTGCTGCTAAAGCCATCGCTTGTACCAGATGGAAGGGTGGAACGAAGAAGTATTGTCTAGTGGTCCCGCTGGACATAGGGAACGCATTCAACTCAGCCGATTGAGGGATGACACTGGAGGCATTACGGTCGTTCAACATCCCGGAATACCTGTTGAATGTAGTGCACAGCTACCTCAGCAAAAGGGAGCTGGTCCTAGAAACCTCTGTGGGCCCCAGGACTTACGAGGTGACAGCCGGTATTCCTCAGGGCTCGGTACTGGGCCCACTTTGGAACACGATGTATGACGGAGTTCTGAAGCTCCCACTGCCGAGCAGCACCAATATAGTTGGCTTTGCAGATGATGTCACGCTGGTTGTGGTGGCCAAGGAAGTTACTGCTGTGGAAGCAGCTGCAAACTGCGCAATTAGAGCAGTGGAGGAGTGGCTCTCAGTGGCGGGCCTAGACTTAGGCTCCTCGCGACCGTTGTCAAGTCGCAGTTGTTGTACGCTGCTCCGGTGTGGGTCGAGGCCACGGCGGTTAGCAGCTACATGCGAGGGGTCAACTCGACGTACCGCCTGTGTGCCGTCAGAATATCGAGTGCCTTCAGGACGATCTCGGACGACGCAGCGCTCGCCATTGCATTGGTGGCTACTGTTGCGCGAAGCAATACCTTGCGGTTATACCGCGCAACAACGGCCCCCTACTCTTGTTGCTTGTACTTGTTTTTAGTCTGTATATACGTGTAGGTAATAAATGAATAGTAAAAAAAAAAAACTCAAACATAACACAACAGCAATTAACCCGCCTTGATCAAATTAAATTCACTCTACTGCGCTTGGGACACAGAAACCTTACCCATAAATATTAATTGGGTCGTACCACCCCAAGAAACTGCACAATGAGCCTTACACACACCCCAATTATTATGGACCACATTCGTAATTCATGCCCCGCCGAAGCCTAAGTAAAACTAAGTATCCTCAAAAAGATTAACACCATACAGTATACCCGTCAAAAGAGAACATTGAAATAGTAATGAAATGTTTGAAAGAATCACAATTATATCACAATATCTAGAAACACAAAATAAAATGTTCCTCACATCCCTAAAATTAAGTATATATATAAACTCATATGTAAAATTAAATAAAATAAAATATCTAAGATCAACAAGAGAGAATGCTATATTCGATGCCATCGACTATCAGATACCCGTTACTCAGCTAAGTGTACTGGAAGGACTCAAGGAGTGCGAGGGAGATAGAGACATAAAACCCTGATAATCAAGACAAAATCTCATTTATTTTTTTCTAAAATATTACAAAATGTGGTTGCGTTTATGGGCGTTAAAGTGGGCGCGGACCAAGAGATGTCCGTCAAATTAGCGTCGGCCAGTTCGCAACGGAACTGGATTGGTGGAATTTCGAGCACGGTAGCTCTTTACACCAGTTACTCGTAAAGTAAAAGGGTATACTATATTCGTCGAAAAGAATGTAACAGGTAGAAGGAAGCGTTTCCGACCCAATAAAGTGTATATATTCTTGAACAGGTTTACTAACCGAGTCGATCTAGCCATGCCCGTTTGTCCGTCTGTCCGTATGAACGCTGAGGTCTCTGAAACTTTAAGAGCTAGAGTGTTGGGACTTGGCATGTAGATTCTTTGGCTTCCTGCGCAGCACGAAAAAAATGGGCGTTAATTTTAATTATAAATACCTATCTATATGACACAAATTTTTGAAATCGAAACAGTCATTAACAAGTTATAACCAAATAATAATCAATATTTTGCAATTCAATCAAAGATTAGAGAAAACCGTTTAATCCAGAAACTGAACCATTGGATACTAAGACATGATCCACAATTTAAATAGCTTAGCCATGGCAATCATCCGACGCTAACTTTCTTTAACTTACTACAACTCTCACCACCAAAATCATGTGGTTTCAAAGCTGTCGTCTTACACGGGAAGTTAGGCTGGCCGGTGTGACCGTGCAAGAAGACGACAGCTTTGAAACCACTATGCCTGTAGCTGACTGCCAATACTCTTTGATTCATTTCTCATTTCGAGAAGATTTATTTTGAGGTCTAATTCGGATGCCCTGTTTTCTCCTTTGCTTCAAAAAATTGTATGATGTTTATTGGTTAATCAAATTTCTTTCTTTCGAGATTTTGTACTTAGCAAAGTAAAATCATATGGTGGTTCTATTAAAAAACTGTTATTCAAGTTTCGATCATTTTCAAATACGATTCCAACTTCCTTTAGAATAAAACTATTATTGTTATCAAAGAAACCTTGAACATCAATCGAAACAGTATCTTTCAACATTTTCCTAATGATATACAACTTGTTGTACTAATCAGTTTACTGTGTTATATTCAACTAACAGATCATGTAAAAGGAGACAATATGCTTTGGTATTTTCATGACTGTGTGTCCTCAGCTCTATTGAAATTCTCCTATTAATTGGGCCAATTTTCACTGATTTATTTTGATATGAAAGATCAACAACAATATTAGGGAACTTAACAAAAAAAAAATTTTTTTAAATTTATACTATCAAATATGACACTCAAATTTTCAACTAACTCGGAATCAACAGATTGTTAAATAACTCAGAAATACAAACGCCATAAGGTTTTAATGAGAGCGAGCGAGATGGCTGCTGAAAATATTATAGGGTTTATTACATTAAATTCGATATCTTGAAAACAAAAAATGGCTCCAACCTTTAAAAAAAACCGATTGTAGGTGACAAATGGAGGCATATTTTAAAATTAAAAAAATATAATTTTTTGTGGGGCCAATGGTAAAAAAAATTTTTCAAATTAAAATTGGTTTTTATTTTTAAGAAATTAAAAATTTTCTGTGTTAAAAAAAATTTATTCAAAAAGTAGAGGTTTCAGAGGATTTTATGCAAAAGACATGAAATCAATCGGATAACTACAGATGGAGATATAGACTTGCAAACAGAGGGTATTTTTTGAAAACTAGCTTTTTCTAACAAACTTTAAAAAATTCTAACTAAAAAAATAATTTTGCTCGGCCAAATCATGATACATGTGTTTACTTATTTACTGAATAGTACATGTAAAAAAAGTTTCAGGCAAATCAAAAATGTCAACTTAAAAAAGGTGCTCGGTTTGTAAAAGAACTGCCCACATACATATGTACATACATAAATATAGCTGTAAAAGTGTGTTTTATTTAAAAGCTCTAAGTACCAAGGAATTTATACTAACCTTCATTGAATTTTCTTACGGACTCCATTTCAATATTCTTCAGGAACTTTAACAACTGCTCGTCACTTTCACTTTCTATCACTTTAAACTTTTTGCAATATATGCGGCACAGACAAATCGAAACGCTGATGAAATGTGCCAGCCGAGTGGTTCACATGAAGAAGAGCAATGAAGAAGGGTCTAACGCGTGCTAACTGTTAACCGAAAGATACTAACGCGTTATAAAAAATCCGCAACACACCATTTCAAGTCGAAATGCAACTCACTTTTCGTTCTATTTTTAGTCCTTTCCGTTCTTACTTTAAGAACATTTTAAGATAATTGGGTTTCTGAGAGCAAATTGAATTTGATTTAAGAACCACGTGATAAATGTATAACATTTCGTTCTTGTTTTGAGAAACATTTTGGTTTAACCAAATTTTAAGTACAAACTCAACTTGATTCAATCACAAAGAGAACAGTTTGAGAACATTTTTAACTCAGATCAGAACGTCAGAATTCTCTCTGTGTACATATAACCCGCTGATTATATTACATCCCAAATTAATTTTTAATTTGCATTAATTTTTATAATTTTTTCAGTCTGATGTGATCGATAGAGTTTTGTAGGATGTGGTTGTAGTACTTTTTGATGGAAACCAAACAGTTGCCCAACCGATTTTTCCTTATTAAAGTAAACTGACTCTCGCATGGTCGTTATTTCAACTTGAAGTTTATTTTTGTTACTTTGAATTTTAAATGTTTTTTCATGATTATAGTCTTTTAGTTTATTGTAAATGAAATCGGTGATATCATTCAATTCATATGATCCAGTAGGAATTGTAATAACATTGTCACCGATGTGAAAGAGATTATTTTTTCATCAATACTTGGAATCAAATAACACGTATTAAAGTCGATAAGTGAAAAAAGTTTGTATCTATAATGGAACTATTTCCACTCAAAGATAAAGTAGGTGATCTAGACTTATTGAAATCTCTTAATAAACTGTGGGATTGAAAGTATCTAACCCAGCATTATATTAATCTCACTCCTTAAATCATAGTAAATTTATCAAACCCTTTCCTGTACCTTCCGTTTTCCATTTTGTTACCCTTGCATATTAATAAGAAGCCGTGCGTATCCTCCCAACATTTTTGACAAATTTTCACAAATGTTTCATAATTCATATCAGTGTTAACATATTCCCGATATATTTGCCGCATATTTAAATCATCTTGCTTAAACATTATAATAAAGTTGACATTGTCACGAATCAAGTGTTTCGGTATATGACCATAAGTTGGATATAAATAAAAAGAATCGATATTTTTATGTCGGCCAAAAATAAGATTTTATGCTATCTTGTTTTTCACAAGCTACGTCATCGAATATTATAATTGAATTGTTTTTGGCATCACTGGGGTCTAGTACACCATCATTATGGGAGAAGTTATGATATCCCATTTCTTTAATCAGTTTGATTAATTTATCCAAGTACTCATATTTAGGTTGATATAAACGTTTTGAAAATACAAAAACGTTTTCGAATTTTAAATGATTGGGATCTTCTATTAAACTTAGCATAATATTAGTCTTACCACATTTCGAAGGCCCAACAATTAGAGCCCTTATTGTGTTCGTTTTCATGATTAATATTTCCAACTACAATTTTTTGTTTTTGGCTTGTTCAACGCATCTTTCAATCTAATATACTTCTTTTATTTTTCGCTTTAGTCGTATTTATACCCTTTATTCGTGGAGTAAAAGAGTATACTAGATTCGTCGGAAAGTATGGTGTGTATGGTGTCTCTATATAGATTCTTACTCTATGCTTGCAGATTCCTGAGCTTCTTACGCAGCGCAAGTTTGTTTCAGCAGCGTGCCACGCCCACTCTAACGCTCACAAACCGCCCAAAACTGTGGCTCGTACAGTTTTGATGCTAGAGTAAAAATTTTAACTGAAAAGAATTGTTATCATCCGTACCTATCGATTGCCCCAAAAAAAACTTTGCCACGCCCACTTTAACGCCCACAAACTTCAAAAAATCGTAAATATGAAGGCGGATATCTCGGAAACTATCAAAGATAGAGAATTGGGATCATAGATTTAGATTCCGTAGCCTTGTACGCAGCGCAAGTTTGCTAAGCGAATATGCCACGCCCACTCTAACGCCCACGAACCGCCCAAGCCTGTGGCGCCCACAATTTTCAAGCTAGATAACAAATTTTAACTGAAATGTATTAGTCTCGTCAATACCTATCGATTGATTTAAAAAAAAAGTTTGCCACGCCCTCTCTAACGCCCACAAACCGCCCAAGCCTGTGGCGCCCACAATTTTCATGCTAGAAAAAAAATTTTTAACTGAAACCCATAATGCTTAAATCTGTCTACCGCTCACATAACCATATATTGTGATCAGGGGTAGGAGGCGCATTTCAGTCTCGGTTTTCTGCTTTCATATCTCCATTTCCCTTTTGTCCCTTTAGCTGAGTAACGGGTATCTGATAGTCAGGGTTCTCGACTATAGCGTTCTTCCTTGTTATTTATATGTTTTTTTTATTATATATTAAGTTTAGTATTAATATTTTTGTACAATGTTTTTTTTAAAAAAAATTAATAATAATAAGTATACTTTTTACAAACTGAGAATAATTGTATTTATATTTTTGAGTCTCTCTTCAAACTTGACCTTGAATTGGCTCTCAGCAGAGGTTGGGCAGAGACTCGGCAGAGCAAATGGTGTCTCTATATAGATTCTTACTCTATGGCCCAACCTCTGCTGAGAGCCAATTCAAGGTCAAATTTGAAGCTAACTTTGATTTTTCAACACACCCAACAAGTGCGAAGCAACAGCAATAGTGGTGAGGATCAATTACAAAAACAAAACAGTGAGTAAGAGCGGTGCAGAAATATAATTTCCCATAAAACTCACCTCTGGAACGAATTATAAGGTCCCATCGAACATTTTAAAGGCTAGAGAAATTATCGTTTTTCGCCTGGGTGGCATCATTGGTAAAGTCTCAAAAGAGAGCGGCAGAGCAAATGGTGTCTCTATATAGATTCCTACTCTATGATCTGGGAGTCCACTGCGGTGTCAGTTTTGAGGATCAGGTCTGGTACCAGGTCAGAATACATTGTAGTTAGCTACCTTCCCTCCTCCCTCACTGGTCAACCGTTACAACCGATCCTCCCTCCAGAAGGTCCACCGTTACCTTGTGACCGCCGATCCACCTTCCCCAAGGGTTAACCGTTATTTCGTGACCACCGATCCTCCGTCCCGACCCAGCGCCGTCGCTGTCCGGGTCGCCGCTCGGATTCCCGAGTCGATTCCCCGGATAATTAGCGAGCCAGGTCTCAGCCGTCAATACTTTAACTCTGTATCCAATTTACCAAATAAGCCTAAGCATATTGATTTTACTGAAGCTCGTACGTGTCTTACTCTGGGATCGGGTTGAATTCTCTTACAGCAACCACTTCTGACATAAACAAATCGAACTGCTGGATCCCGCTGAACTATCTCGGCCAAAGCAGGACCGTTACACACACCGTCAATCCACTGGCGATTCTCGTTTAAGAGGTCAAGTGTTTTCTTATTAGCATTCTCCATACTATACTTTTATATATTTTTCAAGTGTCCACACCCAGAAAAATTGAGAACGGAAAAAGCCGAGATCGGTTCTTCTCGGTTTTAGTATTGTGTCTTCACACATTTTTCTTCTCGGTTTCATGACGGAACCGATGTCGATTTTAGTATTCCGAACTAAAATCAATCTCGGTTCTGCGGTTGTTGACGAGGGGCGTGAGGGGAAGACGTATAAAAAATGAGAGTGAGAGGAGAGAGACTCCTCTCTTGAAATGACCGCAAAGTTATCGAGATAAGCGGCGTCTATATGCCTGAAAACTCACTTCTTTGTATAAGCCTAGTACTCAGATCGGTTAAGATTTTCACTGGTCGAAAAATCTTTTTCTTTGTAAAGTGACCGTAGTTTTCAAAGTTCACCCGCAATACATGTAGCATGGACTTACTGACAAGCAGCTGGGTTTGTTACCAAACGGAAAACCAATTAATTAGAAAAATTTAAAAAGGATAAGTCTGCTTGTACACAAAGCAATTAAATTAAACGAATGTTATTATTTATTATAATTATTATAAATTAAATTTATTATAAATATTATAAATTAGTAGCTTAAAGCTTCGTTCTCGTCCCACGGATGCTCCGCCATCTTTACCGAGCCACCGCAGCCCAGCTCCGAGTCCCAATAGGCATATTGGACCTTGAGAAAGTGGGAGCCGGAATGGGAACGGGATTGATCCGCTGATGCTGCAGGAAGTCGCCCAGCATCCTGGCAGTGGCTGGCTATGGCTTCTCCAACTGTTTCTTAGCGGGCGCCCTAATTTCCTCCTCCCTATAAAAGCCAGGGGTCCTATAGCTCCGCTTAAGCTGCCAAGTAGGTGGTGGTGGTAACGGAGTACTAATGGAGAGGTCGTCGGAGATCATATTACTGGCCAGATCTTACTTGTTTTGCGAAGACACGCCCGGCAGGATATCCATGTAAAGAGCGAAGTCCCACTTGGCATGTTCCTTCACACTGGGATTCTTTAGTGGATCTCCTCCAGCACTTCATTATTGCTTCCTCTGGGTGAAATCCCACAATAAAGGGCTTGGACTAGGCATCCTATTTCATCTGCACTAACCTCCTGCAGTCGATTTTGTGGATTTTTTCCATTTTTGATTTTAAGTTTCCATATCGCCTTTGCACGAACGCCGACAAAGATTAAATTTCTTATTCTTTGGGCCGCGGCTAACGGCGTTCATCGAAATTCACTCGCTAAGTCTGGTATTTTTTCTGGTATTCCCTGAACTCATCTGAGTACCGCGCTGAAAAACAGACCCGACGTAAAACGTTAGCCGCGTATTCGCCACTCGCTCACTCCTATGGTTAGCTCGCGGTTTTCGTCGATGTGAGTACCAGGCTTTAATGCTAAAATACAAATTTTAGCTAAAATGTATTGTTCTCATCATTATTATTGTTCTCACGCCCACAAGCCGCCGACAAACTTCAAAAAATCGTAAGTATGAACGCGGATATCTCGAAAACTATCAAGGATAGAGAATTCGGATTTCAGATTTAGATTCCGTAGCCTTGTAGCGCAGCGCAAGTTTGTTACGCGAATATGCCACGCCCACTCTAACGCCCACAAACCGCTCAAGCCTGTAGCACCCACAACGCTCATGCTAGAAAAAAAATGTTAACTGAAATGTATTAGTCTCGTCAGTACCTATCGATTGACCAAAAAGTTTGCCACGCCCACTCTAACGCCGATTACGCTTAAATCTGTCTGCCGCCCACATAACCATATATTGTGTATCAAGGGTAGGTGACGCACTACAATCTCGCTTTGCTGCTTGCATATATATATGACAGTCGAGGTACTCGACTATAGCGTTCTTCCTTGTTTGAATGTGACAATGTCAGAAAAAAGTAGTATGAAAAAGAGAAAAAAATATCGAACGAATGCAAATTGAGCTATTTATATGTTTGTTTTATGTTTTCTCTCAAAAATTGCTGGTTTTTCAAAAAGTGGTAGATAATTAGTTGTTTAATATCGCCGAAGTGGCACATTTCTTCCCAACGGGAGTCACTTCCGCGATCCGAATGCGATATCGAGGACGATCGTTTTCATCTTCTAGAAGTCACTTAATAGTGCCTTCCGCGATAGACTAATAAACTGGGGCATTTATCCCAAACCGCCCATACAAATCAAATGTCTTACATTTTTTTTACACTTCCCTGCTCTTTCTCCCAAGCTTATTATTTTAAAATAAAAAAAAATTATTTTATTTTTAAAGCCTAGTACTCACATTGACGAAAACCGAGAGCTAACCATAGGAGTGAGCGAGAGGCAAAAACGCGGCTAAAGCTTTTCGTCGGGTCTGCTTTTCAGCGCGGTACTCAGATAAGCTAAGGAAATACCAGAAAAAATGATGAACGCCGTTAGCCGCGGCTCAAACAATAAGAAATTTTATCTTTGGCGGTATTCGTGCAGAAGCGGTGGGGAATTTAAAAATTAAAAATGGAGGAAAAGCCCCAAACACGGCTAGAGGAGGTCAGTGCAGATGAAAAAGGACGCCTTATCCAAGCTGTTGCCCATTATTGTGGGACTTGACCGACAGGAAGCTATACCACAACGAGGCAAATCCGCAGAATAGTTGAAGTGCTGGACGAGATCCACTAGAGAATCCCAGTGGGAAGGAACACGGGACATCGCTCAATCTCCGACGAGCTCTCCATTGAGGACTCCACCTCCACCAGCTACTTGACAGCTAAAGCGGAGATGGAGGACGCGCAGGCTTCTATAGGGAGGAGAAAATAAGGTCGCCCGCTAAGGGACAGCTAGAGGCCATTATTAGCCAGCCTATTGGGACTCGGAGCTGTACTACAGATGGCGCGGGAAAGATGGCAAAGCATCCGTGGGACGAGAATGAGGCTTTACACTACTTATTTTCATAAATAGAAACATTCGTTGAACATTCCATTTATTTTTAATTTAATTTATTTGTGTACCTCCTTTTTAAATTTCTCCAATTGATTTGTTTTTCGTTTGGCATCAAGCCCAGCTGCTTGTCAGTAAACCCATGCTACATGCATTGCGTGTGAACTTTAAAAACTTCGGTCACACTACAAAGAAAAAGATTTTTCGACTAGTGAAACTCTTAGCCGATCTGAGTACTAGGCTTAAGTCTTGTTATGCAATCCTTTTATTTTTTTGTGACACCTTTCGATAGGCGTATCACTTGTTGCGATCGGACCATCACAGTAGATTTTCATTTCTTCGTGTATATAATAGTAGTCGCCTTTGCAAACTATCCTGTCACTACGCTGCTACCACGAACCGTCACTACGTGGACTACCGTCCACAGTGATTTCTTCAAAACGCTTAGGTACCAAAATATTTATTAAAAAACAAAAAGAAAAGACACTGACTACTTATAGTATTAGTATATTGCCTTAGATATTCCCAAAAATATTTGACCTTACTTTATGGGGTCGGAAACGTCTCCTTCACTGCGTTGCAAACTTCTGACTGAAATCATTATATCCTCTGCAATGGTATTAAAATATGATTATAATATGTATTATAGTATATACATATATTTTTGATCGGGATCACTAGCCAAGTCGATATAGCCATGTCCGTCCGTCCGTTCGTCCCTCTGTCCGTCTGTTTGTACGAACGCTGAGATCTCGGAAACTACAAGAGCTAGAATGTTAGGATTTGGCATGAAGTCGCTTGGGCTTCATGCGCAGCGCAAGTTTGGTTCTTCAGGGTGCCACTCCTACTTTAAAGTCCACAATCGTCCATAACCCTAAACCGTCTAGCGCACACATTTTTCTAAATTTTGTAAAAATTTAAAAGCGACTTTGTTCTTATTATCAATACCCATCTGCATGCCAAAAATCGGACCATTCAATATAACCAAACCATAATTAATAATAAGCAAACTCAATAGATTGCGAGAGGGCTGGAGATATATACCCTTCAGTTCTGCAGTAGGGACGCGGTGACATGGCTCAAGGCAAAAAGCTTTTTTTGTGCCTAAAACGCTGTGCCGCTGTTGACGTCAGCAGAGCAGTCGGCGCAGCGTAGAAGACTGCCCACGAAAACGATCGTGCAACAAAGAGAGGCAGATATTCGGATATTTCCCTCTCTTTCTTGTCTTATAATCTGCTGCACTCCGCGCTCGCAGAGACAAATTTCGGCTGGTCCGTTATTTTTTTTTGCGTCTCTCCGTTATGTTCGGCTAGCGACTAATATTTCGGCGGAAAAATTTTCGTGGAGAAGCGACATGTGAATGCCCTAATATTTAAGGAGCATTATTGTGTATAGAAAAAAACAACTAATATTGTTTTATAAAAGTAAACTATTTGATTATAGTAAAATTTAGAAAATTGAATTTACTTATAATGTTATATTTACTTATTATACATTCTTATTACAATATAATTTTATAGTTAAGTTATAGAAATTTAGTCCGTTAAAATTGATTTAAGTATTTAAAACATTTAAGTATTAACATTTAAAAAAAAATCGTATTGTATTTTTTACTCAAGAAGTAAAAACTATATAGTCGGATATATTTCACTTTAGAAAGGGTATAGGTGCAGTGGCACGCGCCAACAGCGAAGAGAAAACAAAAGAAATCTAGTAAAGGGGTGAGAAGACTTGGTGCATTCTGTTTGAGTGATTGAAAGGGAAGCATCCATTTTAATGGTGCGCAGCAGAGTTACTTTAATCGTTTAGTTAATATAACAAACACAGGTAAGTGCTACATTAAGTTTAAGATGTTGTGCATTGATCTTAGTTTAAAGTACGTAAATTTTGAAGGTATTCAATGGGTTCCGTTAGCCGAAAGTGGATGACGAAATGTTTTGTGCCAATAAAAATTCTGCAACAAGCTATAAAAGGTAAATATACAATTAAACAAATAAAACGCATTTTTTAAACATATGTTTTTTCAGGAGCGTTGGCCAAGGATTCAGAGGACCCGGACAAAGGTTTAAGAACGGCGATGTCTAACGTTAAAAATAAGCTTACGAAGCAAAAAAACAGAAACAATAATTGTACAATTTTTGAAAATCTAAATAGTACCATATAATTAAAATGAATTAAAATAAAATGAATTAAATTCTATATTTTTTTAATTGAAAACTCAAGGAAAAATTCTGATTTTCACAAGTGATTCACTTGGGACGGGTCCCTTGCAAGTGATTTCACAAGTGAAAACTCAAGGAAAAATTCTGATTTTCCCAAGTGTTTCACTTGGGACGTGTCCCTTGCAAGTGATTTCACAAGTGAAAACTCAAGGAAAAATTCTGATTTTCCCAAGTGATTCACTTGGGACGAGTCACCGGCACGTGACAGGCCATACGAAAAATGAGTATAAGGAACAAGTGAAATCCCGTAGGACTTCGAAAAATTTTCATTTGAATTTTCACTTGTGAAAATGCGGACATCCCATACAATTTTCTATATGGAGCGTCACTTGTTCTTCACTTGTGCAAGAGGACATGTCCCACGGGATTCACAAGGTGATTCACAAGTGAAACTTTTTTTTTGGAACTGAAGGGTATGTACAGAAAATCAGCTGCTTACGGAATTTTACTACCGCCACCTAGGTTTCACTTTATGTGGCGTGTTAGTGAAATCTCGTAAACAGCCGATCGGAATGAACGATAGATGGGGCTTTTTTGTTAGCTGAGTAACGGGTATCTGATAGTCGAGGCCGTCGACTATAGCGTTTTCTCTTGTTAAAATTGTGTTAGTGAAAAATCGGTCGCAACTGTTGACGACATAAGCTATATAGTCAAACTAAACAAAAGTCCAGACCTAATTCGTGTTTCAATTTGTTACCAACCCTTTCAATTAAAATGTTCGTCCACAACTTGGTCGAAAGTTTTTCTGCAAAAAAAATTATGGAAGCAGAAAGTTTGCAACAGGATGACCGGGAATGGTGCCCTAAGCCTCGAATACGGCAATCCCACAAAGTGCTCTTCAGGTTGCTCATAAATGCTAACTGACAATCGATAACTGTCAGACATATAAATCACGCCGGAGCCAGCGGCCAGGTGGCGCCACCTAGGTGTTATATTTGGCTCCCAAAAGTGTGACCGAGTCCACCGAAAATAGAGCGACCACAACCAATTCAACTTGTAATACATTGATGCATTATTCAGCTGCCCTAGAAGCTGCAGCTTAAAGCACAACTTTGCAGCTTTGGCCACCAAAATTAACTATGTATTTAACACAAAACAAGAGAGAACGCTATAGTCCATGCCATCGACTATTAAATACCCGTAGCTCAGCTAAGGGGTGATGGATATATACAAGCAAAATCCCATTAACTTTTTCCCAAGACATGGAACATCTGCCGTGGCACCCTGCTGAAATAAACTTGGGCTGCGCGAAAAGGTCAAGAATTTACATGCCAAATCCCAACTTTCTAGCTTTTACAAATTCCGGGATCTCAGCGTTCATACATACGTACAGACGGACATGGTTAGATCAACTAGGCTAGTCATCCTGATCAAGAATATATATAAACTATAATTTATAATTTATAATATATATATTTTACTCTACGAGTAGCGGGTACAATAATACAAAAATTGGCCAGATCGTACCACTATATCCTTGAGCTTCCATAGGAAGGATAAATAGTTAATTTTTATTTATGAATAATTAATTTTTATTTATGAAATCGATTAAATTCTGTAAATTCGATGATCTAATGTCATAAGCGGTGTCTATTTCGAAAATGATCTTTTGAACTGCGTACCAAGCTTGCTCTGAGGCTTCCGGGTAGCTCAACGAGTAAGACATGAAACACTTAAAACACAAATCTATGCTTTTCAGGAAGGAGTCACACTTTACCAGCGACTTGTCAAAGTAAACAAAGAAATCTAAGAACTCCAGCCCAGACGGTGCGTGAATACGATAATTATAGATGGCTGTATGGTTGATCCCTTTAAATACTTTTACCTGACTATATTGTTGATACGACCTTCATAGTCATTCAAGCTTGAAAGCCGAAATAATAATTATGTAGTTATGACAACATTTTCTGCGTAAACAGAAAACTTACCAACGTTGGCGTGTTTTACATCAAGTAGTTGTCGCTTGCAGTCATCGTTGTGGATGTGCCGTCTAAAATATAACAGAAATTTGTCCGTTAAGCTATTCCACCTATCGAACAGGAGATGTGTCTTCCCTCGGTAAAGGAAATCAAAATCAATCTCGATCTATGGAAAAATATACAATACATAAATCACTCTTATAATTTTGAAAAGAAAACAGTAAAATAGACAATCACCACTAAGAAACCTAACTAAACAGACAATCAAATAAACGTATGTATGTAAGATTACCAAAGAAGAAAGTTTAGAATGACCTAATTTTGGCCAGTCTTGCATGAATTCCAAATAGCTTAGCGATTTTACATCTTCTTGGCTAATTTTATAAGTTTTTTCCCAGTTTCTACAGACTTTGCTCCAATCCGATGAGTGATAGTCCCTTGTCGTAGTCTTCAAAATCGTGTGGAATATTTTCATCATGTTCTTTGCCAGATAAAACTTTGCGACATCTGTTCTTATACTTAGAATAAGATTTTCCACTATGTTACTATGTTACTATGTTTTTTCCCCCGAGGAATAAAATAATAGTCCATAAAATAAAAGCAGATTGTGTAAAAATAGAATTGTGTGGTTTTTGATTGGGGTTTAAGTATTACCCGGCTTTTCGCTTCACAAAGAAAAATCTCGTCCAACAACTTTGAAAAATCTGCGGTTTGAACAACAATAATGTTGCGGAAAATCTCTTCTATAGTTATGTTTGTTAAAATATATCTTTGATTTTCCGTCAACACTTTTTGTTGAAATATATGAAATTTGTTGTTAGCAAATATTGCATAATTTGTTTTCCGAAAAAGTTAATTTAAATAAGGTGAGATTCCATATAAAAATTCACTCGATACTTGTTCGGAACAGCGATCGGCACTTGAGACTGTAAGATTATTTTAAAGAGAAAAATTTAACTTAAAATATCTGTATTTCTTACCTTTGCTTTCTTCCACCCCGTCAACCTGAACCTGAAGAGCACGCGGAGCCCAATCGGTGGGATGGCCTCTTTAATTTCATCGTCATTTATGTATTGAAGGCACTCGTAAAAAGCCCCGGCACCTAAAACAAGAAATAATTTTACATTTATGTCGTGCTTAAGATGGCTGCGAATAACAATCATAATCTATTACATATGTACATATACATATATTGCATACGCATATGTATGTGTACATTTGAGGTTGTCGTGTAGCACTGTGCGTGCATGCAAACAGCGCACTATGGGGACTTTGACCTGTTTTTTTGGCATAAATTAATAACTCCTGAACTACGCAAGGCATTTTGATAATTTTTTTTCTAGTGGTGGACACACCACCCCCGTGTCGCCGAAATTTATGTTCTTCATTTTCGATTTCAATATTATAAAAGAAGTCATAATCGTCTTCTTCATAATAATCTGCACCGTCTACAAATTCCTTTGCAGGTTTAAAGTCGCATGATAGCAATGCAATGACTTCATGTGGAAGGGAAAATCGCTTATGTTTTTGAATGCACCTATTTAAATGTAAAGATGAATTGAAACACATCTGTGAATCCACAAAATCCGTTGTGCTTCCTTGCATGATGAAGTCTTCGGACATGTAAGTTTTATTCCTCGCTTCTGCTGCCTTCTCTCCAAAATACCCGGCTGGAAGAACTGTGTTTTCTAATAGTTGTTTAGAGCGCACTAAAATTTTGTGTACTGTCGCTGTCATTGGAAGCCAGGGATATTTGTCCACAATGAGTGCTCCAGTTTTATGGCAAAGCTCTTCAAATTTGTCTAGGCTTAATGGTAATTCACATGATAAGCTAATGAGGATTATCCTCATGTGCAAAAGTATTTGGATGACAACGCCTATAATTTCTGAAAAAACTTTATCGTTATTGAATGCTTGGCGAGCAGTATTTCCAACATTCATTCTTCCGAATCCGCCTTGATTTGGCTGATCCACCTTTAACGTAAGTCTCTCCGAAAACAATTTCCGGATGTACTTTTTTCTTTGCGAAACCAGAATTTTATTCTCTGGACTCGTAATTCTCCACTTTCGTACGCTGATTTTGTAACCAGTATGGAGTACAAATTCAAAAAATCGAATCTAGGTGTACAGCGGACTTACCACATGTTTTAAATTGTCCAAAACAGGTACGAACTGAAAGCATTTAAAATTGTTGTTCATCAGAAAATCTTTTGGTGTCGCATTGTAAATGGGGCAAGCTTGGAATGATTTTGTGTTCGTTAATGCATTGAGTACTTTGCCGTCAATCACTGTTAGATAGAGACTAAACTTTACAACAATGATTTGCTTGTCATGGATTACCTTGCATGGTATTAAATTTTTAATTTCCTCTTGTATATGTAAGTTTTCTTTCGTAATAACATCTCTTGATTCTTTCAAAAACTCCAGTTTTACGGGTCGACAAAATCATATGCTTTGCGGGGTACGAATATTCCACAAAACATTGCAAGCCGAATCTATTAGGAGAAGAGGAGTAACAGTCGAAGCAAACAGTGATGAATCGTCGGTATTAGGCTGGCAGTTACTGTATGCCTGGTTGTAACTTGCTTGTCCCGTGCTGCCATCAAACCCATAGCTCAATATTAGTTCGGCCGATGAGAGGGTTGTTTTCTGGTATTTTATAGACGTTACAATAGTCTTGATGACCCACTATTCTCACCGTGATCTAGAAGATCTTGCAGGGCAACTTTTGCAACGGTATCTGTTATTGTAGTATTGGCGGGTCGGCAATGCTTTTTCTTTTCCGCTCCAATTTTATAGTGTGTATAAATGTCTGCATTTCTGGTCCTTGCGTCCTCTCGAATTGCAATATTGATCTTTTGTGAAACTTTGATCAAGAATTAAAGCCAAAGCCTTTTTAGCGGTACAACGGACATAGTTTTGTACGGGATTGCTTAAAAATGTCCTAAGAGTTTTGGCTTTTGTTGGACTAAGGGGAAGTACTTTTAGGACGGCAGCTAGATCGATGAGCCCCCGTCTGCGAGAAGCTATGCTTGTCGCTTAAATCAGTAATTATACCCGTTACTCGTAGAGTAAAAGGGTATACTAGATTCGTCGGAAAGTATGTAACAGGCAGAAGGAAGCGTTTCCGACCCCACAAAGTATATATATTCTTGATCAGGATCACTAGCCGAGTCGATCTAGCCATGTCCGTCTGTCCGTCTGTCCGTCTGTCTGTCCGTCCGGATGAACGCTGAGATCTCGGAAACTATGGGAGCTAGGCTATTAAGATTTGGCGTGCAGATTCCTGAGCTTCTTACGCAGCGCAAGTTTGTTTCGGCACAGTGCCACGCCCACTCTAACGCCCACAAACCGCCCAAAACTGTGGCTCCTACAGTTTTGATGCTAGAATAAAAATTTTAACTGAAATGTATTGTTCTCATCAATACCTATCGATTGACCCAAAAAAAAGTTTGCCACGCCCACTTTAACGCCCACAAACCGCGAAAACCTGTGACGCCCACAATTTTCATGCTAGATAAAAAATTTTAACTGAAATGTATTGGTCTCGTCGATACCTATCGATTGATCCAAAAAAAATTTTCCACGCCCACTCTAACGCCCATAACGCTTAAATCTGTATACCGCCGGTAGGTGGCGCATTTTAATCTCGCTTTGCTGCTTGCATATCTCCATATAGCTGAGTAACGGGTATCTGATAGTCGAGGTACTCGACTATAGCGTTCTTCCTTGTTTTGAATTATATTTCTGCGCCGTTGAGAAGGCTGCTGCATCCTTCTTCTGGCCTCTTGTACCTTTTAAAGATAATGTCAATTTTGGGCGTCCAGCTAATTTTCTTTTCGGCTTTGCTCTGCTTTCGTTTCCAATTAAACCTAAGCTTAGATTGCTTTCCATCCAATTTGAATATTTCACTGTGAACTTGTCCATTTTTCTATGGCATTTTTGCCATAGTATTGATAAATTTACCGACAACATTCGTGTTTTCTTCTTCAGACAAGTTTCATTCATTTGAAGGAAACTGTCGTTGGTGTGCTCACAAATTAAAAAGAATACGGCACTCTGGTTGTTACGGCCGCACTTTTGCGTGCGCCAAACATCTAACAGGGCCGCATTTCCAATCGAGAGGTTGCTACCTACAAATTTAATTTTCGCGAAAAGTCGCAAAAATCGCAGTTTAAGTCTGGATTCTTTCAAATAGGAATTAATCAGTCTACAACATGGTCTAGGACACTTACTCAACAAATTTTAACATTTTTTGAAAACTTTCTTTAAAGTTGAAATTTTGTTCCAAAAGTTACACGAAGACTTTACCCCCTAAATTATTAAATTGTTAGAACATGTTCTAACATGTTCTTTCAGCTTGTAGCAGCTGAGTTTGACAGCTGTTATTTTAACAGTGGGCTGTTAAATTAACATTTCTGTTATGTAACATGACATTTTGATCTGTTCTTAATTCGATAACATCAATATATCGAAATTTGAAATACTTGTGAAAATCACATTTATGCCAAAAAAAAACAAGACGAAGGGGTAAACTTCCGTTTAGCTCCAACGCCCAATATTGTTCAAACTTTCCATATCGACGTGTTTTTGGGTCCTGATTACGGGAAAAAAAATCAAAGTTGGCGCAAATAACGGAATCTTGGAAAATAGCGGTAAAATCCGTAAATTTTTTGTTTTTTTCCGAAAATATAACGAAAATCAAAAACTGTTTCAGACAAAAACAAAAGATATTTATAAATCGGATCTTTTTTGTTATAATCCGAAATCTTAATGGTTACCGAAAAAATCCTGAAAGAAATAGTTTAAATTTTAGCGCAGGGGGGCGACTTGGACGTAAAGTGTTCGCTTCCTTTAAGCAGCATAATTACCGTCTTACTGGTGGATACGTCAACACTGACTTCCATCCCCCACGTTTCAACGATGGACATTAGTTGCGCTCTTTTTGTCTCCAGCGCGAGTCGGGAGTTTCCCTCGACAAGAATCAGCAGATCATCCGCATACGCACTCAGTGTGCAGTATGACTCAAGGCGCCGGATCAGTACATCCATCAGCAGATCCCAAATAAATGGACCGCTGATTGATCCCTGCGGTCAGCCTCTAGTTACGGGGACATCAACTTCCTCGTAACTGCTTCGGATAACTGACCTTCTGCCTGAGAAGAAGCTCTGCCATAAGCCCATCTCTCGGTATCCTAACTCGGCCAAGCGGCGCAGTGCAGCACTCCATTCCACATTGTCGAAGGCTCCCTTAAAGTCCACGAAAATGCCGAGCACGTATTTCGCAGGGCTGGCGTGAATACTGCTCTTCACGTGCATCCAAGCATCCTCCAGACAACGTCATTGGCGAAAACCCGAACTGCCACCTGCAGTCTTCCGAAAGAACTTCTCTCACACGATCTACCATGATGGTCTCAAGCACTTTTCCGAAAACCGGAAGCAGGCAAATCCCGCGGTACGACGATGGCTCACACCTGTCCTTGTCGGGTCCCTTGAGCAGAGCCACCACACGTGGCCATTTCCACTCTGCAGGGAAGTACCCCGACCGGATACAGCTGGAATACATCGCCGTCAGATGCTGAGGTATATTGGGATCAGGTGTTGTTTTCCTACGAAAGCAAATTTAATATTTTTCGATCCGATGGCCGTCAGAACGAGTGGAGAAAGCCAAAAACTGCATTGGATAAAATAAATTTGGCACCAACAGTGAAACACGGCGGCGGAAAAGTCATGGTGTGGGGATGCATGTCATCTGCGGGTGTTGGGCAGTTGGTACTTATAGAAGGAATCATGGACAAGACTTATTACCTCAATATTTTGAGGGACAACATTAAAAAAAGTGCCTCAAACCTAAGCATGCCGAACTCATTCACTTTATAAAAAATAAAAAACTAATAGTGCCATTCAGTTAATAATCTATTATTTAACCAAATACAAGAAATATGGAATCACAAAAATGACACACAAGCCTGAAAATAACATTTAAAGTCAAAAAATGCAAGTGTGCCAGCACTTAAGTGCGGGACTGTAGGTGTAAAATATTTTTTTTTTGCGAAACGTTTAACTCCGTTCCCTTCGGCATTTTGTTAGAGACTTACACCTAGAATGACACGAAAAGTTTATGTTTTTCCCCGAATTCGGTCTTTAAGCCTAGTACTCACATCGACGAAAACTGCGGCTAACGCTTTTGGTCGGGAATGTTTTTCAGCGCGGTACTCAGATGAGCTAGATGAACGCCGTTAGCCGCGGCCTAAAGAATAAAAAATGTAATCTTTGGCGTTGTTCGTGCAAAAGCGGCGTGGAATTTAAAAAATTAGAATGGAAGAAAAACCCCAAAAACGCCTAAAGGAGGTCAATGCAGATAAAAAAGGACGCCTAATCCAAGCTGTGGCCCATTATTGTGGGATTTCAAGTCGGCAGAATAGTTGAAGTGCTGGAGGAGATCCACTAGAGAATCCCAGTGGGAAGGAACATGCCGAATGGGACTTTGCTCGATCTCCGAGGAGCTCTCCATTGAGGAACCACCGTACTCCACCTCCACCAGCTACTTGGCAGCTAAAGCGGAGATGGAGGACGCGGCTTCTATAGGGAGGAGGAATTAAGGTCGCCCGCTAAGGGACAGCTGGAGGAACCATCACCAGCCATTATCAGGATGCTGGGCGAGTTCATGCAGCATCAGGCGGAACAACCCCGTTCCCAATCCGGCTCCCACTTCCTCAAGGTCCAATATGCTTATTGGGATTCGGAGCCGGAGTGCAGATGGAAAGATGGCGAAGAATCCGTGGGACGAGAAAAAAAGCTTTAAACTACTAATTTACATAAATAAAACCTTCGTTGAATATTCCATTTAATTTTTGGCTATTTTCCTTGTGCACCAGCAGACTCTTCTTTTTTAAATTACTCCAGTTGATTTCATTTCCGTTTGTCCACAAACCCAGCTGCTTGACGGAAAGACCATGCTACATGCATTGCGGGTGAACTTTGAAAACTTCGGTCACACTACAAAGAATAAGATTTTTCGACTAGTGAATCTCTTAGCCGATCTGAGTACTAGGCTTAAGTACTTTCGGCATTATTTCTAATTTGTTCAAAATTTCAGGGTGACCAAAACTTATAGCCGAAAAACTACCAAAATACGAGCAACAAATATGACTTCTGTACGATTAATCGATAAAATTAAAAAAAACTGACAATACAATCATAAAACAAAACTTGCTTCGCTCTAATTTTTTTTAAGCGGAAATAAGCGAAATGAAATTTAAAATAACTAAGATTTCAAGCCATAAACATTTTGAACTATTTTGTAAGCTATTTGATGTTAAAATATGCTAAATCTAGCTTAAAATAAGCTAATATGGCAACACTGGCCTGGATAGAGGTGGAGAAACATCGATGCCAACAGCGATGACATCGATGTTTTCAAAACATCGGCAACATCGATGTTTACCGGGTCAATCGATGTTTTTCTAATTCTAAGGCACATAGAGGAAGATTGACGGATTGTAGGTACATATGTAATTTAATTTAACCAATTCATTTATTGTATAAATAATATTTATATGACTACAGATGGCGACGCGTTTAAAACGTAAGCTAAAAAATACTTCTGCGTTCTTCGTGTAAGATCATCGACCGTTGTTGATAAGCTCCTCTTTTTAAACAAGAACAAACGTAAAAAATATGTAAATATATATACTAGAGTTAGGGATAGTAAAGTAAGGACCATGTTCATAATGAACACTGATATTAAATTTGTTTTTTTTTTAGTTTTTATTTACAAAGTAAGGATAGTACAATATACTACAAAAGTGGACCATGTATATAATGAACAATTTTATTTTAATTTGTTTTTCTTTTCGTTTTTATTTAAAAAACGAATAATAAAATAAATCATTTTTTGTTAAAATTAGATTTTTATTTTTAAGCCTTACGAATTAAAATAAAGTTTAAATACACAAAAAAAACTGCTTATTTTTTTGTTCAAAACATCGATGAAACATATATATTTTTCGCCAAAAACATCGATGTCCGTGAACATCGATGTTACTCCACCTCTAAGCACCATCTTCTCTTCCCAGCTCAGACTCATGAGGTCTTCGGCATACAGCAGATCGTATTCCTCCAGCGGTATCCACGCTTAAGCTTGTATTTATGTAACTACCATTTGCATGGCAGCTAAATCAAACGGGGGAACGCCAGCAAGAACCTGCAGTGCCACAGTGGACACTGTTCGGCATACCGAACACGTCTTCCGCGTCTTGCCATACCGAGGCACCAAATAGCGCACAGGGCAACATGAGCTCGGCATAAATGGTCCGCCTAGCTCGAGGACTGAAACCCCAGTCTGCTCGAAGCGCACGCGCCAATGCTGCAACGACTCTAGCCATACGCTGTCAAAGGTTCCCGACGTGCTCGAGAAATCTTAAGCCTTCGCCGACTGTGATGCCAAGGTACCGGCAGCTGCTTACGTACGGTAAGCATTGTCGAAGGCTCCCTTACAGTCCACGAAAATCCCGAGCACGTATTTCGCCGGGCTGGCGTGAATACTGCTCTTCACGTGCATCCAAACATCCTCCACGCAACGTCCTTGGCGAAAAACCGAACTGCCACCTGCAGTCTTCCGAAAGAACTTCTCTCACACGATCTACCATGATGGTCTCAAGCACTTTTCCGAAAACCGGAAGCAGGCAAATCCCGCGGTACGACGATGGCTCACACCTGTCCTTGTCGGGTCCCTTGAGCAGAGCCACCACACGTGGCCATTTCCACTCTGCAGGGAAGTACCCCGACCGGATACAGCTGGAATACATCGCCGTAAGATGCTAAGGTATGGCGCGCCACACAGCCTTGCAAATCGTACCGTTGATGCCGTCCATGCCAGGCGAGCGTTTGCTCTTCAACCTAGCGACACAAGCACCAACCTCAGAAACTTCCAGGGCCGGTGGGAATTCCTCCGCTGAGGCAATCGGTGCATCGGACTCCGCAACTGGGAAAAAGTTGCGGAGGAGAACACGCGCACAGTCACTCCAGTTGGTGACTAGCTCGCCATTTACGCGAAGGCACCCAATCTCCGTCAGTTTCTGGCGACCTCGGCACATCTTGTAGACACGCCCCAAGGGATCGTATGAGTTCTCTCCCACGAAGCGTCTCCAGCTGTCCTCCTTTGTCCTCAGGATGAGTTTCTTGTAGGCGGCTGAGGCTTGTCTCAGCTCGCGCACAACAAGCTCGGCCACGTCGTCATAGCGACGGCGTCTGGCATCCTGAAGTCGGCGCCTAAGTCTCCTGTCGCACTAAGGTCAGCGGTCCTGCAGTCCTCCTACCCAGAACAAGGTCGCACACTTAGTGGACGATCCTGCGAAGGGTAGAGACCAGTTGGTCCAGCGGCGATTCTGAGAAGACTTCCGGAAGTTCGGTTGCCCTTCTCACCATTTCCTGCTCGAACAAACGCCAACGTGCATTGGTGCATTGAGAGCTAGGCTCTCAACGGCTGTATCGGTCGTTGGGTTGGCCACAACAGTAATAATGTTGTGGTCACTCAACTCCCAATCGTCCACTCTCCACCCATATGTGGCTAGCATAGATCCTGCAACGTTGGCGATCGTCACGTCGATGTCACTACGTCCGTTGTTGGAAACGAACGTGTATACCGAACCTGGCTGGTTTAGAACCATGGCTTCCTTCTCCACAATCCACTGAGACAGCAGCTCACCCCGATTGTAGTTGGCAAGTCCCTCAGCGTGAGGAGGGAGCTTACTAAACCACATGGGGGATGCTGCGTTCGCATCGAGGCCAAGGATTGCGGGGGTTCTGCTGGCCAGCAGCAGGACCGCATCCAAGTACGCGAGGTACGGCGATAAGTCGGCCTCAAACTGACAATATGCGGAGCATAGAAAGATTAAGCCAAATCTTCCTTTAATGCTCACACATACGCCGTACTCCGTGGTGAGGAGCTCCATTTGCATGCAGGTGACATCCTGGTGATTAACTAGGATGGCCGCCTTTCCTCCTCGATCGGTAAAACTCCTTATACCGTCAGGCAGCTCATCCATCCTCCCGTCGTTCACATATGGCTCCTGAACCAGTGCGAACAGGCTCTTGCTCTCTCACAATCAGACTCCGAGCTCGATGGTCGCAGCTCGTCCTTTGCCACAAGTGGCTTGGATGAAGCTATACATTGTTAATGTCACCCGCGCCAGCACCGCCGCATACACAGGGAACCCGGGGGACAGCATATGGTGCGTCGATGGGTAGCCCTTGAAGCGGCAACTCCGGCAGTCCACCGGATTGATGCAGCCTCGCGCATTGTGGCCAGCCTGCCCGCACTGTCGGCAGACCTTGTTCTTCTCGTTCATCCTACAACTGGACACCTTGTGGTCGAAACCGACGCAACTATGGCACGCATAAGTGCGCACCAAGGCCCGGCAGTAGAGCTGTAAAAACATCGATAGTGCCCCTACTCGATGTTTTCGATAGTGATAGTCCAAACCATCGATATATACAATGTATTAAACTATTAAACACACATAAAAACAAATAGGTTAAAAATTTAAAAGATTTTGTATATAATAATTACTTATATTTTTTTTTATTCATAAGTTAGAAAACTTAAAAATTCTCGTATGCTTTAAAAAGTCGTTATAAGCCATTATCGTTTGCCTTCTGATGCTAAAATCGAGAACATTAAAACTATTAATGAAAAACCAAGCACATTTCATAAACATGTTTTTTTATTGATTATAATTATAAGCGAAAACATGATTATAAATTAAAGTTAAGAACCAGTTAAGATAATAATGATTTTAATGAAATTAACAAAAGAGAGATCATCCGTTCCTCGGGAATTACATGATATTGATATAGTTGATTATAAATTAAATAAAGTTAAGAACTACATGAGATTATAATGAATATAATGAGATTAACAAAAGAGATATCATCCATTCCTCGGGAATTGTTGTTGATTACGAATTAAACAAAGAAAACGTTTGATAAAAAATATATAATACCTTGGCACGCGAAGTATCTCTTGCAGCCTGGTGGCTGCGTTTTCCCTTAGCACGGCCTCTACCGCGACGACTAACGCTGCTGCTGCGACTCTTCGCCGACTCGACAACGTCCATTCTAGGCGACATTTACCGGCAACTTCTCTAACTAAGAAATAATGCTTAGCAAAGCCACTCACACAGTTATTATACCCGTTACTCGTAGAGTAAAAGGGTATACTAGATTCGTCGGAAAGTATGTAACAGGCAGAAGGAAGCGTTTCCGACCCCACAAAGCCGAGTCGATCTAGCCATGTCCGTCTGTCTGTCCGTCCGGATGAACGCTGAGATCTCGGAAGATTTGGCGTGCAGAATCCTAAGCTTCTTACGCAGCGCAAGTTTGTTTCAGCAAAGTGCCACGCCCACTCTAACGCCCACAAACCGCCCAAAACTGTGGCTCCTACAGTTTTGATGCTAGAATAAAAATTTTAACTGAAATGTATTGGTCTCGTCAATACCTATTGATTGATCCAAAAAAAATTTGCCACGCCCACTCTAACGCCCATAACGCTTAATTCTGTATACCGCCGGTAGGTGGCGCATTTTAATCTCGCTTTGCTGCTTGCATATCTCTATTTAGCTGAGTAACGGGTATCTGATAGTCGAGGTACTCGACTATAGCGTTCTTCCTTGCTTTCCTTTCGATCTGGCAGCATCGCAGCAACCACTTAGCGGATGCACACTCCCGCTAGCACAGCTGATAGCGCGAGAGAAGTCCCGCAAATTTTAATACGCTTTTTAGTGTTCAAATCCACCGACTTACCACAATAATGAGGAGCACGATAAACACACGTCCGTCGTTAAGCCATTCATGCGCGTCACTCTCAGCATACTTTGAACACAATATCAACGCGGATTTAGCTTTTTTTTTAAATTTCACTGTAGCACAATATATCTTTTACTTTAGTAAAACTGGGCGCTGAGTGCTGTGAGCTGTGAGCTGGGAGCTATATTCTTCAGAAAGCAGAATATATACATATAAATAAACCGCGATCATGAACAAATTTGCGGGTCCGTTTTATAAAAATAAACAAAAAAAATAATAGCCGCGGAGTCTTTCGGGAGGATTTACGTCTTTGTAGAGCAGAACCTTAAGGTCCAGACATATGGGTGATCGAGAATTTATAATCCAGTGTAGGCTGCTAGCTTTAAGTTTGAGATGTACTTTCTTGCATTTAATGTGTTTCCTCCAGGTTAGACGTCTGTCGAGATGGACGCTGAGATATGTTACATCGGTGGCTTAGGGGATCTGCGTACTGTTTAAAGTAAGCGCTCACGAAAAGTATAGTTCTGCAGGAATTTTATCCAAGACACTTTTAAAAATAGAAATTGGCGTCCATCCAACTGTTGATGAAAAAATAGCAATAACATCACTCTTAGGAAATGTAGTGAAAAACGTTCAAGACCTCACCTCCAAAACATATCCGGAAATTTCTAACATACTATGTAAAAGCTTAGATTGGCTATCTGAGCGCGCCATTTTGACAACGAAAAATGAAAGAGCAACCGGAATCAATAAACTATTGCTTAACTCATTTGATGGTTTAGAAGTCTCCTATAAATCGGTCGACTGATGTTGATAATGACGAATTTTAAAATTATTTGAATCGCATAGCATAGCATAGTCTTTGTCCTAAGATTGGAGCAAAGTTATGCAATGGGACACGATTGCAGATAAAATGTCTCAATAAGAACGTAATCGAATCACCAGGGGGAAACGGCGTTTATACCCAGGATCCCATTAATACCGTCCGGTCTGCCGATTCAGTTTAAAAGGCTACAATTCCTCTAAAAGTTTGCTTTGCAATAACTACAAATAAATCGCAGGGACAGACTTTGAAGTTGGCTGGACTAGATCTAAGAGAAGATTGCTTCTCTCATGGACATTTTTAAGTCACATGCTCTAGAGTTAGTTCTGCCAGTAGCCTTATGATTCTCGCTCCTAAAGAATCTTCTGAAAATGTTGTTTACACTGAGGTTTTGTAGTAATCATATTAATTAACAGAATTAAACTAAGACAGTTTCAGTGGAATGGATATAATTGGAGATACCACATTAAATGGAAATGAGATAGTCCTTAAAACCGTAGCTCAAACTAATTTTAAGCGAACGAAGTCGCGCCGGGTATAGCTAGTTTATAATAAGTTTGAACAAGAATCTCCCTACACTCAAACAATTATTTTTTTACAGACTAGAAAATTAGACCCAAAAATGAAATCGCCCTAAAATTAAGAAAATAGTCCTAGGTGTAGGAAAAATCGCCATAGAAAATATTTTTAGGGTTAATTTTTCTAAATGCCAAATTTGTCTTGTTTTTGGATCCTAATTACCGAAAAAATAGACAATCTTGGAAAATAACGGAAAAAACCATAAAATTTTTGGTTTTTTGCTGTTTTTTCCGAAAATATAAGGAAAATCAAAAAATGTTTCAGACAAAAATAAAAGATATTTTTAAAATTGATCTTTTTTGTTATTATCACTTTTTCCAAAAACTTATTGGGTTTCGAAAAAAACCTAAAAGAAATATTTTAAACAGGAGGTGAACATTTAAAAATATGGCAATATCCCGCAAAAAAATAGATAGTTTCGATTAATCGATAACAGCATTTTAGGTGATGGACCCTTTTCGACTTTTTTTACGATATATCGGGCTTGTGTTCCTTTTTTCCATTTAGCGAAATATACAAGTAAAGAAATAAAATAAGGTACACATATACATACCGAAGATAGTACTGTGACCTGGGTAAGTAAAGCGCTGCAGACAAAAATTTTTTTAAACAAAACCGCGGCAAAAAAAATTTTGCTTGTGACATTAGAAATGCTTATTATATAATTTTTGTTAATACTTTCCATTTCCGTTATATAATTTGAATTTATTTATTTTGTTTTCTTACCTTTATTTTGAACTACGACAACTGAAATGCTCTTGCCAACATTTACATTTTGCTGATACTTTTCATTTAGACTTTATTATTTTAATTTCGTATTCTTTAAAATTTTAATGCCGTTCTCGTGTTTCGGTCTTACCATCAGTAAAACAACGTGTAACATCGATATCGATATCGACACGCAGATATAACAGCAAGCATTCATACGATATATCGGGCAAAAAGACGCAAGTGTGCAACGGCTTATTATTTTCAAACCTTGTGAAAATGTGATCTTACTTATCGTTTTTAACGAAAACTATTAGTTTTACAGAAAAATTGTGGAAAACATACATTACTTATTTCTTTAATAGCTTTCATTTCTCTTTGGCAAACTTTTCGATTAAGTTAATATATTCGAAGATATTTACGTAAAACAGTTTTTACCGTTATTTTCCATGATCTCGCTATTTGCGCAAACTTTGACTATTTTTCCCGTAGTCAAGACCCCAAATAACGTGGATATTGAAAGTTTGTACGAAATCGGGCGTTGGAGCTAAACGAAAGTTCACCCAAATCATTTTACTTACCCTGTAAATACGGCAGGGATTTTATTAGTTTAAAATCCTGGAGCAGGTCCTCCAAATTTTGATCTTCTTCGATGTCACTCATAAGCCGCACAGTTTCACCAAATAGCCTAGTACTCACATCGACGAAAACCGCGAGCTAACCATAGGAGTGAGCGAGAGGCAAATACGCAGCTAACGCTTTTCGTCGGGTCTGCTTTTCAGCGCGGTACTCAGATAAGCTAAGGAAATACCAGAAAAATACCAGATTTAGCGAGTGAATTTCGATAAACGCCGTTAGCCGCGGCCCAAAGAATAAGAAATGTAATCTTTGGCGGTGTTCGTGCAAAGGCGAAACTTAAAATTAAAAATGGAAATAAACCACAAAATTTACTGCAGAAGGTTAGTACAGATGAAATAGGACGCCTAGTCCAAACCGTTGCCCTTTATTGTGGGATTTCACTGACAGGAAGCAATATTAAGCAATAATGAAGTGCTGGAGGAGATCCACTGAAGAATCCCTGTGGGAAGGAACATGCCAAGTGGGACTTCGCTCTCTACATGGACATCCTGCCAGGCGTTTCTTCGCAAACCAAGTAAGATCTGGCCAAAATAATTTTGTTGCGTTGTACTAATAGAAGTATCTTTAGCAGAACCACTAATAATATGATCTCCGACGACCTCTCCATTAGGACTTGGCAGCTTAAGCGGAACTATAGGACCCGCTGGCTTTTATAGGGGGGAGGAAATTAAGGCGCCCTCTAAGGAACAGCTGGAGAAGCCATAGCCAGCCACTGCCAGGATGCTGGGCGACTTCCTGCAGCATCAGCGGACCAACCCCGTTCCCATTCCGGCTCCCACTTTCTCAAGGTCCAATATGCCTCTTAGGACTCGGAGCTGGGCTGCGGTGGCTCGGTAAAGATGGCGGAGCATCCGTGGGACGAGAACGAAGCTTTAAGCTACTAATTTACATAAATAATAACATTCGTTTAATTTAATTGCTTTGTGTACAAGCAGACTTATCCATTTAAAATTTTTCTAATTAATTGGTTTTCCGTTTGGTAACATACCCAGCTGCTTGTCAGTACATACTACATGTATTGCGGGTGAACTTTGAAAACTACGGTCACACTACAAAGAATAAGATTTTTCGACTAGTGAAACTCTTAGCCGATCTGAGTTCTAGGCTTAACATTTGTCATGATTTTATAGATGGACCTCGTGTTCGATAGTGTTGCCGCTCTTGCAACAGTTTCTTGAGTCAACGCAATTTCTTGAAGATCATTATCAGCCACCTTAATCTATATCTGTTGAACTTTAAAACCAATCTTACAAATTGCCCTTCTTAACAACTTGTCCGATAAAATGTTTTCGGAAAACAGATTATATTGGTCTAATGGGTCCTCCATCCGCTCCCAATTCCTTACTGAAAATGGGCAATCCTATAAGCAATACCTTTCACAGTTCAAAGAAAGCTTTGGCACCGATCCAGAACAATTTTTCTCTTTTGTTAACTCTAAACGAAAATCTAACGCATTTCCTCCTACCCTTCGCTATCTCAATAAAACATAAAATTCTGCTCCCGAGATTTCCAACTTACTTGCATCTTTTTCCAGTCAACTTATTCTTCTGAGCCCTACAACACCACTACACCGTATCCCTATTATATACAGCCGTCGTTTTGGAAGGAATGTCCTCTATTGACGTTTCATACTCAGCTGGTCCTGACAAGGAGCCAAGCTGCATTTTAAAACACTGTGCGCAGAATCTTTTTTTTCTTTTTGACATCTTTTTAACTTATTATTATCTTTGCCTTTATGCCTACACAGAGAAAAAACGGAATAATAGCCACTTGATATTGTCTCCTCAATTTTCACATATCACTTTTTTTCATATCAAATTAATAGGAACTCATATCAACATGACACGGATGCATATCAACATTTGTAATTTATATGATTTTGTATCATATTGATATGAGCCCGTATTATCTTGATATGAATTCGTATAATGTTGTTATGAATTCGATTCAATTTGATATGTTTCAAATAAAACGGAACATAATTATGGTATTTATTATGGTATTAAATATATTTTTTGACAGAATTCCTGCGCAACGTGCTTTTAATGGCTGGCCAGGATGAGGAGCTGGGCAATTTGGCGTCCATTACTTCGCTGGGAGACATCTATCGAGGACAGGAGTAAGGACTCCCTGGCGCTGTTGTAAGCCCACATGAATGGTCCGAGTTCAGAGTGATCGGCCATACAATGCTAGATCCCCGATGTATGTTTGTAATTGACCCGAAAGATATAAATTTAATAATTTAATAAAAATTTAAAAGGTTTTTAATATTCACGTTTAAAAAGAATCAAAAAAAGTAAAATCAAAACTGGTTAATACTAACATTACAATTGTATTAATCTAATATGAAAAATTACAAATTAATATGAAAGAATAGAAAGAAGAATAATAATTATAATACTTACACCCCATTCCTTTATATAGTCATTTTCTTAATATTTTATTATTTACCATTATATTATTAAAGATTTATCTATGTTATACTATTAACTATATTAAATAATTATTATAATAGGGGTCTCTTCGCCGCTTCGCACGGTGATTCGTCCGTCATGATTTTACTTTCACTTGGGTTTTCTTACTAAGATGCGCAGCAAGTCGCAATTGTTCGTGTTGCCCGTTCGAAGGTTCTCGAAAGAATTAGTCCTAAACACTCTAATACTCTGCACAACTCTATCGTGTTCTTGTCATTCTGTAGTCTCTTCTCATTTTTAGTTTATTCTCTACGACCTTTAATTTTACTCTGCTTATTGAACAACAATTGAGCCACACTCGGCTAAGGTGAGTTCCCACCTACCCACGCTATTTCCAATGACAGGTTTCTCTCAGTTTCATTTATTTTATTTTACATTAAATATTATCATTATTAATTCACTCGACACGGCTAGCTTGTACTCTTCTGCGAAAACCCGACCATTTGGCTTACAATTTATCACAACACATTACAGGCTCTTGCCGCCACTTGCGACGATATGCACCTTTAGTGCCACAATTTCTCATCAGATCAAATATAGCCTCTGTGTGTGATGTCCTGTGCACCCCTCTTAGGTGACAGGTCTGAAGTCATCTCCTGTGTCTATTTCAACGCAATCACTCTCTTCGACCAACTCAGATTTAACTCGTTTATCTGGCAATTTTCGCATGCTCTCATGCGGATACTTAAAACTTTTTTTACTAGTCAATGATTTCGATAGGTAACGATCACCTTCCAGCAATTCTGTTACCACAGACAGTCCTTTAAACTTGAGATCCAATTTCGTTTTATGCCGTTCCTCACTTCGTAGCAAGACATGATCGCCAATCCCATGTTTCACAATTTTTGCCTTATTTTGATTAACTCTACTTTTATCACTTCTTGCATTTTTATCAAAATTCTCTTTATCTTCTGCCCTAGCTTCCTTACAATGCATCTTATGTTCAGCTATTATGGGTAACATGCCCAAAGGTCTTGCCTGCCTTCCTATTAGTAATTCCAAGGGTACAATTCATAGCTAACACCAGTTTACAAACAAGGAAGAACGCTATAGTCGAGTACCTCGACTATCAGATACCCGTTACTCAAAGGGAAATGGAGATATGCAAGCAGCAAAGCGAAATTAAAATGCGCCACCTACCGGCGGTAGACAGATTTAAGCGTTATGGGCGTTAGAGTGGGCTTTGGATCAATCAATAGGTATTGACGAGACCAATACATATCAGTTAGAATTTTTTATCTAGGATGAAAATTGTGGGCGTCACAGGCTTGGGCGGTTTGTGGGCGTTAAAGTGGGCGTGGCAAACTTTTTTTTTGGGTCAATCGATATGTATTGATAAGAACAATACATTTCAGTTAAAATTTTTACTCTAGCACTAAAACTGTAGGAGCCACAGTTTTGGGCGGTTTGTGGGCGTTAGAGTGGGCGTGGCACTGTACTGAAACAAACTTGCGCTGCGTAAGAAGCTCAGGAATCTGCTCGCCAAATCTCAATAGCCTAGCTCTCATAGTTTCCGAGATCTCAGCGTTCATCCGGACAGACAGACGGACAGACGGACATGGCTAGATCGACTCGGCTAGTGCTCCTGATCAAGAATATATATACTTTGTGGGGTCGGAAACGCTTCCTTCTGCCTGTTACATACTTTCCGACGAATCTAGTATACCCTTTTACTCTACGAGTAACGGGTATAAAAATTGATGAAATACGCCTTCAAGGAAACCTTTGTTTTCCCGTAAGGTACATATCCCTGATTAAGAAAAGAGCACTTAAAATTTTTTCTATGGTACCAATTTTTTTTTAAGTGTAAAAAACGTTTTTCGCACTTTCTAAATATTTTCTAACTTGAGTTCTGATAAACCGAATTCGGTCATCAAAGACTCATTTTACAGGTAATTTTAACTTTAACTTTTTTATACTTATCATTGAGTTCCATTCATAAGTTTAGAAGCTACCCTTCGTCAAAGTTGAAAAAGTTTGAAAAAATTCAAAAACGCTGGCATAAATGGCTTCATTAAAAATAAACGCCTAAAAACCTAAATTAGTTTTATGTTGTTTTCTTGAAGGCTGAACCTTGAAGGAGAACATGCGCCATTGATCACGACAATCCGTTGGTAAATTAATTTTTTACACATTTTTAAACGTATATACCCAAGTTCGGTATTCGGGAGCAGCGGCCATTAAGCATTATTTTAAATTTTCAGTGTTGGGGAACGTAAGAATTTGGTGCAAGTTGTTATGCAGATTTCCAGATTTAGATTCCGTAGCCTTGTACGCAGCGCAAGTTTGTTACGCGAATATGCCACGCCCACTCTAACGCCCACAAACCGACCACGCCTGTGGCGCCCACAATTTTCATGCTAGATACAAAGTGTTAGCTGAAATGTATGGGTCTCGTCAATACCTATCGATTGATCCAAAAAAAATTTGCCACACCCACTCTAACGCGCATAATGCTTAAATCTGTCTACCGCCCACATAACCATATATTGAGAGCACGGGTAGGTGGCGCATTTCAATCTTGCTTTGCTGCTTGCATATTTCCATTTCCCCTTAGTCTCGGTAGCTGAGTAACGGGTATCCGATAGTCGAGGTACTCGACTATAGCGTTCTTCCTTATTTTTTGTTAACTGGTGTTATTTATAGCTATTTACGGGCAAACTAGCTGTGGACATTACTTGGCGTGTAACTGCGGAGAGCATCCAACGATTCTCCACATATTTCATAATATTTGTTTCTTTTAGAAATGACTATTAGTAAATGTCTTATGTCTACGGAGCTGAACATTGTTGAGCAATGCAACAGCATATTCTACATGCCAGGGAACGTGTCTACGAGCGGACAAAGCCCTTAACCAAAAAATAAATGCAAAATATTGAACATAAGTTAAAAACAAGAAAAGAATTTAAAATTCAATAAAAAATAATGCCCACGATGACTTAAAGTATTGGACCATTCGTGTCCTTAAAAGTAGGGCAAAAAGTCTAAAAATATAAATTTTTAGACAGTGCGTGACCTAAAAATGAACTTTTAGTCCATTTTAAATTGCATGCATGACCTAAAATTTGGTTCATTATTTGTCTGAGTGTAGAACTCAGTTCAGAGAAAATAACTCTTCAGGTTTATTGGAATGCGCCTAGATCGCGCTTGAGTCTTATTATAGCGACTTAAAGTTAGAAGACAAATTGGATTTATATTTGGCATATGTATATCTTACAACGATTTCACTTTCAAGTTTTTTAGGTATGCACAAAAGAATATAAAAAGCCAAAGCACGTTTTGAAAGTATTTATACCCGTAAAAAGTCAAAGGGTATACTGGATTCGTCGGAAAGTATGTAACAGGTAGAAGGGAGAGTTTCCAACCCTATAAATAATATATATTCTTGATCAGGATTACTAGTCAAGTCGATCTTTCCATGTCCGTCTGTCGGTCCGTCCGTACGCTGAGATCTCGGAAACTATAAAGGCTAGAACGTTGGGTCTTGGCATGTACAGTGGTGCTCATAGACGTAAGCCACTGCCACTACCATAAACTGTTTTCTTAATAACTTTTTTGAACATATTTATTTCGGCCTGAAATTTTTGCATTTTGCAACACTGTTATTTAAGCATCTGATCACAGTAAAAAATGACAAGTAGGTATTCGGAATATTCCAAAAAATTGACTAAATGTCAAAAAGGAGTATTGTGCTCTGCTCATATACTTAAGCCACCTTGAGCTAAAATCGTCAAACTTGTGTTTTTTCCGGGAAAGTTGTGCTAGTTAATTTCTAAACTAAAATATTGAATACTAAATACGTTTCGCAAAACAATTTGACCGCTATGGCTAAAAATAAGAATTCAAATTCGGCCGAAAGAAAGCTAATATGGGATATTACGAAAAAAACACAAATATTCTACAAATTTGTAAGACTTTACATTTTTCGCGTGGCCAAGTCAGAAATGCGATTGCATTTTATAAGAAATATGGAACCTGGGAAAGTGTTCCACGTGAAAAGCCTAAAAAAAACCACTTTAAACGACGATAGACGGATTTCCAAAATCAGTAAAGCCGATCCGTTCTTGACTTGGACGCAAATCAGGGGTCAAATGGTGGCAGATTATGGCGTGAATGTGTCAACTCAGACCATAAGAAGACGGCTAAATGAATTCGGGTTATATGGACGCATTGCCTAAAAAAACCATTGCTGTCAATTAAAAATGTTAAAAAGCGCCTTCAATTCGCCAGAGAGCATATTCAAAAAGGTCCCAATTTTTGGAACATGATTGTTTGGAGCGACGAGTTTAATGTCCAAGTTTAATGTCTTTGGGAGTGATGGTAAACCATATGTACGACGTTCTCCCAAGAAACAATTGGACCCCAAATACACGAAGAAGACTGTTAAACATGGTGGCGCTTCGATTATGGTCTGGGGCTGTTTCATCGCATCGGGCGTATGTCCCGTTAATCAATGTTTTGCAGAGCCCCGACTTTAACCCTATAGAGAACTTGTGGGGAATTCTTAAACAAGTCGTTGGCCAAAAAAAACCAGCAAATAAAAACGATTTGTGGCGAGTTTTGCAAGAAGAGTGGAAGAAAATCACCCATCAACAGTGCGCACGTCTTGTGGACTCAATGCCAAAGCGTTGCTCCGCTCTTCTTAAGCAGAAAGGTCATCCCACTCAATATTGAAGTAAATTTATTAAAAGTTCAAGGAATATTGGGAAAATTTTAACTTTTTCAACCAATATGTTCCAGGTGGCTTAAGTATGTGAGCAGGACATTTTGGAGATGGTCTCAGATTTTTTAAGTTTTTCGTTGAATATATATTTTTATAACTTGGTTATTCTTCTATTAGAACACTGATATATAGAACTAATGTGACACAAAAAATTGAAGCTGTAAAATATAAACTTTTCTTAATTTTCGTTTAAATTTTTGGTTAAAGTCTTGTGGATTAAGTTTATGAGCACCGCTGTATATTCTTGAGCTTCTTGCGCAGCGCAAGTTTATTTTGCTCCAACGCTTACCTAGTATACCCTTTTACTCCACGAGTAACGGGCTTCACTTTTCAAAAACTTGTGATATCAAACAAAAACAAACATTCGCACCTTCAACATACAAAAGTTCTAATCTCAACTTTCTTGACGAAAATGTATTATACGATCTACTAAAAAAATTCACTTTCTAAATTTTTCTCATTTGGCACGCCGCTGTATAATATACCTGTGTAGGTAATAAGCTGTACGGTTTTGAAAAAGAGTGCCTATCGATTGACCTAGAAAAAGTTTGGTACACCCACAAACGCTATTAACGCTTGAGTCCGACTGTTCCCCACCGTCTTAAAGATTTTGTAAAGGTGAAAATGGGATTTAGTTTTGTTCGCCCATTTACCTAAAAATTGTTCAAGTCATCACCGCTAGGTGGCTCCCTGAAATCTCGAAAAAAGTCGCTTTGCTGCTTGCATTCTCCATCTCCCTTGCGCTTCCTTTAAGACAATAAGACATTTAATGGATGTGTTATATATTATTTTGCTGATGTAATATGAACAATTATGCATAGAACATATGGCTCGATTTCCTAAGTCTTTGGTGAAGGCTGATGAACCTCTTCGTTCTGCTGCTCACCCTGCTGCCCGTTCTGCCCCCCGTATTGACCATTGGCCAGCTCCTCGTCCATCTTATGTTTCTTGGCATTGAGCAGTTCCCTCTGATCGTAGGCCTCTATACGCTCCTCCAGTTGGTCGACCTCCAGCCACATTTGGGACGCCAGAAGCCAATTCGGCGGTGGATTGTCGTTGATTAGGGTCATCAAAGTTTCCAGACGTTTACGATCCCAGTTATTGGTATTTTCGCTTCGATTGGTCATCAGGGACTGCAGATATTCAATCGGTTGCTTGCCTTTATTCGGGATGATCACACGGTCGGCTGAATCCAGAGTACCGTCGTCCACCGCCTGGCGGGCCTTCTCTTTCAAATCGGGAACAAACGGTGGGCAAGCCGCCGGTTGTTTACATATCAGGATGGAAGCGGCCAACGGTTCTGCCTGCGGATTGACCGCCGGCATCAGGTGCGTGGCCAAATGTTGGGATGGCGGTATCTGCAAGGCATTCATCTTCTTGCGCTTCGACGGACCCATTGCCAGGACATTCGTTTGGGTGCCAACTGAACGCCGGGACGCGGTCTCGGTCGTCTGCACTACCCGTACCACGCTCCCCGGTGCGATCATCGAAATGCGTTTCTTTGGGGCCATGGCTGTGGCTAACAGAATATGCCGAAATTGTATAGATTTTTTTACTTTTTATAGAAAGGCGCTAGAGCTTGACGTTGTCGATAAGTTCCGATTGCAATAATTCAGCTGTCACAGGAAAACGAATGGCCTACTAGCTCATCAGATTTTAGGAACAGGGCTGCCACCTAAAAGCCATAACTTAATGTGTTTTTGTATCCCTCGATAGCCAATTTTTTGGTTTACGACAAGACCGATTTATTTTGGACACATATTTTTTATTAACTTTTAGTGTAGGGGAGTGTAGGGTATGACCGACTCGTTTTTTGAATGCCACTTTTCCAAAAATTAATATGTTTTAAAAGTTTAAAAGCAGAAAGTTGTTGAAAGTTACTCGTACAGTAAAAGGGTATACTAGATTATACAGAAGGAAGCGTTTCCGACCCCATAAAGTGTATATATTCTTGATCAGGATCACTAGCCGAGTCGATCTAGCCATGTCCGTCTGTCCGTCTGTCTGTCCGGATGAACGCTGAGATCTCGGAAACTATAAGAGCTAGGCTATTGAGATTTGGCGTGCAGATTCCTGAGCTTCTTACGCAGCGCAACCACGCCCACTCTAACGCCCACAAACCGCCCAAAACTGTGGCTCCTACAGTTTTGATGCTAGAATAAAAATGTTAACTGAAATATATTGTTCTCATCAAAACCTATCAATTGACCCAAAAAAAAGTTTGCCACGCCCACTTTAACGCCCACAAACCCCCCAAGCCTGTGACGCCCACAATTTTCATCCTAGATAAAAAATTCTAACTGATATGTATTGGTCTCGTCAATACCTATTGATTGATCCAAAGCCCACTCTAACGCCCATAACGCTTAAATCTGTCTACCGCCGGTAGGTGGCGCATTTTAGTCTCGCTTTGCTGCTTGCACATCTCCATTTAGCTGAGTAACGGGTATCTGATAGTCGAGGTACTCGACTATAGCGTTCTTCCTTGTTGTAACTGGTACACTCACAGAGGATGTGCCAATATGCACGCTAAGCCAGGCGTTAATTCAAGATTCTTGTTAGAATGTTTCAATAAAATCAGACCCACAGGTTTTAAGAAATTCGCCTAACAGTGGACCAACCTCGGATTTTCCTATACAAAAAGAGGGACAAAAACCAAATTACCTTTCTTGCTGTAATCCTTCAGGGCCTATTCGATTGTTAATACAAAATTCGAACCGAAAACTTAAGCCGGGAAGAGAAAGCACTCCTACGCTTGGGCTATTGTCGGGCCTAGAGTCCTCTTCACCTGCGATCGGGTCTAGCGCATTTCCACCTCAGCTGTTAATGAGGCGGCGTTCAGCCCACCCTTCCATTGGCCGTCCCATATGCGGTAACCCTTTTTCTTTCACTGAGAGAAACCATACGGGAGTTTCGGCCGGCTCACAAGGAAACCAAAACGCTTTAGACAAACTACAAGCTCACTTTAAAAAAAAACTATAAAAAAATTACTTACATATAACCAAAAAAAAGAAATGATTTCTCCGGCCAACAATTTGAGATTGTTCTGCTTGGCGAGATTAATTATTTTTCTTCGCGATCGCCGCTTCTCCCTGCATCTCTTTTGCACCTTCCTTCAGCACTTCGTTTTTATCCACTTTGACGTTATATGCGGGGTTTTTGCCTGCTGCCTTTTTCTTTTACCTCTTTTAGAACTCCGCTTAAGTCTTTAACAAGAAAAATATATTCACCACCACCACCTACTTGGCAGCTTAAGCGGAGCTATAGGACCCCCTGGCTTCTATAGGGAGGAGGAAATTAGGGCGCCCGCTAAGGAACAGTTGGATAAGCCATAGCCAGCCACTGCCAGGATGCTGGGCGACTTCCTGCAGCATCAGCGGATCAACCCCGTTCCCAATCGGTCTCCCACTTTCTCAAGGTCCAATATGCCTATTGGGACTCGGAGCTGGGCTGCGGTGGCTCGGTAAAGATGGCGGAGCATCCGTGGGACGAGAACGAAGCTTTAAGCTACTAATTTACATAAATAATAACATTCGTTTAATTTAATTGCTTTGTGTACAAGCAGACTTATCCATTTAAAATTTTTCTAATTAATTGGTTTTCCGTTTGGTAACATACCCAGCTGCTTGTCAGTACATGCTACATGTATTGCGGGTGAACTTTGAAAACTACGGTCACACTACAAAGAATAAGATTTTTCGACTAGTGAAACTCTTAGCCGCTCTGAGTACTAGGCTTAACATTTGTCATGATTTTATAGATGGGATAACAAAAGTGCCCCTCGCTCAAGTCAACTCTGTTAAAAATAATCGAAACAGACTTTTGGACCTCGTGTTCGATAGTGTCGCCGCTCTTGCAACAGTTTCTTGAGTCAACGCAATTTCTTGAAGATCATTATCAGCCAACTTAATCTATATCTGTTGAGCTTTAAAACCAATCTTACAAATTGCCCTCCTTAACAACTTGTCCCATAAAATGTTTTCGGAAAACAGATTATATTGGTCTAATGGGTCCCGAGATTTCCAACTTACTTGCATCTTTTTCCAGTCAACTTATTCTTCTGAGCCCTACAACACCGCTACACCGTATCCCTATTATATACAGCCGTCGTTTTGGAAAAAATGTCCTCTATTGACGTTTCATACTCAGCTGGTCCTGACAAGGAGCCAAGCTGCATTTTAAAACACTGTGCGCAGAATCTTTTTTTTCTTTTTGACATCTTTTTAACTTATTATTATCTTTGCCTTTATGCCTACACAGAGAAAAAACGGAATAATAGCCACTTGATATTGTCTGCTCAATTTTCACATATCACTTTTTTTCATATCAAATTAATAGGAACTCATATCAACATGAAACGGATGCATATCAACATTTGTAATTGATATGATTTTGTATCATATTGATATGAGCTCGTGTTATCTTGATATGAATTCGTATTATGTTGTTATGAATTCGATTCAATTTGATATGTTTCATATAAAACGTAACATCGAAAAGCCAATTTGGCGTCCATTACTTCGCTGGGAGACATCTATCGAGGACAGGAGTAAGGACTCCCTGGCGCTGTTGTAAACCCACAAGAGTGGTCCGAGTTCAGAGTGATCGGCCATACAATGCTAGATCCCCGATGTATGTTTGTAATTATCCCGTACGATATTGAAAATAAATAATTTAACAAAAATTTAAAAGGTTTTTAATATTCACTTTTAAAAAGAAACAAAAAAGGTAAAATCAAAACTGGTTAATATTAATATTACAATTGTATTAATCTAATATGAAAAATTACAAATTAATATGAAAGAATAGAAAGAAGAATAATAATTATAATACTTACACCCCATTCCTTTATATAAGTCATTTTCTTAATATTTTATTATTTACCATTATATTATTAAAGATTTATCTATGTTATACTATTAACTATATTAAATAATTATTATAATAGGGGTCTCTTCGCCGCTTCGCACGGTGATTCGTCCGTCATGATTTTACTTTCACTTGGGTTTTCTTACTAAGATGCGCAGCAAGTCGCAATTGTTCGTGTTGCCCGTTCGAAGGTTCTCGAAAGAATTAGTCCTAAACACTCTAATACTCTGCACAACTCTATCGTGTTCTTGTCATTCTGTAGTCACTTCTCATTTTTAGTTTATTCTCTACTACCTTTAATTTTACTCTGCTTATTGAACAACAATTGAGCCACACTCGGCTAAGGTGAGTTCCCACCTACCCACGCTATTTCCAATGACAGGTTTCTCTCAGTTTCATTTATTTTATTTTACATTAAATATTATCATTATTAATTCACTCGACACGGCTAGCTTGTACTCTTCTGCGAAAACCCGACCATTTGGCTTACAATTTATCACAACACATTACAGGCTCTTGCCGCCACTTGCGACGATATGCACCTTTAGTGCCACAATTTCTCATCAGATCAAATATAGCCTCTGTGTGTGATGTCCTGTGCACCCCTCTTAGGTGACAAGTCTGAAGTCATCTCCTGTGTCTATTTCAACGCCATCACTCTCTTCGACCAACTCAGATTTAACTCGTTTATCTGGCAATTTTCGCATGCTCTCATGCGGATACTTAAAACTTTTTTTACTAGTCAATGATTTCGATAGGTAACGATCACCTTCCAGCAATTCTGTTACCACAGCCAGTCCTTTAAACTTGAGATCCAATTTCGTTTTATGCCGTTCCTCACTTCGTAGCAAGACATGATCGCCAATCCCATGTTTCACAATTTTTGCCTTATTTTGATCAACTCTACTTTTATCACTTCTTGCATTTTTATCCAAATTCTCTTTATCTTCTGCCCTAGCTTCCTTACAATGCATCTTAGGTTCAGCTATTATGGGTAACATGCCCAAAGGTCTTGCCCGAGTTACCTACCCTACGGACCCCCCAACCAAACCACCTCGTGCTACCCTGGACGGCGGCCAACGATCGGTCAGTGGCCGCCCATAACAACCAGAAAGTGCAGCGTCAACAACAAGCAGGATGTAGCTCTGTCGCAACATCGGTTGACGACACCAAAGACACACACATACTTACACACACATATACTTACTCTTAGAATTACGAACATTGTATTTAGCTGAATAAGACATTTTCGTGCAGCAAGGGTATACATAAACCCAAGCTGAGTAATAAACTTTAATCTGAATTTCAAACTCAAACTGAGCGGCAGCGTTATTATTTTCTGTCGGAAAACAACCAAACACTTGGCATTACGCTCATCTATACTTAACTGGCGCAGTCGAACGGCCCTTCCAGGATCAGGAGACCAGAAGGGAGAACCCAC